>NC_050579.1:82473438-82800483 GCF_011100635.1 Trichosurus vulpecula
AGTGAGGCTGGTGACCTTGCACAGCCCTCCCTCAGTCAAATCAAAGTCAACCGCAAGTCATGTCCTCATTTCCCTGATGTCATGGTCCTCTTTGAGAATGAAGGACAAACACAACTTCTTTCTATGCCTACTCCTGCCTTAACTCTCAGTAACTTCAACATACATGTTGATGCTCCTTTGAATATTATGACCTTAAAGTTTATCAATCCACTTAATTCCCATGACCTCCCTCAATCCCATGATCTTTGTTCTGCCTAAGCCACCCACAGGAGTAATCATATAAGCATAGATTTAGAATCAGAAGGAACTTTAGAGGTCATCTATTCTATCCCTCTCATTTTATAGATGAAGAAACTAGACCTAGAGGAGTTAAGTAATTTTTAGGGATTAAGTGACAGAGCTAGGATTAAAACCCAAGACCTTAGACTTGAGGTTGTTGTGACTGAAATCTGTAAACAAGAAAAACTGAGGCAACAGCGTTCCAAGCATGATTAATTAACAAAGCTAGCAATTACCAATAAATGGGGTCCAAGGTGCCTCATTAACCAAGGACCCTCCCACCACTTACAATCAAGACAGTTCTTTTATAGTCATAAAAGAGAAACCCCAAAAGGGCAAAGAAAGTAACACAATCCGTAGTGATGCGGGCGTTATGGAGTTATGATTGGTTAGAATGGGAGAATGGGAATTTTTTCACTGCCCTCGGGCAACAACTTAGATTTCCTAGAATATCTGACATCAATGCTTCATGGAACACATTTGACTTTTATCTTAAGTTTCTCCTAAAAGTGGGTGGTGGGTAACTTATAAAGGTAAAATAGGGAACTAAAATTGCAAGCTTAAGGAGCTTAAGCTCACAGAATGAAGGGGAATAGTAACTTGATTAAGCCTTAATGAAATAAAGTAGTATGTCAGATTTCAATATTATAAAGACTACCACTCTTTTCATTGTATCATACTGCCTCACAGTCTAGACTTTACTACCATGCCAAACTATTCCATGAGCTTGAACTCTAAAATTACCCTCTGATTTAATATGCTGTTCTACCTCTTTCTCTGCCTCAATTCTAAACTTATTCTTCATACATAACTCCCAGTTCCACCCTCTCTGTGCCACTTTTCCATTACCCCTGCTCTGGCCTTAATTTCCACCCTCCACAGTCTTAACCCTATAGTTAATCAGTTCAACTATGTCAGCACTTGAGTTCCCTTTTTCCTCATTCTCCAGATGCCCACACCAACCAGCTGTCAACCTCGGGTCAACCCAATCATCGGTCATCCACTTCTCCTGAGATGTTGGAGGAAGTCACACAATTGTGGCAACTGTAAATTAGAAATTCATTTTTTCTCGTCAAGGCTGTACAGTAATCTTTTTATTCTCCCCCAAATGACTCTTCATTCTTGATACTGTCCCTGATCATCCCAATTCCTATTGTTCTCCCCTCCTCAAATAACCATGTATTATATTTATCTATGTAGATAGGTATGATATGTGGTTGTTGTTTGTTCTTCATTCTCAAAGAAGACCTGTGACATCACAGAGGGATGTCTTCACTTGTACACCAATTGGATTTAAGTGAATCAGAGTTGCATAAAATTGTCAACTTCACTCTCTCTTCCAGAGTCATTGAAGTCCAGTGGCAAGACAAAAGTCAGGATGACTGGTGATGTCTTGGGACGCAGTGGACAACCTTGGCATCTTCGATGTCTGACCAAGCTCAAAGTGTTTCACAGTGCCTGCTTTAGCGGCCTTCATGGCCATTGAAACAAATTGTTCTCAGATCCCCATTCTGCCAGGAAATGTCTTGAAGTGCTTGGGATAGATGGCCCCCTAACTCATAGATGGCTTTGTGGCCTGTGGGTTACCTTCAACCTGGTTTAACCTATCTGCTGTGTCAGTGCAGCAAGATGTGGCTGCTGCATATTCTGCAGCTTCTGGGAGCCATAGGCAACAGTTGGGTGACAGGTGGACACCAAAGGTGGATGAGCAGCCCTAAAAAGAGCTCAACAAACCCTCATACCAGATTGCTAGCCCTCCTGAACGTCCTATATACCTCCCAAATTGCCGTGACTCAGATAATATATGGTATGTATGAATGGCATAATATATGATTCCTCCCCCACCCCCATTAAATGCTCACTTCCTGTAGCCAAGGATTGTTTCATTTTTGTATTTTTTTTAAATCTCTACCTCCTTTTCGATCAAGTCTCAATGCCACCCTTGAAGTCCCCCTTTAGAGTAGACAGTTTCATCTCCTTCTTCAATGGGAAAATCGAAGCCACAGATTAAAAACTGAAAAGGACATTAGAGGTCTTCTAGTCCAGATCCCTAAATTTATGAAAGAAGATGAGGAAACTGAGGCCTAGGAAGCTTGTTTTTTGCCCAAGATCTCACAGACAGGAAGCATTTGAGGTAGGATTTGAAGCTGGATCCCCTGACTCTGGTGTCAAAACAATTCCCCCCGACCCAGACCACATAGTCTCCCATCTCTGCTCTTCCAGACTGCAAAACATCTTCACTTGTCATTTCTGCCTTTGCTTCCAATCTCTGAGAAAGATGTGGCCCTCCTTCCCAAAGCTAACTCAACTATGTGTGCCATTAATTCCATCTTTTATTCTTTCTCATTTTATTTTTCATTCACCCCCTATTCACTGGTTCATTCTCTACTACCTATAAACACTCTCAGCTCATAAGTGTCTTTTTAACACACATACACAAAAATCTTCATTTGATTCTGCCTTTCCCTTAAGTTCTCTCCCTACATATCTTGTACTTTTGATTACCAAACTCTCAGCGTCAGAGATGCAGAGCTAAAAGAGACCTTAGTGGCCATCTAGTCCAACCCCTTTATTTTACAAATGAAGAAACTGAAACCCAGGAACATTAAGTGACTTGAACAAGGTAATACAGGAAGAGCTGGGACTTGAACCCAGATTCTCTGCCTACAACTCTAATGGTTTTTTTTTTCTCTACTGTATCATACTGTGTCCTAAGAAAGGCCAATGAATGGGCCAAGCATCAAACCTGAGCCTCCTATATGGTAGGCAAATATTCTATCACTGAACTGTCTATACAGCCATCTTCATTTACTGCCTTTCCACTCAACTCTCAAACTCTTGGAATATAAATTCTAGCCCCACCATTCTACTAAAATGTCTCTTCCAAGACTCCCAATAGTTTCTTAACTGATAAGTCTTAGGCTCTTTTTTAGTCTTTATCCTCTTTGATCTCCCTGCTTCTTTTAATGCCATTGGCTACCCTCTCTCCTTCTGAATATTCTCTCCTCCTTTGGCTTCTTTGACACTACAATGAATTGTTCCTCCTACTTGTATTGAATGCTCCCTTTTTAGTTATTTTGCTAAAGCACCATCCATCTCCACTCTTTCCCACCCTCCAAGTCCTAGCTTTCCCCAAGGCTTTGTCCTGAGCTCTCTTCCTTATGCTTTACACTGCCTCCCTTGGTGGTCTAATTCTCCCTATGGATTCAGTCATCATCCCTACACAGACAACTCCAAAATCAACAGGTCTAATCTTAATCTTTCTCCTAAGCTTTAGTATTGCATCTCTGACTGCCTAATGGACATCTTGATGTTCAACCTTGGTGTTCCAGTGATATCTCAGATTCACTATAGTATCTAGAACAGAACTCATCATCTTGTCCTCTAAATACTTCACTGATCAAAATTCCACTATATCTGTTGAAGGAATCATCGCTCTCCCAGTTACCATCCTTACCTGTAACTTTAGAGTTATCCTTGACTTTTCACTCTCGTTCACCCCATATATCTAATCAATTGCCATGTTCTGTTCATTTTGCTTCTTCAACATCTTTTGCATCAATTCTCTTTTCTCCATGTACAGTCACCACTCTGATTCATACCCTCATGACCTCTTGCCTAGTCAATCGTAACAGCCTCCTAATTATTCTTCCTAATTTCAGTCTCTACCTTCTCTAATCAATCCTCCATATCATTGCCAAGATAATATTCCCAAGGCACAGACACTTAATAAATAACACTGGTACCAAGGACAAGACTAACATCCATGATAGAGACTGACACAATAGTCTTTTATTTTATGGAGTTGTGTTTAAGGAGACACATCAGTGCGGTTTAACTGAAAGATGTAATAAAAGTGTATATTTATAGAGATTTCTTGCTGTGGAAGTCAGAAGAGTGTACTACATATGGCGAACACTCGAAAATCGTTCCTGATTTTGAGGACTATCATACAAAAAAATGAATATAAGGTAATTCCATTAAAAAAAGGCTTCTGACAAGGAAGAAGATGAGGTTATTTTCTCTCTCTGGCCTATTCTATATACAGCTCATTTTTTGCATCCATGTAGGACAATTACACATTTCATGAAAAGGATTGTGGAGGACAATGAATAGCAGCCTACTTACAAATACACTTGCCAAAATAAACATTGAATAGATTATCAAATTCTTTGCTCAAGGGCAAAACCTAATTACCAGATGGGGCTAGAAAGAAATCTGCCCTAGCACACCTCACATTTGCCCCACCCCCACCAACTGCCCCCTAGCCACCATTAGCCTCCAAAAAGAGAATTGTACAGAATGTGTGGATTCACTGCACTGTTGGAATCTCTATTACACTTTGCTCCAGCATCTGGGATTAGCTTCTACTGCAAGCCAAGTGCATCGTTTATCATTAATGAGTCAGTATCCTGAAGAGCAGAGTATTTCAACCATGTACATCAGGGCAGCATTTCAAATCAGACATTCCTCAGAAAAGAGGGACCATGTTGTTTGGGGAAATGGCTAAACAAATTGTGGTACATAAATGTAATGGAATATTACCGTACCATAAGAAATGACAAATATGATGAATACAGAGAAACATGGAAACACATATATGAACTAATGCAAAGTGATGTAAATAGAACCAGGAAAACAATAGATACAATGACCACTACAACGTAAATGGTAAGAACAATCACTGCAAAAACCCCAAAAATGCATGTTGTAAAGTTCTAAAGGATAAGCATGGCCCCAAAGAGGATCTAAGATATCCCTGCCCCACTCCTTTGCAGAATCAGGAGGTTGCAGATAGAGAGCAAGGTATACTGAGTATATTTTTGGACTTCTTCAACATATTGGTCAGTTTTTCTCATTTTTTTCTTCTTCCTTTTTTTCTTTAAAAGGATATTCTTTGTGGTGTGGGATGCCTCTCTGCAGTGGGGAGGGGAAAGAATTATAGTAGAAATTGTTTTATGTGAAAACAAAATATATGAATAAATTTTATTTGAAAAAAGAAAAATTAATGTTGCAAAATTACAAAGGTTAGGCTTGGCCGCAAAGAAAATTTATGAGAGGATATTCTTTTTCCTTCTCTCCTTTTAAGAGGTTGAGGTATCTGAGGGTGGAACATTGTATAGAATTGTATAGACATATTCATTTGATTTTGTTTAATTTTTCTCTTTAAAAAATTCTTTGTTTAAAGAGATAAAAGAGGGAATATAGTTGATGTAAAACAAACAAAATATATATATGAGAGAGAGGGAGAGAGAGAGAGAGAGAGAGAGAGAGAGAGAGATTGGCTAAAAGAGAAGGAAATGGCATCTCCTCTATAACATTCAGGATAAATTGCCGTCTCCCACCACTGGTGCTATGCTCTGCCTCAATAAGGTGTTGTCAGGGTTGAACTATTTTTTTCTCGAGGATAACTATAAGACCAACTCAAAAGACCATCTTCAAATTCCTACCTGTTTAAAACAGGAAGGAATCATCACTAGTCTATCCATATCCCAGACACGGCACCTGACCAATAAATAGGCACAATATACAAGTCTAAAGTTTCCCCAAGACCAATGGATTATCATCGCTTTGCTAGTGCTTCCTAGAGTAAGGGGTATTAATTTTCTTCTAGTTGTCTTGCCAATTTTAGCTATTGGCACTACTCAATTTCTAGGTACTTCAAATGCAAAATTTGAGAATTTTTTTAAATGAAACTTTATTTGGTCAGAGGGGAACAAACATACAGCAATCTGGGATTTAGCAAGAAGTTGCCATTTTAGATGTACCTTTGGGAGCCACGATGTGCTGCTGCTACCATTTTGTAACTGATGTTGACCTTGAGTATAAATGATGAGTGTCAGTGAATTCTGCAGCTGCTGCTACCTTTTCTTTTTTTTTCTCCCAGGAAGACCTAAAAGTCAGGGTTCATTCCAAGAGCACCACATATGTCTCTGCCCACACTCTTTGGAGTTTTATAAAAATTGCATTCAAAAGCACAAGAAAGGCAAAAGACCAGGGATGGGAAAGAAAGAATAGGTAGACTATTCAGGGTAGAAAGAGATGCCCAATGGTGGAGCCCAGCATACAGGGAAAGGGGAAGTTGACCTGAAGTTGGAAAACCTGATTTGAAATCCACATTTGGCTGCTCATTGTGTCAATAACCTTAGGCTATTTGTTTCAATGCCATGGGTCTCAGTTTTCTCATCTGTAAAATTGATGGTATTGGACTTAGGTGCATAAGCCTTTCCAGCTCCGTCTTAGTAAGTGACCTAACCTCTCTCAGCTTCAGTTTCCTCATCAGTAAAATGGAAATAAGAAAATATTTGTATTGCTCACCTCAGTGTTGTTGAAAGTAAAGCCCTTTGTCAAATTTAAAACATAGAAACAGTAATTTTTCATTGTTATTCCATATATAGAGAATGCCTGGGAGATGTTAAGGTATATCAGCAATGACTTCATTCTGGAGAGCAAAGTTTAAATAGAAACTATAAGAGATGAAGTTTAAAACTGGAAGTTGGTTTGTATTTACATAGTCCTCTAAGGTTTGCAGAGCACTTTATGCATGTTATCACATTGAATTTTACAACAACACTGAAAGGTGGATGTTATTATCATCCCCATTTTACAGATGAAAAAAAAAGGCTGAGGATTTGTGACCTGCCTAGGTTCACAAGCTACTAATTGTCTTAGGGAATCTCTGAACTTGGCTCTTCCTGACGCCAAGTCCAGCAGTCTGTAAGATCACACAGTAAGAATCAAAGCCAGCATTGAAATCCAAGTCTCCTGATTTTAAATCCAGTTCTTTTTTTCACATCACAATTTTCTCCCAAATGCCTAGTTTTTTACCAATGACACATCAAGCCCATAACTCAAAACCTACAGGGTCAGGTTTGGGGTTTTTTTTTTGCCTTTTGAAATTAGAGAAGCTTCCAAAGAAAAGTGATGCCTTGACTAACAATGCCTTATTTGTCACAAATTGGTTTCATCCGCCCATTCCTCTGAAGAAGTCTTCATATGCTTGGGGTAGACAGCCCCACCACAACTCACCGACAGGTTTGAGGCCCAATGGTTCCCCTCAATCTAGTTTAGCCCATCTGCAGAGATGGTTTTACCAGGATGTGGCCACTGTACATGCTACAGCTTCTTAGAGTCACAGATGAGAACAATTTGTTCCAATGGTCACAAAGATGGCAGAAACAGGTGTGGGGGAACACTTAGAGCTTGTTCAGACATTGATGACATCAAGGTCATATGCTACATCCTGGGCCATTGCCAAGCATCTTGACTCCATCTTGCCACTGGACTTCGATGACTCTGGAAGATAGAGTGAGACTCACAACTTTGTGCAGCCCTGCCTCACTTAAATTTGATTCATGCATGAGTCAAGACATCATCCTTCAAAAATGAAGGATGAACAACATTTGTCACAGGAGAGAAACCAAATCATCTTTTTATACTTTTTACATACTAAATGAAGGCAAGACTAGCAAAGTCTTCCCTTTTATGTTCAAGGATGGCCACACAATGCTCACTTTCTCTGTCTGCTGGTACAGTGAGACAATTCACCTTTCCCACTCACTTGTATCTCTCTATTCATTTATCCAACCCTAAACATCTTTACTGATCTCCAAGTAGGTACAAGGCATTGGGCGAAGCAGTTTCATAGAATTAGAGCTGGATGAGACCTCAAGAATCATCTAGTCACACTCTGTTAGAACATAGATAATGAAACACAAGTGGTAAGTGATTAAGTGATTTGCTGGAATAACAAAACTGATATTTGAGCTCAGATCTTCTCACACCAAATCTAGGGCTCTTACCCTTGTATCACATGCTTTTTGGGGGTTACAAGGATGAGTAAGACACAGTCCCTTTGCTGAAGGATTTTATAATCTAAGAATAACTCTATTTTGTGGTCAATTCCACAGCAAAAAATAAACTTAATAATGCTAGTCAATTAACTTTTATTAAGTGCCTCCTCTATGCCAGGCATTGTGCTTAGCCTTAGTGATACAAATAAGGGTAAAAGACAGTCTCAGATCTCAAGGAGCTCAGTCTAATAGGGTAGGCAACATGCAAACAACTATATAGAAACAAGCTATATCCAGGACAAATAGGAAATAATCAATAGAAGGGAGACAGCAGAATTCAGCGGGATCAGGAAAGGTTTCCTGTAGAAGGTAGAATTTTAGCTGAGACTTGAAGGAATTCCAGGGAATCCAGGAGATGGAGATGAGGATGTGGCAGGCATTTAGAAGTCATCATTCTTTTTCTTTTTAATGAATCAAAACTTTATTGGCAAGCAAGAGAATCACAACAGCAACTCACACATAAGACATTTTAGATTTCATTCAAAACAACCCTGTATGGTAGGTACTATCACTGTGTCCATCTTACAGATAAGGGAACTGAGATTTAGAGAGTTTGAACCTATGATGGTTAAGGATCCCATCCTAGTGAACTGACTTTCAGATTCTACCACTGCTCCTGATTCCCAGCTCCTGTGTCAGGCCACAGTCATATCTGAAGAGGACAGCGGAGAAATCCTCCCAAATACTTGGAATGAACAAATTCAAATTAACCTCACAATCCTAGGGACCAAGGCTGCCTGATCATGAAACATCCTGGAACAGGGTTGATCTCGGGCCATGCTGTCAGACCTAGCAGGCACTTAGTATAGAATTCAAAACCAACAGATGTGAGATATATAGATTACAGATATATAGATTTGTGTGTATGTGTATATACATATATGTATATAAATATATGTATATATGTACATGTGTATATATAATACACATGTATATAATATACACATGTGTATATAATATACAAGCATATGTATGTGCATATGTGTGTATATAATAGATACATATGTATATATACATGCACACACATACATATGCATACACATGCATATACATATATAATATAGATATACATACAGATAGATAGATAGCATGCATCTGTAGGGTGTGTGTGTGTGTGTGTGTGTGTGTGTATTTAAATGAATCAACCCAGTCATAGATCAATGCAGGTATTAGGCAAGACCTTGGCCCTTCCTATATTTCCTAGAAGTGTTTCAGTTCAAGAGGGGACAAACAATCTCTGTCAAAAGTATGTTTACACAACAGCCAAAACACAGCGTAGCGCATGTCATAGCAGTGAAGACAACCTCTCTGAAGCAAACATTTCCTATGAACTTCCCCTGAATCAATTAATTCCAACTTCTTTTTTTCATTCAGATGAGATTCTACCCATGTTAAGATAGTGAAACCACTAGATATTCTCTCTTGTGCATGCAATGATATAAAATCCTCGCAAAGAAGTTTAATAGTTAAATATCTAAAGGCAACTAGGTGGAGTAGCTAGTTTGGACTTGGAGTCAGGAAGACTTGACTTCAAACTCATCTCATACACTTACTAGCCATGTGACCTTGGGCAAATCCCTTTAAATTCTCCCCTTCAGTTTCTCCATCTGAAAGTATGGAGAATGATAGTACCTCCCTCACAAGGCTGTTGTGAAGATCAAATCAGATAACATATGTAAAGACCTTAGCAGGTCTCAAACCACTCATAAGTGCTACTAGTATCAGCAGGAATTAATGATAATAATACTGTTTAGGGCCCTTGCTATTTTGCTAATCAAAGGCAGGTTACTCTATGTCTTCTCTCTACTCACAGTCAAAGAGGTGCCAACCTAAGAAAGAAAATACACACACTCACATTTCATTAGAATGTGAGCTCCTTGAGGGAAAGGACTATTTATGCTTTTCTTTATATCCCCAGTGTTTAACACAGTAAGTACTTAATAATTGCTTTTTGACTTACAGAGCGAGTCAGAGACAGATGGGGTGGGGGGGGAGGGGGAGGGAGAGAGAGAGAGAGAGAGAGAGAGAGAGAGAGAGAGAGAGAGAGAGAGAGAGAGAGAGAGAATTGTTTCCTTCAGAGCAGTCATTTTAAAAAATTAGATACTTAGTCCAATAGTGGTGCCATTACCCAAACATTTCTCAGGAAATGCTTTTCAGAGCCTGTACACCATTCTTTTGGGTATTCTTAGGGGTGGCAAATCTTTGTTCTTAAAGGGTGGATTTGATTTTTGGAAGCAGTCAATAATCATTGATAGATAAGTGCACTAAAAGAGGTGAGCATTCTGATTTTTTGCAAATAGAATGGACTCCCCAACGAACATAGAAGAGGCTGGATGTCTTCAAAGAATATTGTAGAGAGAACTATGGATTTGGGTAGGATTTTGGAATTGATATTTTTAACTTTCTTTTTAGTGCTTGGGAGTAGAGATTGTTTCATTTTCATTACATCTCAGTGCCTAGTAGATATTAGACATTTTATAAATAATATTTGTCAAATGAGCAATTGGATGCTTAATTCTATAGTTTTAATGCAGGTCTTCAGTCTCCCTCCCCCCCAAAAAATAACAATGCTAATATTTTCTGTGGCTCATCACTAGTGCCAAAAATGCTTTAATTGATGGCAACATCATTGGGTCGAACACAGATCCTTCAAACATGACTGTTTTAACATCAACATTGAATTGTTTACACAATATTCCAATGGATCTGTGATCTCATCAATGTAGGTACTCCTTCTAGCAAAGCAGATGGCAGCCCACCCATACCTGTACATCCTGTGTAACACCCATCCATGCCCTCCCACAAATCTGCCACAAATCTACCCAACATATTAATGCCTTCTTCACATTCTGTTGGTATGTCAAGAGCAGATACCAATGTAGTCTGCATTCTGATGGAGCTGATGATAAATCAGGATCCTTGCTTTACAATCATAATACATGTGCATTCAGGCATGTGTATGAATATCTTATGCACATGAGAGCCAAGATCCTGTAAAAAACCTATTTGACCCAAACCACATCATCCTCATATTATTTGCCCATTTCCCATGGCTTGCGGAGAACTGCTAGGAGAGTGCAATGAAGATGTGATTGATCAGCAAGGCACACGACTGACATTTACAGCAGTGCATGAGTAGAAAAGGTGAAAGCACAAGCAGCTGCAAATCAGGACAACGGAAACCTTTGTGCCATGGACCAGCAACACATTTAAGTCCAAATCGCCCGATGTCTCCTGGATGCAATTAGCATGCAGCTGGATGATCCTGGGCCTCTCTTATCTAGGGAAGAAAAGGCAGAGGCCCTGGTGATACGGTCACCTGGACAGAAGAGGCATCCTCCTGGGACCAGTGTTTTCCCTTTCTCATTGTAAGCTGGTGTTGATTAGACTAATTTCCTGACGAGGTGCCTGTGGAATGCCTGTGGCCTGTGAACTGATGCATGCCCGGATTCTTTCACTTTCTCTGGGCCACTTTGTTATTGGTCCTTCCTCTTTGCTGAGTCCCTGGAAAGTGCTTTTTTTCTTCCTTCCCAGGCCCTCTGTCTCTGGGAACAAGGATTACAGAGGAGGATAACAGCAGCAGCAGCAGCTTGACAAACGACCCTTGGTAATAGATTAAACAAATGGTGAAAATTAGTTGTAACACAAACTCCCCAACCACCTCCTGGACTAAGCCTCCCACATCTCTCTGGTCTTGGGTCTGCACCTGCAACCACATAATGGGAAGTGTTCATTATTAAGAGCCTTTCACACACAGGGAAAAAAAATACATCGTAAGGACCAAAAGAATTACATTCATGCCGCTGTTCCCTCATCATAACCATCAGGTCAAGGGTAGCACAGTCTAACCTTTGGTAGGGTGAATCTTGTATTATAATTATCAAGTGAGATAATATATGTCAAGTGCTTTGTAAACCTTAGTCGGTGCTGTCAGATTCAAATAGAAATGGGGGCCACTAATCCATATATAAAGACCTCCCAGGCCACGTATTGACTTGTTTTAAACTGTAATTTTATCTATGTTTTATCACATTTTTATTTATTTGTTAAATATTTCCAATTATGCTTTAATCTGGTTCAGCCAGACTCCGGAGTGTTGTGAGGCCATGTGTTTGACATCTCTGCTTAATATGAGCATAGGACCTGGCTCATAGTGAGTACTTATCAAGTATGTAACGGCTAACATTTATATACTGCTAACTATATAGTAAAGTGCTAAGCACTTTACAATTATCTCAAGGGATCATCACAACAACCCTGGGAGGTAGGTGCTATTATTATCCTCAGTTTATAAATGAGGAAAACAAGGCAACAAGAAGTAAGTGATTTGCCAAGGGCCACAGAATAAGAAGTGTCTGAGGCCAAAATTGAACTCAGATCTTTGTGACTCCAGGACCAACACTCTATCTACCATGCCACACATCTATCTATCCATCCATCCTCCTCCATCATCATCATCATCATCATCATCATCATCATCATCATCATCATCATCATCATCAATCTCCTCTATCTCTCTCCATTTTTCCATCCATCAATCTATTATTGTTGTTGTTGTAATGTACTTAGCAAGACACTGGCCTGCAGCGTGTGTGGTGATCACAGAGAATCTGTCTGGAGTTGGAGCAGCTTAGGGTCTTTTCCTTAATTCTAGACTCCATCCCTCGTACCAGCCCTGGCTACGATACCAGTATCTTGACTCTTCTGGAGCAGTTCTTTCTTTGACCTGCCAATTGCCAAGTCCTCATTGAGCGCTTGTGGGTAGAGCCTATTGTTTTAGCCACTATAGGGAGACTGAAAAATTTTAAAGATCATAGAGTTGTTTATCTAAACTTGGAAGGACCTGAGAAGTCGTTTAGTCTTTGCCTTCTCATTTTACAAAAAAAGGGAAAATGAAACCACAAAAGGTAAAGAATTTGTCCACAGTCACACAGGTAGAGCTCATCCTTGGGAGGAGCGTCCTTTAGCATCATATGCGACCGTTTAAGAATATTTGCAAGACTGCATTGCAATGAAACATGGCATCTGACTGGCTTCAAGATGATAAAGGTGTGGAAGAATTATGTTTGAATCCCACCTTAGACACCAATTCATTGTAAAATCTAGGGCTTATCACTTAAGTCCCCTTGGACTCAGGGTCTTCATTTATTAGGTGTTGGACTTGGTGACCAATAAGGACTTCTCTAGAGCTAAAAGGTCTATTGGGACTTAGGAAGTCCTGTCTCCACAACAGATTGTGGTGGCAAACATATTCTATGCCCATTCTCTCCACCTTAATTCTGAATCTCATTGCTACTTTTGGTTTCTTGTGAGTCTCAGGGTTGTATCAATTCCTGGCCCTTATGGAAGGTACAGTTAGACAATCCCAGGTAGCTCATAGCTTTAGACTAAAGAGCCCATAACATTGGAGAATATCAATATGTAAAGTCAAGGAGAAATCACAGAATGGTAGAGCTGGAAGAAACTTCAGAGACTTTAGAGTCCAATATCCTCATTTTTATAGGGGGGAATTAACTGGGGCTTAAAGATATTGAGTGACTTGTCCCAAGAATCCATACCTTAGTTGTCTTGGGAAAATCACTCAACCTCTCTCTGTGCCACAGAAAAGGAAGAAGGAAGGAAAAAGAATTTATTATGTTCCTACTGTGTACTGTGCTAAGCAATTTACAAATAATATCTCCTTTCATCTTCACAATCCCCATGGGAGGTAGATGCTATTTTTAATCTCCATTTTAGAGTTGAAGAAACTGAGACAAATAGAGGTTTAGTGACTTAGGGTCACACAGCTAGTCAGTGCCTGAGGCTAGATTTGACATGGGTCTTCCTGACCCCAAACCCAGTGTTCTATCCACTGCACCACCTGGTTGCCTAACGTGTCTTCCTGATTCCAAGCCCAGTGCTCTATCCACTGTGCCACCTGGCTGGTATAGTTGCCTCACAAGCAAAATCAGAGGTTTAGACTAAATCCATTGACTAGGTCCTCAGTCTTGGAGTCCACAGAGCTGCTGTCTACTTTACTATCCCTATGTTTATAAGTGGATAAATTAAGGCAAAGAGAGTTTCAGTGACTCTTGTTAAAAGCCTCATGTCTCAACAATAAAGTTAAGAATACGGCTTGGGTATCCTAACAACCTGCCCATTCTTAGGATCTTGGGATGATTATCAGAAGCATATACCCTTGGAGCCAGAAGGGACATTAGAGGTGATTGGTTCCAACCCTCTCATTTTACAAATGAGGAAAGTGAGGCATAGAAAAGTTGAATGACTTGCTTGGCATCACTCACACAGCTAGTAAGTATCTAAGGCAGGATTTGAACTTAGCTTTTCTAGATTCTACATTCAGTGTTCTCTCCACTACATGGTGCTCCTTCACTTCTTTTTTTTATTTTTTTTATTTTTCAACATTCACTTCCATAAGATTTTTCAATAGATTTTTTTTTCCATAAGAGTTTTCAAATTTTCTCCCCTTCCCTCTCTTCCCCCCTCCCCAAGATGGTGTGCAACCTGATATAGGCTCTACATGTACATTTTCATTAAACATATTTTCACATTAGTCATGTTGTATAGAAGAATTAAAACCAATGGGAGGAACCATGAGAAAGGAGAAACGAAACAAAACAACAAAAGAAAACAAATAGTATGCTTCCATCTGCATTCAGACTTCAAAGTTCTTTCTCTGGATGTGGATAGCATTTACCATCATGAGTCTTTTAGAATTGTCTTAGATCTTTGCATTGCTGGGAAAAGCTAAGTCTATCAAAGTTGTTCATCACACAATGTCGCTGTTACTGTATACAATGTTCTCCTGGTTCTGCATCAGTTCATATAAGTCTTTCCAGGTTGTTCTGAAGTCCATCTGCTCATCATTTCTTATGGCACAATAGTATTCCATTACATTCATATACCACAACTTGTTCAGCCATTCCCCAATTGTTGGGCATCCCTTCAATTTCCAATTCCTGGCCACCACAAAAAGAGCTGCTAGAAATATTTTTGTACATTTGGGTCCTTTTCCAGTTTTTGTGATCTTTTTGGGATACAGACCTAGAAGCGGTATTGCTGGGTCAAAGGGTATGCATGGTTTGATTGCCCTTTGGGCATTGTTCCAAATTCCTGTCCAGAAAGGCTGGATCAGTTCACAACTCCAGAAACAACACACTAGTGTTCCAATTTTCCCACATCTTCTCCAACATTTATCATTTTCTTGTTTTGTCATGTTAGCCATTCTGATAGGTGTGATGTGGTACCTCAGAGTTGTTTTATTTGCATTTCTCTAATCAATAGTCATTTAGGTGCTCTCTCACTTCTAATAAGCTTCCTTTCTCATTACTGCAATGAGTAAATGCTATCTTTAAACTGAGATGTAAAGCACATAGCCAGAAAGATTCATTTGCAGCTCTTATTTCCCCCAACTGGGGGTGGGGAGGGGGAAGGCTACAACTACTCACAGAACCCAAAGGATCTTAGAGTCAGAAAGGAGCTCAGAGGCCATCCACTCTAGGCTGTAGCTGAACAAAAAATGCCCCCACAACATTGTTAAAGCAGCTTGTCTAGCCTTTGCTGCAAGTCTTTCAAGGAAGGGGAACCCACTACCACGCACAGCAACACATTCTACTTGGGAATCACTCTCATTGTTAGAAAAAAATTCTTTTTTGTTGTTGTTGTTTTTATGGCTTGCATCTTTCTGTCTGAAACTTCCTCCCATGGCTCCTACTTCTCCTGAGGGGTCAAGTATAACAATCCTAATCAGTCTTCAAATACTTAAAGAGAGCAAGTATATCCTCCCTAAGTCTTCTCTCTTCTCCAGGCTTCCCATCCTCCACTTCCTGGAGGAAATTGAGGTCATGGGGTCCTTAGATCTGTAAAGTTGAGGAGGTTTTAGAAATCAAAGGGCTTAGATATGAAGCTGAAAGAGACCTCGGAGGTCTTCTGATCCAATCCCCCCCATTTTATAAATGTGGAAACTGAGGTCTAGAAATGTGACGAGACTTTTCCAAGATGGAGCCAGGATTTGATTGGGTCCTCTGACTCAAAACCCATACTCTTTCCATCATACCACACTTTCTTTAGTCCAACTGTTTAATTTTACAATAAGAAAACTGAAGCCCAGGGATGTTAATTTACTTGTTCAAGGTCATTCTGGTAGTTAGTCGCAAAAGCAGCACTCACACCCCAGGTCTTTTAGCTCTGAATTCAGCATTCCCTTTGCTTATTGTAAATAATACCATCTATGCAAGCTTCCACTGAATGCTGCACTCACACTTTTCACTAATACCAGAGTGGAATGCAGTATTCTATGGGAATGAGTTTTCCCAACAACTATAACTTATCAAATACCAGAACAGTTTTTAACATGTCTATTGCTTTTGATGGACATGTCTTAAAAATGGATTTCCCACTTCTCTGCTTCTTAAATAGAGGCTGCTGAACATAATATGACTATGTTGGCATGAGCCAGGGCCGCCATTGTGAACGTTCACTTTTGCATTAGAAAGTCATTATTTTGTTTTTAGTTTTTCTGCCTCTCCTCAGCTGTCACTTCTCCTATGGTCACTATGTCTGTCTCTAACATAACTCATCCCATCCCCAACCTAGGGAAACCTTACAGGTTGTAATTCTGAATCTGCTGGTCAGGGGGAAGCTGGGTAGCCAAGTTTGTTGTGAATTCATTGTTTATATAGGAATCTATAAGACTGGAAGTTGGGTTTCCCATAGGAAAGTATGTGTTTTTCATGAAGGTCTTTATGATAACTATTAGTGGCCATTTTGTCTTCTGTAAACATAGGTCCAGTGGGTGGATGTTAGAAAAGTCTGAGCTCTAGATAAATAACATATATTGTGCTCAGAAAGTCCTGGTGACTTGTGGGCCGAGGAGGAATGAGTAAACAAACATCTGCTTTTACTCTAAAGAAGATAATTTACCTGTAAAGGCTAAACCTCAATGAATGATAAACAAGTCTTCTCCTCTCTTGGGCCCAGCAAATCTTCCTGTCCTAAAGCTTCCTCTGAAGTAGGAATTGCTGAGTGCAAGGTTAAATTACAGGCAAGAGCTGATCTCATTCTAAAAAATCATTCAACAGATAGTATTGTTTTTATTATTGTTAATAATTGATGAGACGCCATTACATTTCCAGGTGCTTTCCAATCATGTATATGTTACTCATTCTTTTATTCTCTTTGATTTTTAGGGAAAGTTCCCAGCTTTGGCAGTTCTTAAGGGTGTCATTCTAACTAGGATGGGCCTTATATGAGGAAGTGATTAACAGGGCTGTAAATTTGACAATGTAGTGGAAAATCCTAGCCGTCAGACTTCTGATCCATGAAATTAGATGGCCTTGTCAGAGTTTGCTCCTGAACTCTGCCAGAATGGTTTTTATTCCCAAGGCCAAGAGGAAATATGGGTCATGGATACCATCATCTTCTTCTTGGTTTTCCTAACACAGTTACCATTCGCTCTTTATTGGAGTGTAAATAGCACTGAACTGGGAATCAGAAGTCCTGGTTTCTGCTGCGACTCACTAGCTGTGTGAGCTTGGGCAAGATACTCAAACCTGTCCTCAATTTTCCTCATCTCCCGATATTAGAGACAGACAACATGCTAGGTGCTGGGAATATAAAGGCAATCAGCAAAGTCTTTAGCTCCTCAAGGAATTTACATACCACTAGTGAAGACAATATGCACACACATAGGTGTTTGCAAGATAATATTTTGAGAGGGGCGTATAGACCCTAGCTACTGGGAGAGTGGGGGGAATCAGGGAAGGCCTCATATAAGAGATGGTATTTGAGCTCAGCATTCATGGAAACTAGGAATTCTAAAAGGCAGAGATGATGAAGCAATGGATTCTAGGCAGAGGTGACAGTATGCACAAAGACATGGAGATGAGACATGAATAAATAGGTGAATGAATGAATGAGTAAATGAAAAGCATGGAAATAAAATGCCAAGTCTGTGTGAGTGCAATATGCATGTGGGTGGGTGTATCAAGTCAACAAGCATTTAAGTACCTACTATGTGCTGGGAACATTGTTAAGCAATAGATATACAAAGACAGGCAAAAAAAAAATTGGTCACTGTTCTCAGAGAGGTCACAGTCTAGTGGGGATGATAACATGCAAACAACTATGGACAAATATGATAAATATAGGATAAATTGGGGGTTGTCTCATTGGGAAGGCACAAAGATTAAAGATGATGGGGAAAGGTTTCTGTAGAAAGTAGGATTTTAGCTGAAGCTTGAAGGAAGTCAGGAAATGAGAAAATGGAGATGAGATGAGGGAGAAAGGATTCCAGACATGGGGGACAAATGGCAAACATGGCTAGAATCAAGAGAAGGGGTGACATGTTCAAGGAACAGCAAGGAGGTCAGTGTTGCTGGATCACAGACTAAGTAGAGGGAATAAGGTTTGAGAATCCTGGAAAGATAGGAGGGCCGGTTATGAATGTTAAATAGAGGACTTTATATTTGATTCTGGGAGTAATAGGGAGCCGCTGCAGTTGACTGAATGGAGGGTGACAAGGTCAGATTCGTGCTTCAGGAAGATCTGACAGCTAAGTGGAGGATGGACCTCAGTGAAGAGAAACCTAAGACAAAGGTAGAAACCAGCAGACTACTTCAATAGCTCAGGCAGGAGGAGATGAGGGCCTGCACCAGGGTAAGGGATGATGTCAGAGGCAACAAGGAGAGGTATAAGAATGATGTCACAAAAGCAATAGGACTTGGCAATACATTAGATATGGGGCAATGAGAGAGACTGAGGAGTCAAGAGGGACTCTTGGTTTGTGAACCTGGGTGACTCGGAGGTGTGGTACCCTTGACAATAATTGGGGATTTCAGTTTTGGACATATTGGGTTTGAGATTTCCATGACAAATCCAGTTTGATGTTGTGCATGTGTGTCTAACAAAATGCCATTTTTGACTGAGCTGTGGGGTATGACTAAAGGTCTACAATGAATTAGAGGTAATAGTATTTGCTTTGGAGACAAAATGATTGTTCTATAAGATACCAGGTGTCCGTAGGCAACTTTCAAGGTGAAGTTGATTTCTGTTTTTTTCTTTTTAACCAGTGGTTTATGCCACTCTATTGGGTTGTGTCTTCCTTTTCTAAGAGAATTGGAATAGAATTGGAAATAAGGAATGCCAAATGGATAGGCTGGCTCCAAAAAGCCTGAGCTGTACATGACAACAATTTTTTCACATTTACGTGCCTTTCATCATCTCAAAACTCTCATATTTCACAGGGTTGGACGTGTCTAGAAAAGAATGGGGGAGGGTAGGTGGTGCAATGGAAAGCATTCTCAATTTGGAGTCAGATGACCTGGGTTCAAATCCCAGCTCTGTCACTACTTGCTAGCTATGAGACCTTGGGCACATCTCTTCCTTTCTCTGGACTTCTGTTTCTTCCACTACAAAATCATGCTCCAAGTCAAATATTCCTCGGCTTTTCTTCCCTCATCCCAGGTTCCCGAAACACGGCCTTTCCTTTCACTTTGGTTTGTACAAAGCAGCACAACTCATAGAAAGGACTGAATTAATCCCTGTGGCTGAGGCTCCTCTTGTCCAAACTGACAGTCAGAGGATCCAGGTGATGATTTTGGCTTTGTCACTAGCTTACTATGTGACCTTGAGCAAAAAAGAAAGAATACATGAAGAGTAATTCAGCATATCCTATGTAATCCTTCCTCCCAGCAGAGAAACCAAAGCTGTGTATAAGGGACACCAAACAGGCAGATACAGAGGAAAACACTCAGCCAATCATCCAGATGTTTCACAATTCCAGATGTGCAGCATTCTAAAACCAGACTGTCCAGGTGTATGATTGAAGTTTTTCAATTTTCATCCAGATGTTTTAGCACTATGTAGACATAGCCTAGGGGTCTCCCTGACATTAACCAACAACTTTGTACCAATACGGGGAAAGAAGATAACCAGGAGAGGGATTTGACCTCAATTCAGAGTCAAGGATTACTTTATTGCTTAAACATGTTGATGTGTCATAATTGGCATTTTTTAAAAATTAAAACTTCATTCAAAGTATACTGGTAAAAGTCAGTTCAGCTCTTTGCAGAGAGATCTGGTTTCAGTTTTGTGAATGGATTGTGACATTCAGGATTGTCTTTAAGTCAAAATAGTTCCTTGTTCTGGAACTTTTGTAAAAATCAAAACTCCAGAGAGGTGGGGAAAAACACCATACTATTGGCACTCTTCTCTTTTGGTTTTTGGGAAATCCCAGCCCACTGGAAAAAAAAATGTTAATCATGAATGTTTTGTTTGAATATAAAAACTACCTAACAAATGATAAATCTTATTTAAGTAGAAATATTTCACCTTCCCAAGCTGGAAAAGGATGCAAACAAAATCATTTTGCACATTGCCTTTAATTTTTGGCTAAAAGATATATTCATTTATGGCATTTGATATTAAACAAAATGATCAGGAGAAAAGGAAAAAAAGATAATTTTTTTTAAAAAAGCACTAGCTGGAGATCACTCTAGATTATTGATTGATATTTACTGAAAACACATAGCATTGTTCTAACCCTGTCTCAATTTTATCTTGTCCTTTCCCATACCTATGCATTTTACCAGCAATCCCCCCCCACCCCTCATTTGATACTCACTCCTTCCTTACCACATTTTTGGCAATCCTTCTGTTGCTTCAAGGTCCATTTCAGGTGGCTGTTATTCGGTGTAATCTCCCTTGATCTTCATAGCTGAATGAGTTCTCCCCTTCCTCAAAGCATTATTTTGCTTAGGAAGGAAACAGGCTTTTATTAAGTACCTACTATGTGCCAGGCACTACACTAAGCACTTTACAACTATTATCTCATTTGATCCTCACAACACAACCCTGGGAGGTAGATACTATTTTTTTTATCCCCACTTTACAATTGAGGAAACTGAGGCAGAGAGGAGTGAAGTGACTTGTCCAGGGTCACATAGCTATTAAGTGTCTGAGGCTAGATTTGAACTCAGATCTCTCTGTCTCCAGGCCCAGTGCTCTATCCACTGTGCCACCTGCCTAGATCCCTCCTTTGACATTATCACATTCTCCGTAGTAGCATACTTTATCTGTGTTCATGTCTTATGCCCCCTATGAGATTGCAATCTCACTGAGAGCAAGTGGTGTTTTTCACTTGTTTCCTCAGACCTAGGACAGAAATTTGTATATTGTGGGCACTTGGTAAACAGTTTGTTGAAATGAATAGAATTGGATAGTAAGATCATGCATTTTAGAGCAAGAAGTGACCTTAGAGATCATCTAATCAATGAACCAATCAGTGAGCATTTATCAGACATCTCATATGAGCCAGACTCTCAGGATACCCAGACAAAAAAAAAATAATAGTCCATGTTCACAAGGAGCTTGCATTCTATTGGAGGAAATGGTGCTTACATATATAACTATATACCAAATACATAGAAAATAAATACAAAATGGTAAAATGTAAGATAATTCAGAAGGCAGCATCTGGCGTTGTGTTCAAGAAAGGCTTTGTGTACAAGGTGGTGCTTGGTTTGAATTTCATCTCAGAAGTGAAAGATTTTATCAATTGGAGTTAAGGAGGGAGGAGGGCATTCCAGACCTGGAGAATAGTCAACATAAAGGCACATAGACTGTGTATCGCTGAGGAATAGAGAAAAAGCCAGTTTGGTTACGTTGTAGAGTTAGATTATTCCCCAATAATATTTAAATAGGTTGGAGAGAGAGTTTGTATGTACGGAGAGAGATGTTTGTATGCTTCCCTTGAGACAACAGGAAATCATGGGTGTTGATTGAGTAGGGGAAAGGCATGGTCAGATCTACAGTTAAGGAGAAGTCAATCCCATCACTTTACAGATGAGAAATGGGAGGTGAAGTGACCTGCCCTAAGTCTTGCAAGTAATAAGTATCAGCACCAAGATCCGAAGTCAAGTCTGGTGAGTCTAAATTCAGTTCTCTTTCCTCTGCACCATGAAGACATTGCAAGTGTTAGATACCACGCAAAATGCATGGTGTACCAAAAGTCTTTGTGCAGTTTTAAACTGAGTTTAAAGACTTTTGTGAAATCCTGTATACACATAATCTCTGTCTCTATTCCCTCTTTAAAATAATTTAGCAGGATTTGAGTAAATGAGTCACAGAACAGGTAAATTTTGCTGGGGCGGGGTGGGGGAGGAATGGATGGAGTGCATAGGAAGAGAATATATATACAGTACATAGTGGTGATGCCTTTCACAAACGGGTTTTGTACAGAAGTCAGCAACCTCTTTAGCCACAAGTCCAATGGAATGAGGAAGAGAAATCAGAGTAACAGGGAGAGGAGGAAATAAGAGCAAGACAGAAGGAAGAAAGGAAGCAGAAAGATATTGAAGAACAAAAAATAAAGAGAGAAATGAATCAGGTGCCTATAGTGAGGAGTGATCAAATGTCACCAGTTATTGCCCTGGTAAAGGATTTTGATTCATGGTTCCTTTTTCCCTGATCTAGTCAGAGCCATAACTAGCAAAGCCACAGTGAGGCTTTTCCCCAGGGCGCTGTTATCTGAGGGGTGGGACATGCATTTCCTTCCCCTTATAATAGCATTCCTGGTGCTGTTCTGCTGACTCACACTGGCTCCTGCTACCTCGTAGCACAAAGGCACAACCTGGCCCCCACCTACAGGTTCCCATAGCCGTAGCACCCTCTCAGAGGGCTGCTTTACCTTCTGCCCCCTAGGAGGTGAGGAGAGGACTCTCCAGGACTCTGTTCCTACTCCCTGCCTCCTCCACCCACCTCTAACCCCAAGCCTAGGCTTCTTGTTACTAGATTTGTCCCTCTTATCCCTTTTTAAAAGCCTCCATTCTGTCTTCCCTCTTCCTCTTATTCCTCATTGCAGTCCAGAGGTAACTCAGAATTTCAGAGTTGGGAGGGACTTAGTCTAACCAAGGCCATCAAATGCACTGCATACCTCAACAAGAATAATCCCTACAAAAACCTCTAACAAGTGGTAATGTAGACTTTGCTTGAAAACTGTCAAAGTGAGTAGGGTGGAAAGTGCATTGGAATTGTAGTCAGAAAGACCTGAGTTCAAGTTTGGTCTCAGATACTTTACTAGCTGTGTAGTCACTGAACCCATTTGCCTCAGTTTCCCCATTTGTAAGATGGGGATCATAAGAAACCACAGGGTTGTTCCAAGAATCAAATAAGATAATCTATGTAAAGTATAAATATTAGCTGCTATTATTAATATTATTATTTTTTTTTTTATCTCCTAAGGCAGCCCATTTCACTTTGGAATTAGCTCTAATTATTAGGAAGTTTTTCTTCAGCTCCAGCCTAGACCTGACTTTTTCCACTTGGACACAATCTTTCTTATTTTTCCTTCTGGGGCCGAGAACAAAAGAAGTCCCTCTTCTATTTGACAATTCCTCAAATACTTGATGGTAGCTATGGTAGCAACTCTGTACTTGCTAGTTGTGTTACTCTGGGCAAATCACTTCACGTCAGTTTTGTCATTGTAAAATAAGGAAATGTGATAGAGCAGAAAAAGACAGCTGGATCTTGGTTCAAATCCCACCTTTGCCAGGGTTACTAGCTGCGTGCCCTTGGCAAAGCATGGACACCCTCTTTTTTTATTTCTAGAATTGTAGACCTAGAGCTAGAGGATATCTCAGATGGCAACTCCTCAATTTTACACACGAGGAGACTGAGCCCAAGTGATGTGCTTGAGCACTCAGTAAGTGGAAGACCCAGGTCCTGCGACTCCAAATAAGGCACTCTTTCCACAATTCCAAGTAAAATACTTCTGTTTATAGGTCTGGGTTTAACATTTCTACTCTGAAATCCTAAAAAATAAAAGCACAGGTTCCAGTGACATAGTGGGACTTGGGAACTACAAATGGTGTGCTGGTAAATGTTTAACAACTGACTTTCAGGGGGATATTATATGGAAGACACAATTTTAATAATAATAATTTATACTATTAACATTTAAATAATGACAACAATTTATATTATTAACATTGACATTTTCTGCATCACCTTATTAATACAATCAGCAAAACAATAAATCAAACCCTAAGTTGTACCATTTGCCAATTTCCAAGGTGTACGTGCCCACAATGAAAATTTAACAATCAGCTCCTCTGAGTTGGTATGAGCTGGCTCAGCACCCTCCTAATTCCGTATCAATTGCAAGAGTTGTTTTGTTTTGTTTTGTTTTTTTCCCACTATACAGAAACTCTTATTAGGAAAACTTCGAAAGAGCTAAAGAAATTAATGGTGGTGGAGCAGGTGTTCTGGGAACCTTTCACTCCTGTTTTTCTGGCTACTCCTGCTAGTTTGCAATCCTGTGTCTTTCCTCCCCAACTCACTTCAAAAAGCAGATGCATTTTCCTTTTCAAGAGAAGTATTTTTCAGGCTTCCTATGGCTAAGAATTGATTAATATTCTAATTCTAAGTAAACGATATTCCACTTTACCTTCCAAAAGAGAGTGATAATGAGACAATAAAAGTCATCAATTCCTGGATGCCGTCCAGATTTCTGCAGTTTTGTTATGATTCCCAGAGGCTAACAATGTCAGGCAAATCTATTATCTTTCAGATTGCCATTCTCCAGGACTAGGCCTTTTTTGACTTTATCTTGAATCCACAGATACTGACCCATCTGACTTCTGCAGAGGACAAACTATGGTTACTTTCCAAACTAGGCATAAATATTCACATATAAAGCAGAGAGAAAACATGGAAATGGTGGAATTCCGACCACGTGGTCTGCTGTGGGTTAGCGTTAGGTTCATTCTTTCCAGTGTTATAGGTGACCATGTGGAATTTTGGTCAGTCTATTAGACTGCTAAATGGTTGACTATGAAGTTCAAAGTGTGCAACCCAAATCAGAGCAATATTGCTGCTTCCTTACCAATTTGGTGGCCAATTAGGGAGCCAAGATCGGCTTGTGCCTGGTGTCAGCCACCTAAAATTTGACAAGTAAAAAGGTTTGCCACAAGCAAGGGCAGAAGAAAATAAAGCAAGAGTGGAGCAGTAATGGCCACTTTCAGCAAAATTCACATCCTTATCTGCAAGTTGGAATAAAATGAATTGTAAGCCCTTTGGGTAACTTCGAAGAGACTGATGAAAATTGAATTTTAATTTTTCCTCATTATTATTGAAAACAACCAGAGCTGTAACTAGACATTTTTGTGCCTAGGGCAAGGCCAAATGCACCTCATATCAACTTTGCAATTCACAATATGGAAATAAGGCAAGTAATTAAGATAAGTTTGGGACTCTATTCCCTGGGGACTTCAGGAAGAGGAAACAGAGATCCAGAGACCCTCTAATACCTTGAAGCACATGCCAGGGTGGGGAAGAGCAAGGACTGGCTGCTCTGATAGTACTGGTAGCTTCTTATTTTAACTCCTATTAGCAATAATGGCTAATATTTATATAGTATAGTACTTTACATGTGTGTGTATATTTACATAAAATCATTCCAACAGCTCTAGGAGATTGGTGGTATTATAATCACCATTCTACTGTTGCTAAACAAGCTCCATGTTCTATTGTTTCTATATTAATGAAAACAATCACTGCATAAATTTAACAAATTTTAAAATTCTAAAAACAATATCACGTAAAATTTTAAGGTTTTGTGCCCTCTAAAACGTAATGCCCTAGGATCAAAGGCCCTCCCACCCCAATCTAGTTCTGGCTTCAATTACAACCAATATAAAAATAACAATAGTACCCATTAATTGAATGAGAATTTTTGAGGCTATAACAAGCACGAGATTAGGAGTCAAAAGTTTTAAGATCTACTCCCTGTTTTATTACTCAACTACTTATTCAACTTTGTGCAAGTCTTTTAACTTCTCCTTGGCTCAATTTCTTCATATATAAAAGAGGTGGGTTGGACAAGATGGATTCCATAGTTCCTTTGAAATTTGAAATTCTGATTGTATAAGTATCCACAAAAACTTACTTGTCCTCCCTCCCAAGAAAAAAATTAATATACTGTCCTCTGCAACAGAAATACCACTGAGACTAAATAAATAAAAATGACATCCTTTGTATTCACATGGCTTAAATTATTACTCACTTTTAGTCAAGTAGGCAAACAGCTATTTGAAACACTACCTTAAACTGTTCCCTGGCCCAAAGTTAATATTCGGAGTTCAAATTTGGAAACTTCACATCTCACAGCAATATTTTTAAAACAGCATATTAGAGACAAAAAAGAACTACTTTATGTTCCATTATGCTGGGAGAATCTTCCTTATTAAGAATCAGCTTCACCGAAGGACAGAGATGATAAGGAATTTGATCCAATGCTTTTGCCTAGTATCTTAAGTTAGACAAAATATAAGGCAAGGGAAGTGTGGGACACACAGTCAATGAAATGAGAAGTAGCAGCATGGTCCAGAAGTGAGAAAAAATGGTGTCATTTTCAAATCATAGAAGGTTATAGCCCAATGTGGCCTTCAGAATCAGAACTATGATGACTTCTTATTTTACAAATGAGAAAACTGATGCACAGAGATGTGAAATGATTTACCCAGCTACTTAGTAACACAGCACAGCAGCACATCTCAAAGATTAGGAGAGCTGAGGTGTTTTATGAGGAGGAATCAGGTCCTTCTCAGAAGAATTCTACTCACCTTCCACCTCTGAGATCACAGGCAAGAAAGTATCAATTATCCAAGACACTGGAGGCTTCTAGCCTCAATGCTTTCATGCATAGAAGACTCTGATTTAGGAGGTCTCAGATGTAACCTTTAATCCCCAGAGAACAAGCAGAAGAGGAGGGGGCACTACACATGAAGAAGGGTTGTGGTTGGGGCACAGACAGCTTGTTAGACTGAGAAAGAACAATTTTGAAAAAAAACAGGGATTTTTTTTTCCTATATTACAGCAATATCCCACCAAATATTATTACCCCATTATCAATAGAAGAACTGTGATGTCTAGTTCAGGCATCTATTCTTCTTCCCTCCGTTCTCTCTCTACACTTCATTGAAGTTCACATTCTGCCTTGTTCATAGCTTCAATTATAATCTCTATGAAGATCACTCCCAAAGCTAGAATCAAACCTGGACATTTATGAATTTCTTATCACATATGCCCCCACAAAAAGCACAGCAGGAGACAGAGTCAGACCACCATCCAAGCACTGCCTTCTAAAGTAGGAGGTGGAGCCCAGTCTAAGCTATCATTTCTCCAGCCAAGTAGGCACAAGAGTTCAGTAAGGATCAGGAGGGGGCAGTACACCCAAGATTACAAGAAGAAACAGAATCTGATCTGAGCATGTAGTGCATAAACCACAGAGATACGAGTAAACAGAAGAAAAACCTAAACACAATGAAAAAATATTATAGATTGAGAGAAGCCCAACAGTTAACCCAGAAGATGAGAGTAACTCCACAACACATCCAAATGGAACCCCAGAGAAAAGACTATTCAGGGTACCAGGACTACAAAAGTACCTAGAAGAACTTATTCAAATGAAACAGAATGTAATGTTAAATGAATGTTATAATATAGATAATAAAATGGCAAGGAGAATTGATATGCTTCCAGGTGGGGGTAAATCTTGCCCAAGAATTGGACTCTGAAATTAGTTTGAGCCCCCCCGCCGCAAAAAAAGAGCAGTGACCCCATTAGATAACAAGAAATAGTATAACAAAATCAACAGATTGAAAAAGCATCTATTATTAAAAATAACTGACCATGTCAAGAAGAAATTATCTAAGAATCATGGGACTATCTGAAAGTCATGTTTAGGAAAAATAACCTGAATAACATATTTCAAGAAATTTTTCAAGAAATCTTCATTGAAAACTATCTTGATATCACAGAACAATGTGAAAAATAGAAAGAAG
Organism: Trichosurus vulpecula; assembly: GCF_011100635.1. Classification (NCBI taxonomy): domain Eukaryota; kingdom Metazoa; phylum Chordata; class Mammalia; order Diprotodontia; family Phalangeridae; genus Trichosurus; species Trichosurus vulpecula. The sequence goes on from NC_050579.1 coordinate 82,501,412, forward strand.
CGACAAAATTAAAACTCCCAAGATTTTTATAACCAAAATTCAGAACTTCCACATCAAAGAAAAAACACTGAAAGCAGTCAAAAAGAAAGAGTTCAAAAGCCAAGAAACCATAGTCGGGATGAAACATAGCTTGGCAGCTAAGAGGAAAGAAGAACATGGCATATCATATTCCAAAAGGCCAAAGATAAAGGCTTGAAATCATAAATAATTGCCTATCTGGCCAAACAGTATAATTCCAAAGGACAAAAGTAGATTTTAAATGACACAGAGGACTTTCAAGAATTCTGGATGAAAAGGGCAAAACTGAGTTGAAATTTTAAAATGAAAATACAGAAATCAAAAGAAACAAACAAAAAAAGCAATGCATTTCATCAATTGGAAGGATCTATATAATGATGGGTTATTTGTATTATGGTAGGAGAAGAAATAAGTGGTGTTTCATAACTCTTCTGTCTTCATGAACCATATAAAGTTCATAAACAGGCAGAGAGCTTAGGGGTGGTATTGGTCTGTTTTGATTGTCTTAGAAGAAAAAGGAAATGGGATGGACAGGAGGTTATACTGTAGAAGAAAGAAAGAAGGGGAACAAACCAAATATTTTACATAATAAGATTGCATCAAATGAAGAATATACATGTATGGAAGAAGGAACAGAGGGAACCAGGCATCCCCCTGTACCTTGACAAAGGAAGACTGAACTCACTTTCTCTCTCAATATCTCTCTCTCTCTCTCTCTCTCTCTCTCTCTCTCTCTCTCTCTCTCTCTGGCTCTTGCTCTCGCTCTCTCTCCCTCCCTCCCTCTCCCCCCTCCCTCTTCCCCTTCCCCTCCCTTCCTCTTTCCCTCCCTCCCTCCTTCCTTCCCTTCTCCCCTTCTCTCTGTCTTTCTCCCTTCCTCCTTCTTTTCCTCCCTCCTTCCTATCTCTCTATGTCTTTCTGTCTCTCTCCATCTCTCTACCTCTGTTTGTCTCTCTTACACACATGCAAAGACTTTGGTATGAAGCTCAATAGGGAAATAGGTGGACCTAAGGGGAAAAGAGAGAATATTTTAAGGGGGAGATCAGAATCAGTGAACAAAGCAATCTCCAACTCTGGGGGGTAGAGTATGCAGATTAAAAAGAAAGAAAAAAAGAATAACAACTTGTGATTGGGAGAGGGGGGAGAAAAGAGATGAGAGGCAATAGAACAAAAACAGATTATTTCAATTATAGGCAACTAATGTTCAGCAAATTCCTCTTTACCCCCACATTCTTTGTAGAGAAGAGGATCAGGGACAAAAAAAGAGGAAAATACCAAGAGGACAAGATGGAAAAAGATATATAATTGACAGTTACAAACATGAATGTGAACAAGATGGATTTACCAAAAAAATGGAAGAGCATACCAAAAAGGATTAGGAAGCAGAATCCAACAATCTGTTATATAGAAGAAATGCACTTGACACCCAAAGATTCACACGGAGCTGAAGCAAGGAGCTGTAGTAAAATCTATTATATTCCAACCGAATCTAAAAAAGAGGGGATATCAATCATGATTCCAGATAAGGCAATAGAAAAAATAGATACAATAAAAAGAGATAAGGAAACTGCTTTATGCTTAAAGGCATCATAGATCACAAATCAATATCAGTTCTTGATATAGATGTACCAAATGGCACAGCATCAAAATACTAAAAGGAAAAAATAAATTTCAGGGAGAAATATATAGTAAAACTATAATATTTTAGGATGTCAATGTAATGTTTTCAGATCTACATAAATCTATTAAAAACATGGGAATAAATAAGTTAAGGAGCTGAATAGAACTTTAGAAAAATTAAATATGATCAATCTCTGGTGATTACTGAGTGGGGAAAAAAAGTACTTGCACATTTTTCAGCTATTTGTGGAACCTTTACAAAAACTAACCATATATTGGGCATAAAACCCACAAAAACAATATTAGAAAAGCAGTAATATTTAATGCATCATTTATTAACCATAACACAATTTTTAAAATTGGTAATTAGGAAAGGATTTCCAAAGAGAATATTAATAATTGATTGGCAATTAAATAATTTATTCCTAAAAAAGGTTGTCCAAAGAACAAATCAAAGCAATAATTTAAAAATTATATTACTTATATTAATATTAAATCATTTCCCAACCATAGCGCAATAAAAATTACACTCAGCAAAGGGCCTTTGAAGTATGGATTAAAAATTAATTGGAAATTAAATAATTAAATCCTGAAGAATGGGTGGGTGAAAGAACCAATCATAGAAACAATCACCAAGTTCGTTAAAGATAAAGACAACAATGAGACAACATACCAAAATCGGTGGGATGCAGCCAAAGCAGTACTTAAGATAAAACTTAGAACTCTAAACACATCAATAAAAGAGAGAAAGAGCAGATCAATAAATGGGAAGGCAACTTTTAAAAAGCCAATAAATTAAAATCCCTAATTAAATACCAAAATGTAAATTCTGAAAATCAAAAGAGATATTAACTAAACTGAAAGTAAACAAACCCTTGAATCAATAAATAAAAGTAGGAGGTATTTGGGTGGGTGGGTGCAATGTGGGGAGAGAACAATAAAACAGATAGACCATTAGCTAATTCAATTTTAGAAAAGAAAGTAGAAAACCAAATTACTAGTATCAAAAATGAAAAAGGTGAATTCATAACTAATGAAGAAGAAATAAAAGCAATTACAAGAAGCTATTTTACCCAACTATATGCCAATAAAACTGATTATCTAAATGAAATGGATGATTGTCCAGATTAACAAAACAGGAAATAGAATATTTAAATAACTCTGTCTTAGAAAAAGAAATTGAATGAGCCATAAATGAACTCTCAGAAAACAAACAAACAACAACAAAAAACAAACCAGGACCAAGTGGATTTACAAATAGATCCTACTAAATATTTAAGGAATATTTAATTCTAATACTATGTAAACTATTTGAAATGTAGCTAAAGAAGGGGTACTATAAATTCCTTGCATGACACAAATACGGATCTTGATACTGAAACCAGAAGAACTAAAAGACAGAAAACCACAGACCAATTTTCCTAATGACTATTGATGCAAAAATTTAAAATAAAATACTAGCAAGGGGATTACAACAATATATCACAAAGATAATACATTATAACCAGGCTGGATTTATATAGGGAGTATGGAGCTGGTTCAGTATTAGGAAAACTATAAGCATAATTGACCATATTAGTAACAAAATCAATAAAACCATATGATTATTTCAGTAGATGCAGAAAAAGCTTTTGACAAAATACAAAGCCCTTTCTTATTAAAAATATTAGAAAGCACAGGAATAGATTGAGCTTTATAGTATCTATTTAAAGACAAGAGCAAACATCTCTAATAGGGATAAGCCAAAAGACTTCTAATCAGATCAAAGATAAAGCAAGGATGTCCATCACCGTTACTATTCAATATTTCACTAGAAATGTTAACTATAGCAATAGGAAGAGAAAAAGGTATTGAAGGCATCAGCATAGGCAGTGAGGAAACAAAACTACCACTTTTTGTATATGATATTTTATTGTTTGTCCTTTATTCTTGAAAAGGGACATGACATCAGGGAGGTGATGCCATGACTTGCAAGTGAATTGGATTTAAGTGAGGGAGGTCTGTGCAAAGTCACCAGCCTTACTTTTTCCTCCAGAGCCATCTGGGCCCAGTGGCAAGATACAAATCAGGATGACTGGAGATGGCCCTGGATACAGCGGAAGACCTTGGTTTTTTTAAGCTAAGGTCTTTCCCAGGTCTCAGTTTGACTTAGGCAGTACCCATTCAGTGATTAAGGCTAGTTAAGAAATGAGGCAGAAAATGGTCAATTTTACCTAGTTAAAAAAAAAATCAATTTGGAAGGGAAGACCCTCAGGGTTTCTGGCCAAAACAAAAACAATTGCTATTTACACTCCCTCTGAGTCATTAGGGCCCAAACAATGACCAAGAAAGGCTTGATATGATATAATGGTTTACTTAAAGAACCCTAAATAGTCAACTAAAAAACAAATTGAAACAATTAATGAGTTAAGCAAAGTTGCAGGATATAAAATAAACCCTTACAAAATCATCCTCATTTCTGTATATTACCAACAAAATCCAGCAGGAAGAGATAGAGAAATTCCATTTACTATAACTTCAGACAATATAAAATATTTGAAAGTCTCCCTGCCAAGACAAACAGGAACTTTGTGAACACAATTACAAAACATTCTTTACACAAATAAAGGCAGATCTAAATAACTGAAGAAATATTAATTGCTTTTTGGTAGGCCGAGCCAATATAATAAAAATGAAAATAATACCTAATTAATTTATTTATTCAGTACCATATCAATTAAACTGCCAAAGGACTACTTTATAGAGTTAGAAAAAATAATAACAAAATTCATTTAGAGAAACAAAAGGTCAAGAATACCAAGGGAATAAATTTTTTAAATGGGAAGGAAAGAAACCTACCAGTACCAGGTCTCAAACTATACTGCAAAGCTATAACTGTAAAAAGCAAAGCCCAATTTGGTACTGGGTAAGAAATAAAGAGGCCGATCAGGGGAATATGTTAGGTATACAATATATAACAGCAAATGAGAACAGTGGTTTAGTGTTTGACAAACCCCAAACCCCAGTAATTAGGCAAGAACTCCCTATTCAACAAAAACTGGAAAAGAGTCAGGCAGAAACCAAGTGTAGACCAACATCTCACACTATATATCAAGATAATCTCAAAATGGGTTACACGATGTAGACAAAAGGTAACATCATAAGCAAATTAGAGGAGAGGAAAGAAATTACTTTTTGAATCTATTGGCAAAGGGAAAGTTCATAACCAAACAAAGAGAAAAATATATACAATAATAACATTAGACATAAGACTATGGAAGATTTAAAAACTCTGGCCAATGAAATAACTAGCCATAATTCCAGAGGACCAGTGAGAAAAAGTATGCTATCCATTTCCTAACAGAGGTAAGTGATAGACTCAAGATGCAGGCTAAGACGACATGTTTTTTTGGATTTGGCCAATGTGCTTGACTACGCCTATTTCATATTTTTAACAATGGTTTTCTTTTCCTTTTTTTCCCAATAAAGGCGGGTAACTAAAATCTAAATGGGGACTAATAATAAAAATAATAATGATGAAAATTAAAAGAAAAAAGATCATTGAAGAATTTTTATATACACAGAAAATAACATAAGAAAGGCTAGAAAGAATAATGAACAAGCAAGACAGCTTCCTAAATTAAAGTTCAATTTATTATATATTGAAAAAGAAAATCAACCTGCAAAAGTGTGACTCAGTTTCATGTACAATACTTTTTCTGTTCTAATATGTATATGGGAATGCTTATTTTACTTGGTATTTGTTAAGTGCAGAATAAAAAGAAGTTAAAACTCTTTAAAGAATGAAATGGAATGAACTTTAAAGGAAGAGCAGTGATTATTGAGTGACAGTGGTAAAGAGAGAGCTTGGGAGCGGCAGTGGGAGGCAAGGAGTCTGCCAACTCCCCCTCTTGTCAAAAGCTTGAAGGAATGTGAAAGGAAGAGATCTAGAATGAAGGGGTATTTGAGGAACAATGGTGAGGGAGGACAAAGAAGGATAGATTTGGGGAAGAGGTAGAGCTTTCTTCATTCTGAGAGGGTAGTGGCCAGGGTACACACCTTCACTGCCTATCCTACCACTGATCCTGTGCTGATCTCAGACCCCTCTCCCCAGGGGTGGAATTACTTTGGGGCACTACCCACTGGGAAAACAGGTTCAGAGACTTCTCTACTGACAATCAATCCATCAATCCATCAAAAAAACATTTATTAAGCCCTTCCTGTCCCACAGGACTCCCCAGACAAAGAGAAAAAACTTTCTCCTGTAATGTAGGAACCTAGCAGGCAAATGCTTCATTGCAGAAGAGGCCAGAAGTATAAAGAGGGAGGAGGATGGATGGAACTCTAACACTGGGGTTACCACAATTCTGCTCACTTTTTCCTTGAATAAAAAATCATGCCTTTGCTACAAGAAAGAAGTTGTTGTATACTATTTAAGGAATCCAAATTGCTAAGAGTCAACTCCCTAAGAGGAGAAGAAAAGGAGGGGCTTGCCCATGACCAATGACTGACTTTGGCTTGGAGAACCTATGTTCCCACAAGGTTACAACCAATCATGCTCTCAGCTTATAACTCTCACTATCAAAATGTTCACATGGTTCTATCACTGTGATTTCAAAACCATTCATTTGGAAGGCAGGCAGAAAAGTAGTAGCTATTCGAAGGTTAACTGTGGTTTTAAAAGTTTATTTTTGGAGCAATTCATGAAAAGCAAGGCAGTATCTCCCAGTACAATCTACCCCCATGAGCCTTTGATTTTCAGGATGGTCACTTAATTGGCCCTTTGGGGCTTCCACCAGGATATGCCAATCAAGGGAGTTCTTCTGCCTTATAAAAATAGATAGTTCTCTTCCCACTCACCCCCAACCCCCTTCAATATTGAGGAGAACTAAGCTTTTCTTTCTTCTCCACAGAAACAATGGTGCCCCATTTGGGGACTTGGTATTTCCCCTATGCTCCCAGAAGCTCAGAACGTTGGCTCTACTAGGGGAGACTTGGGGGTTTCCTGTCTCTAAAGAAGCATTGCTCCAGCCTGGCTCTGATCCAAGCCATGAAAGCTTTTATAATGCCTTTCCTCTCCTTCCGGCATCCTTTGCCAATGTAATGTCTCTGAACTGGGACTGAAGGGGCAGCAATGTTAGATTCCAATAACCAGGAATGCAGGAAGCACTGTGGACACTGTTCTGAGCTGAACTGAGTTTGCACAAGACTCGTGCTGATACTGACCCATGCCAGAAACACTTAGAAAATCACCCTGAAGCCATTTTCCAACAAAGCATGGTGAGAGTAACTATGCTGTCTTATGACCCACCAGTATGGGCAGAAAAACTTACACGGTGTCTATGTGTGTGCATGTGTGACATCACAGTAGCAGGGCAGGGATACAGGGACCTCTGATGGATGGTGGGACAGATTCTTGCACTCAACCACAGAGCTGCTTCCCTGGATCTTGGTCAAGGCAGAGCTACAGGATCTGACCCAGCAAATTTACAAGTGAGCCATGGAATTAAACAGATTGGAAAGTACCGCCACCTTTTTTAGTCACGCAGCCTCAAATCCTCTGAGTCATCACCCTCACCCATATACTTCTACCCTGGCCTATACACTCAATCACCTACCAAATCCTGTCACTTCTCCCCCCGGAATGCCTCTTCAAAAGTCCAAAAGAAGAATCAAATAATACTTTATCACACCACCAGGAATAGTATTGGCCAACACAGGAGATCAGCCTATAGATAATACAAATAAAATTATATTTACTACTTTAACATCTGGATCTGTCCTCTCTTCTTTATCATGCAATAGACAGGAGGTACCAACTTTCTTAACAATACTCTATGTTGTATGGAGCATGGTAGACATGTTTGATTTTTTATCCCCTTCAAACATCAAAAGCTATAACCAGAAGTTGAGGCAATTTTCCAGAGGATTCTATTCTCAGCTTCACCACCATCTGTGAGATCATGTTTAAATCTCCTCTGTGTGTTTTAATTCCCCCTCCCCGTTAAAGAGGAATGATACTGTGTCTCATCACAAATTGCATTTCATCTACAAAAGGTGAAGATTAAGAATACAAGAAGTCACTTTTGCTCTGCTTTTCCCAAAAATTTTAAGGGGAATTTGGTTGTGTGTGGTATGACGAGAAACAATTCTTGTCTTGGTCAAAACATCTTTTTAGAAAAGCCATTTCCTGGAAAATGCTATTATCAAGGCATAGATTCACAAAGGCAGAAGGTAGACTCATAGATCATCTGGTCCATATTCATGAGGACAGTGAGGTAGGTCAGCAAAGAGAACGCTGGGACTGAGTCAGGAACATGTTAGTTCAAATCCAGCCTCAGATACTTACTAGCTGTGTTATTCCAGGCCAGTCATTTAACCTGTTTGCCTTAGTTTCTTCATCTATAAAATGGGTTGTTACCTCACTGGGTTGTTACAAGGACCAAATGAGGCAATAATTGTTACAGCACTTAGCACAGTGTCTGGTACATAATAATTGCTGTATACCTGTTAGCTATTGTTTTACAAGAATCTTGTCTGCAACATATCTTCCAAGTGTCCATCTGGCCTTTGCTTGAAGACCCCCCTAGTGAGAGGGAAAATTCTCCCTTTGGAGGCAACCCTTTCCACTATTTTACAGCTAGGTGGCACAGGAGATAGAGCTCTAGTCTTGGAGTTGGAAAGAGCTAAGTATAAAACTAACCTCAGCCTCTTGCTAGCTGTGTGACCCTAGGCAAGTCACTTAGCTTATCTGCCTCAGTGTCCTCAACCATAAAATGGGGGTAATGATAGCACCGAGCTCCCATTCTAAGTACCAAAAGAGATAATGTTTGTAAAGTACTTCACAAACCTTAAGGTGACGTATAAATACTGGTTACTATTATTATTTATTACTGCATTACGACACATTAGTAAGTTTTCTTTAGGGCCTGAACTTGCTTCTATAACTTCTACCCATTGAGGTTAACTGTGCTCTCCGGGGAATAGTAAGAAAAGGGGATAGGGCTGAAACAGAAAGATAAGTCAATGGGCAAAACCCGTGGCATTGAAAAAAAGCAGTTCTCAAGACTTAACGAGCATTTATACTAAACAGGCTTCAGCCTAGGAAAGGGGTGGGAAGCACCCTGGTTAAGGATGAGAGACCACGCTTGCCAAGTTCCAAGTCTTCTCAGCCCCCATAGATTCTGAGTTTCATCAAACCTTTAGGGGTTTGAATTTGTTTAGTCTTGGCAGGGGGAAAAAAAGGCAGCTTCCTGTCTCTAGGAGCAGAGGCTTAAAAACTCATCAAAAGAATTTTAGACCATCAAATGTCTAATGAGCTGAGTTTAAAGAAACCGGAATCATATGGATCAAGTTTCCTTGAAAATACACTGGGGTTTTAAAAAAAAATCAAGTAAGCACAGAGGAGGGAAGCAGGAGGGGTAAACTGCTTCTCAGCAGGTTTCTGACCCCAAAACACATGGAAGGTTAATTCAGGGTGGTTCCAACCCAAGTGCCCCTCAATCCACATGGAAGCCATCCCACATTTTAAACTGCTAGATGAAAATAATGGACTAAGATTTTGAGATACTGAAATACTCATTTAAGACAAGCTAGCTTCAAAGTTGGCCACCATGGCATAGAGTGGCAGGAATCTACTGGTTCTCCTGTGAGCCAAACATGCAGCTTTTCCTGGCAAATGTTCAAGGCCTTATTTTTTTTTCCTCTTTTTCTAACCATAGCACAGGAACCATCATGAAAATGGCCTGAGTCACAGGTTGATTACATCAAAGAGTGTTTGTCTTGGTTTTCGGCCTGTTTGGGTTCAAACCAAGATAAATTGCAAATTGACTAAAGTCACTAATCAACACATATGTTTTTCTGGTCCTATCTGCTGAGAAGGGTACAGTAATTTAGGAGCTTAGGTCTTCACCACCTTCTCTTGTCCTTATTCAGCAAATCTCTAATGGCAATAAATGATATGGAATGGGTAAGCCGGCTTGCATTTCTCCTCCCTGTTTCTATCAGGTGAGTTTGAACCACCAAACCTATAGGAGAACAACTGGAAACCATAGAACATTGATGCATGTTGAGGAGATGCTCCATGATATCCATCTGCCCAAATCTTAGTCATTAAAATATTCCCTAAGTGGGTCCTTTCGGAGGAGTTAATCACCTCCTACTTCTTTCTGTCAAGTTTCGGCTCTGTGTTGTTCTCTCAATCCCACTCAATGCAGACTGATATTCAATGGTTACTACAGCCAAATCGGATGTCAGCAAGAGCCCACCTTAGCATCCTGATGGCATGTTTCTATGTGTAGGTCAGCACTTAAGAGCATCACACAGTAGGCTGAAAACAATAAATCAGACTACTCCAGGGTGTGGGATGGGACCACATGTTGCTGGTGACAATGTGTGTCCAATCCTCCAGCGACAGTGTTGCATCAAAGTGAGGAGGGAACATGGGTAGCATGCTGCCACCTTCTCAAAGGCTGTGCTATACAAACAATAATTTTGTCATTTCCTAATAATCTATCCATACTGTATTTTACATTACCTACTCTTAGCTGCTTTCCTTATCTTTGGACTGTTCTATGACGTCCTTCACAATTCTTGGCTGGTCTTCAGAATGAGAACTCTGGGAACTCTGATTTAACCTGACATAGCATTCCAGTCACATTCTCAGACCATAACTTGGACCACATCCCCTTTTTATAGGAAGGTTCTTTCTTTCATTCATTCATTTATTCAAAAAAAATTTATGAAGCAATTATGTGCAAGGAACTGTACTAGACACACTAAGCCACCCGACCTTAAAATTTATCTCTTCCTTGGACCCAGATCTGGATCCAGTACCAGCATTCCAATTCCCAAATTGTGGCTCTGAGTTCCTGATTAGTAAGAGTTCTCCATATCTAGCCCACCCAAAATTCAGAATGTTCCTTCATTCCTTTGGAGGAAAGAATAATGAAAAGGTACTTAGTTAAGTACTTTTGATGTACATAGTGTACTAACCTCTGGGCATACAAAAAGGAAAGTAAGACATTCCTTATTGTCAAAGAACTCACTTTCTGATTGGGAAGACAACAATACATATAGGAGCGTTCAGCTACAAGTCAGTTGGGAAGATCCCATGGTCCTTAGGATATAGTGACATAACAGTGGCATTAAATATTCTTTAATGTTATTTTCACTAAGACCATATATGTTTTTGATGTTGAACCTCTTGACAGTGCCAAGGATTTGGGTGGTAAGAATTTTCTTTTCAGGGTCTTTAAGAATTGGGGAGGACACAGGCTACAGCTTCTGCCCATTGGTAGCAGTTGGCCAGTAGTTGGAGGTGGCAGTGGCCAACATGGTGGTAGTAGTTTGAATGAGATGGCACAAGCCATGCTCCAACTCCATTTTGCTTTAGCTAGGCTGGTTTTCCCACACAGTAGGTAGCAATTGATACAGATGGCTGACCCCTCCACTGGAATTGCTTCCTTCTCTGATGGCTACTCTGAATGGGTTGTGGTTTTGGAGCTTCTACTGTTCTTGGATCCTTTTGGCTTGCCTTCCCATTGGTGACAGTTGGCCAGTTATTGGTATTGGAGCCATTAATCAATTGTCCTATAGCTCTACTCACCATCCTGGTAACTCCCTACACCAAAACTTATCCTTGGCTACTCTCCAGGCTCCACTCTGGACTCTCTAGACTTCTTTCTCTGCTATGCCCCAGCAGCCTTCTCACTCTGAAAAATTGCTTTTCCCCTGAGGCTGTCTCTGCTCCTGGGGCCCTTCTTCTAGTTGGTCAGTTCTTCTTAGGACCTTCATTTTAATGAAGGGCCCAGGCCAGTCATACTCATTCCTTCTTCCTCTCCGGATTCCATTCCAGATTCTCTGGATTCGCTTTTCCAAAGCCTCTCCCTGCTTTTCAGGTTCCTTCTATGTGTTTTGTCTTTTCCCATTAACTAAGCTCCCTGAGGGCAGGGCCTATCTTTATTTTTGCTTCTATCTGTATTCCCAGCATTTAGCAGTTCCCCACACATAGTTAAGTGTTCAGTATAGGCTTGCTGAGTTGGCCTGACTTGGCACAATCTGACCACCACTCCCTTTTGGTATAATCTTCTTTGGTGTAGCAAGCTCTTTGAAGTCACAAAACATCTTAATTTTTATATTTATATTTCTTGGGCTTATCACAGTGCCTGACTCATAGTAAACACTTAATGAATATTTCTCATTCATTCAAAAAGTTAAATATGTCCTGTTCTTGAGGAACTTTCATTCTTTTTCATGAGTCTTCTTAACTGTACTCGAATCACCAGCACAGACTGGTTCTAGCTAGTTGGCCAGGAATGAACAAATACATTAATCCCTATGTTGGTATAGATTTGACCCTTAAAAAGGACCAACCTGAAATACAATGATGATATATTCAGAATGACAAAGAGACAAAAGATCTTAAATCTTCAATGAAAGCTTCAATTCTCTCCAGTAAAATTATATTCTAGTTCTTAGAAAAACAACAACTCATGCACAGTATGTGTACACATTAGTGTGTGTGTGTGTGTATACCAAACAATTATCCAAAATATCCATTTCCCTACAAATCTAAGCAGGTGTTGATTTTAAGATTGTCCCAACACCCCAAAGGAAGTTGGAGATAAAAGTGCTGTCCCACTGTCCTTTTCTCTCTGACCTTCAGTTTAAGCTCACTGGGCACCTTTCTGCCATGGCTGAGTCTTCCTCCTAACCTTCCATAGCCACCCCACCCTACCCTCAGCCTCAGTTCCCTATTCCACTGCAGGGTGGAGAAGGGCAAGAAAGTATTTTATTCAGACACCCTGAATGGTGGCTTTAACATCATGGAAAGTTGCCCACCCTGTTTGGCATGGGTCCTTCAGCCTTACTATCTTGATTGGTATCAATTCAGCTCAGGTATTAGATTCCTTAGTGGGGCTCCAGACCTAAGCCTTCCTTACAGTTTCACTCTAGGATTGTCTGCATTAGTGAGGTTCAGAAAAGAGTCCAAGGCTCCCTTTACATCAGGAGATCCCAATCATTTGATTACCATGGACTGGGAGTATGGAATATAACCTGATCAGTTAAGGATTGGAAGCTTCTGACCACAAACCTAGAGTGTCCATATCTCATTGTCATTTAAGTAGTAATGGGGGGAGGGGAAGAGAGGGAGGTTAGGCAGGTAAGGAATGTAGGGGGCCAGTTCAATGAGTTCCTTGGTATAAGGAAATCTCAATGAGGAAATTCCCTATTCCAATAGAGATTAGCACCCTTTCTGCAATACCTGGGACACTGAGAGTTAAATGACTTGCCCAGGGTCACACAGCCATTGTGTGTCAGAGGCAGGACTTGAATTCAGGTCTTTCTGACTTAGAAGGTGGCTCTCTACCCATTACAGAACACTGTCTCTCATAATAGTAACTTAATACCCATAGATAAAATGTATACAGTGCTTTAAGGACTACATTGTTGCTTGTCCTTCATTTCCGGATCAATGACATCAAAGGTAATGTCTTGATTTGTGCCTGAGTTGGATTCAATGAGACAGTTGCACAAAGTCATCAACCTCATTCTCTCTTCCAGGGTCATCGAAGTCCAGTGGCAGGAAAAAAGTCAAGACAACTAACGATGGCCCAGCAAACAGTGGATGACTTTGGCATCTTTGACGCTTGACCAAACTCTAAGCACTCCACAGCTCCTGCTTCAACCATCTTTGTGGCTATTGGAACAAACTGTTCTAATCTGCCTGTATTGCTGGGGCAAATCTTCACACACTTGAGGTAGACATTCCCTAACTCACTAACAGGTTTGAGGCCTGTTGGTTATCTTCAACTTGGCTTAGCCTGCCTGCTAATGGTTTACTGGAGCATGCCAGCTGCCTACGCTACAGCTTCTTGGAGCCACATGTGAGAGCTGAGTGAAAGGGGACACCAAAGGTGGATGAAAAGCCCTGAAAAGGGCTCAACAAGCCCCACCACCACCACAGCACTTAGTACTCCCTGAACACGCAGCAGGCATAGTAGATAGAGTCCCAGCTTGAAGTTAGGAAGACTCATCTTCCTAAGCTCAATCTATTCTCAGACACTTACTGGTTGTGTGACCCTGGACAAGTTCCTTAACCCTGTTTGCCTCAGTTTCCTCATCTATAAAATTAACTGGGGGAGGAAATGGCAAATCACTCCAGTATCTTTGCCAAGAAAACACCAAATGGAGGCACAAAGAGTTGGACATGACTGAACAACAAAAAGTCTCTTAAATACACATTCAACCCTTCCTTTCCATTCCTGGCTGTCTCCAGAATCCAAGGTCTCTTAGTGCCTGATTCTAGCCCATTGTTATCACTATCAGTGGCTTGGGTCCCAAAGAGAATTCTGACTATGTTTAGTTGCCCCAGAAGACTGATAAATTGGTTTATTAGTTACAACCAATAACATCTGTAAGACTTCTAAATATCCCAGCCATCATGTAACAAAGAGCACCTAGAGATGCCCCTATCCCTTTTGGAAATCTGTTCCAACACAGGTAAGACTCTCACAAGGTGCCACAGCAGGCATGAGAGTGGGGGCCACCAAATGGTTATCCTGGTGAAGCTCTCCCCTCTCCCCTCTGTGAAGCAGAGGCAGGATCACCATGCCTCTGCCCAGGGCTTATTCCACTGAGGACCAAGGAAGTCAAAGAAGGAAAACTGAGTCCTGTTCTATCTGCTCTCTTTGGAGGCCTCTGCCTGGGTGTAGCACCTTCCCTACAGCAGTATTTCCTGATGCCTCTCCCAATAGGTTTCCAACAACTCTACCTCTCTCTCCTCCCCCTCAGAGCAAATTGTACAGGGATTCTATGAAGTGCTTGTGGTGGGAGTGGGGGTGGGGTTGAAAGAGAAAGGTGCTCTGTAAACACAAAGCACTGTTGTTGTCCTGTGAAAATGTGCCTAGAATCAGGGCCAACGCTAAGGGATTTCCAGAAAGGAGGGAAAAAAATTCCCCCAAAGCCTCACTCTTTATAATGCAGCTTTGCAAAGATAACCCTACAATTTCATGTTGGATATTTTCCTTAGTGATAACTGAGAAAGAAACCAGGTCAGCGAAGCATTTCCCCCAATTGTTAAAGCCTTATTTTATCGTTGACTAAATAACGGCAGCTGCCATCCTGCAGAGAGTGCGGGTGCACTGGTGTCATGAGGAATGCTTCAAGGGCAGGAAGCAGGAAGTTTTGCCTTCCAAAAATTACCTTCAACCCAGGTGAATGAGTTGAATGTTGTCCCAGATAAGGTGCCCCATTTTTGACCAAACAGATAAGATATAAAGACCGTCTTACCACATAATGTTTCTCTGTAGACCTCGGAGCCACCAACAAAAACGTGGGTTGTTAGTGTGGTCTTTTTGCCTGTCTAGGCAAGGCATTGAGTGAGCTTCAAAATAAGGAAGCTAGATTAGATTACTTTTAAATTTCTTTTCAACTCTAAATCTAGGAGCCTTCTATTATCATCACTCTTTGTAAAGTGCTCAAAACAGCTTACAGTAAGTTAATTCTCTCCTTTGTTTCCAGGTAAGTGCAAGACAAGGCCAACCTGGTGAGTACAGAGAATAAAATAAGTGGATACCTGTGTACTATGACTTACAAAGAAAGCCTTTCTACCCCTATTCAACAATATGTCACCTGAAATGGCTGAAATTTTACCATTGGAATCAAGGACCAGGTTGTCCAAGAAAAGTCAAACCTGACCAGGTAAGAGACAGAGCAGGGCAAAGTTTCCATGTTGGTCACAGCAATACTAGGCCCATGAGTAGCCCCTGCACTTCCAGCCTGCACAAGATAGGGAGACCCTTGAAGGGAGTAGCGAGAAAACGATAGAGGGAAAGAACCAAAGACAAACTGAAACCAGTTTTGTCACTGCCCCATCCTAAACACCAACAATGCAACTTAGCATGGAGAAGGGGAAAATCTTTTCGTGTTCCTTCATAGACTTTCTCTTTGGTGAAGGAGTTTTAATAAGTTGTTCCCAAACTAGCATTAAAAAAAAAAATCCTCCTAAACCACAGAATGGAGCTTAGAAAGAGGAAGAAGAGTAAATTAGAATATGAATTCTTATTACAGATCTACCAATAAACTATTGGCCCAATCATTTCGCTTCTCTGAGACTCAAACTTATCATCCATCTGCAAAACGTGGATAAATGATGCCTGCCCAACCTAACTCAGAGCAGTTGTGAAGATCAAATGAAATAATGAATGTAAAAAAAAGCTTTGACAAATGTAGCGTACTAGATAAAACCAAGAAATTGTTCTTGTTTCTTCTCTAATCCCTCAAAAAGATAGGGCTTACACCAGGGGGAGGCTCTTCTTCCCCTGAGACAAATGGAAATTTTGCCATACCTTTGTACTCAGTCTCTATGAGTTGCTCTGGTCAAAAAATTCATAACCTGGTGGTCAGTCAAGTAATCAACTCCTCTAATATAGTTAATATATATGATATATAATTGGATAATATATAATAATATACTAATAAATTTAATTAATACAATGAATTAAAATCAAATATACCAATAGCGAATAACTCCCCTAAAATAGTCTTGTCCTCAAGAATGGACATCAAGTCTACAGTGGGCCTATACTAAAAATCATTTTGCCAGAGCCAGAGTTCTGGTAGCATAGCAATTGAGAATCTGAGCCTATGCTTACATTACAATGAAACTTGAATTATCAGAGTAGAACTTTAACAGAGGTCATCATTATGTTGTTGTCATTGGCTGTTGCCATTACTCTTATAAACCAAATTTAAAACAAAATCAAATTTTATCACAGAATAAGAATAAGGGATAATAAAAGCTAATATGTATATAGCACTTTCATTTAGTCTTCACAACAGTCCTGTGAAGTAGGTGAGGTTATTATCCCCATTTTACAGATGAAGTAACTGAGACTGGGGGAGGTTAAGGGATATACCTAGGTTAATAGAGCTAGTAAAGTGTCAGAAACAGGATGCAATCTCAGCTCTTCCTAACTCCACTTCAACTACTGCGTCAAGCTTCCACTTTAAGTCCAGCCTAAGCACAACATTTTTACCCAAAAAATGTTAAAAGACCTAGAAGAAGACCTCTACTATATTAGGGCTAGCTGCCTCTACCACTGGAGTGAGTACCCACATTGAGGAGCTCACAGATTCCTTTGTATTATTAAAGTAGTCAGGTTATCATGCACATCTAAAAAATTCAAGAAGGTCATGTGTCCAAGTTCTGAAAGTCCAAGACTCTATGGCCTCAGACTCCTCCATTTTACTTCTCTTCACTCTGGGGACTAGTCAGAAAAGCAGATAGGGTAAATTGGTATCCACATAGCAAGAGGAGGGTAAAGAGACATAGAAGAGAATGTTTAGTTTTTACAAAACCTCGGAACTGATTTAGTCAAACCCATACTCAACCAAGAATCCCATCTGCTTCAGAGCTGAGAAGTTGTCCTCTAACCTTTTTTTGAAGGTCTCCAGAGAACTGGAACCCACTGTCTCTTAAGAAAGGCCATTCCACCCCTCTTGAGCTGGAGTGACACAGCTGATGCTAGTGCTGGCAGAGCAGCAGGATGCGAGGCCAGGGAGGTCTGGGTAGGGCAGCGCATTGATTCAGCACGAGAGAAACTGAGCCTGGCCCAGGTGCACTTTATGCAGCAGGTGGAGCTCTCCCAGTGGCAGAAGCTCTTCCACAGTGGCAGGGCTGGAACATCCTGACTGGCCTGAGCATCGGGGCCTTGGTGTTGGCCATTTATGGTTTATATATTCTACTCAGTGGCACAAGAGCGGTTCTTAGATGATTTGGAAGACAAGGCCAAAGCTGCTAGAGTGAAAGCTGCCAGGATCAACAGCCCCTAAACCTCAAGTGGGTGCTTAAACTCTCTCCACCGTGGATGGACCTTCTTCAAAATGAGGGCGGATGCCTCCACCTTCTGTACTTCCCCTCCCCTCCCCTCCAAGAAAAAGGCTCCTACTGGGATAAGGAGTGTTTTGGCCAGCCTGACCTTGGGATGTTGTTTGGTTATGGAGTCCCACCAGACTTTAGGAATTGTGTATCCAGCCAGTTTGATGGGAACACGTATTTCTTCTCCCTCCTCCTCCTCAAAAAAAGAGAGTGAGCCTTTGTCACAATAGGGAGGAGGCACACTTAGGTCACTTCAAGCTTTTTCAGTAGCACCTTATTCGTGTCTTCGTAGCTTTTTCCTACCGTAGAGATTTAAAGCCATTGTTGGCGGGGGGAGGGGGCAATATAGTACCTCTTTTCTGTGTTGAAACCTGACACGGCAATGGCGGCAGTGAAGTTGAGGGCTGATTCACAATAAAGTGAATCATCTGTTTTTTAAAAACAGGCCATTTCAGAATTGTCAGGAAGCTCTTTTCTTGGATTAAGCTTTAATTTTTCTCTTGACAATTTTATCCTATTGCTCCTAGATCTGTCTTTTGGGAACAAATAGAACAAGCCTAACACCTCTGCCACAGGACAGCCTTTAAAATGCTTGATAACAACTGTCAAGCCCAGGGTTCCCCCCAAGTCTCTTCCGCAGGCTAAACATCCTTAGCTCCTCCAACTAATCTTCATATGGCATTGTCTTCATTTCTCTCCCTATCATTCTTAGCCTCATCTAGATGCATTCCACTTTGTCAGTGTCCTTCCTAAACCTCAAGTCGATTTCAACAGTATTTATTAAAATGCCTACTATGTGCAAGGGGATGCGCACAGTAGATGGAGCACTGGGGCTGGAATCAGGAAGACCTGAGTTCAAACCTGTCCTCAGACAGTTGCTACCTGTGTGACCCTGAGCAAGTCATTTAAACCATTTGGTTCCATTCCCCCATCTTTGAAACGAGGATAATGATAGCAACTGCCTCAGAGGGTTGTTGTGAGGTTCACATGAGATAAAAGTTGTAAAGCCCTTAGCACAGTGCCTGGCATATAGTGAGAGCTCTGTAAATGTTAGCTCTCATTAAGAAAGTAACAACCTCTGCCTCAGTTTCCTCAACTGTAAAATGGGGATAATAATATCACCTACCTCCCAAGGTTTTTGTGAGAATCAAATAATATTTGTAAAGTGATTAGCAGGGTGCCTGGCACACCGATGCTTAAATGATTGTTTCCTTTCTTCCTTCCTATGCTTTGGTGGATACAAAGGCAAAAAATAAAATAAATATTTCCTGACCTGAAGAAATTTGCAATGTCCTGGGAGATACTTATCCATTGATAAGTATAATAAATGAGAATTTGAGGAGACAGGAAATATTTATAACTGGGGGAATCAGGGAAGGTGTCATGGAGGTGGTGACGTCTAAGTTGAGTCTTTGATAAAGACAGGGATTCTGAAAGGTAGAAAAAAGATTCTAAAAGTTACAGATGAAGAAGGAGTGCTTTCTAGGCATGGAGGACCCAGGCAACATCTGAAGTTGTACATGTGCTCTGGTTCCTTGCTAAAGAATGTTCATGACTCAATTTCTCCTAGTTGATCCTTTGATCCCAATACTTGGGAGTTATGTCAGAGATGATTTGCTAATCCAGGAAAGATTGCGCCTTCCATAGTGTCTAAGAGCTGTAGAAAAGCTCTGCTTCCTGTTTTTTGGAGCATATCAATTTTGGCCTTTGCCTTCTTTCTTTGGGATTTACAGTATGGTGGCAAGTGAGGATTTCATAGCTGCAATTGGAACTATGTCTAGAGCACATGACAATGAGAACATGTGCTTACTTAGGTGAGTCTGACGCTGGACTTCAATTCTCTGGCTATATCTTCTTTGTATTTCATTCCTTGAGCCCAGATCATCAAATATCAATCCTGAGAAATGGATATTTCCAGTCCTAGAGATAATCTCATGAATTCAAGAGGTTAAGATTTCCTGAATTAGTGCTGTCTTCCCAGTAGCAGTTATTTCCTGCAACTGTAATAATGACCATCAACTGGATTACCCTAAACTAGATGGGACTAAGGAGTCACGTCTAGCTGGCCAGAAGATCTGGACTTTGCGAAATGTTCAGATGTTACAAATGTCAAGTAAATATGAAGAATCTGTTCAGCAGTCCCATCAAGCTGCCTTGATCTCCCAGGAGAGTATAATAAGTGAGATGGAAAATAAATTTATTTTAGTATTTTTATTTAGTTTTTTTTTAATTTTTCCTCAATCACATATAAAAACAATTTTTAACATTTGTCAATTTTTTTTATTTTGAGTTACAAATTTTCTCCCTTCCTCCCTGCCACCCTCAGTGAAAAGGCAAGCAATTTGATATAGGTTATACATGTGTGTAGTCATGGAAAACATATTTCTGTGTTAGTCATGTTGTAAAAAAAAAAAGGACCAAAAAAATACATGAAAAATAAAGTTTTAAAAAAGTATGCTTCAATCTATATTCAGACTCTATGAGTCCTTTCTCTGGGAGTGGGTAGCATTTTTCATCAAAAGTCCTTCAGAGTGATCTTAGATCATTGTATTGCTCAGAAGGGCTAAGTCATTCACAATTGAGTGTCTTACGATATTGCTGTTACTGTGTACAATGTTCTCTTGGTTCGACTCATTTCTCTTTGCATCAGTTCATGTAAGTCTCTCCAGGTTTTTCTGAGACCATCCTGAACATCGTCTCTCATAGCACAAGAGTACTCCATCATAATCATTTTAGGGATTTCTGAATGTGTACTGACAACTCTTGAATTTTAAGCATTTTTTCCTGATAGTGGGAATAAGAACTATTCTATACCTGATACCAATATTGTCTCTTTCTAGAAGGATCCTGTTAATCTCTTTGGGGGAGAACCTAAATATGAGTTATACCTAAGTTTTATTAAAGAGATTTTCCCCAGGATTCTGGACTGGGAGCATAATGAATCATAGAGTGCCAGAAAATATTGACTTTCCTTTTAAGGGTCAGGTTTCCCTACAACTGAACCTAGTCCATGTGAGGCAAAACCCAGAGTGCCTTCTCTAGGAGGAGGAAGGGATTTAGGATACAGGTTACATGTGTGTATAGGTGTGTGTCTGTATATACACACATATGTACACACAAAACACATGTATATATGCATGGAAGCAGGAAATTGAACATCAAATAGTAGCCCAGTTTCACATAACCCAGAGAACATAAAAGGAAATAAAATGAAATATGGCTGGAAAGGTAGGTAAATGAGGACATGACAGATTGCCCCTGCTATTAATACATGTTTCCAGGGCTGCCTCAGTTTTTCTACAAATCAGTTAATCAACGAAGTTTTATTAAACTACCTACTATGTTACAGGCACTCTCCTAGGCATCAGGGATATAAGGACAAAGAATGAAATAGCATAATGAGAGAAAAAGCAAATACAAAATAAAATGCACACCAAAATAAATAAAAAGCAAATAAATGTAAATATATGCAAAGTAGTTCAATTTATGGAAATTTGTGAGGAAGGATGCTACCTAGTGGTTGGGGGAATTCTCAGAAAGCCTGTGATACCCCCACCACCAGATATTGGGGCAAAATTGATAACTTCTGTTCTTGCTATATTTTTCATTAAAAATATCCCCTTGTAAAAGCAATAAAAATATGGCAGAATCTGTCATTGATTAAATAGCAAAGACTACCTCTCAGTTACTTCCATTTGGTTTGCCTGGTGAAAACATTAAAGACAAAGACAGCAAATAGAAGGCAAGCAATAAGTAAAACTAATTCCAAGTGGTTCTAGGATATCTCCTCAGATATGGACAAAGCCAATTTGGATGAATCCGATTCCTTTGAATAGATATTTTAGAAGCTCAGGGAGAGCCAGATGGAAGAAGGCAAAGTAGGCAGCGCCATTCCCTTCAGAGGAACAAAGGGGTGTAGGACCAGATTTCAAGGCAGCGCCCTTCAGGAACAGTACTAAAAGAAGACAGAGAGAGCAAAAATTGCCTTACTTTCCTACTTGTATTCCCAGAGCTTAGCACAGTGCTTTGTATATCAAAAGTGCTTAACAAGTATATCTTTTTCTTTCATTTATTCATTCCTTCAAAAGAATGGTAGTGTTGAATTGAGCAGCATTCTGGGTCTGGGTTGGGCTAGATATGGAGACCTCTTACCAATGAGAAAGAACGTGGACACTGTGATGTCAGTATGTCCTCACCTAGTGAAAAACTGTAGAATGTCAGCATTGATTGGGACAATTCCAATCTGTTCCAAGTATTTATAGAATAATGAAGGCATCAGGCTAGTACTCAGATCTTGGATGCCCTGGCAATCTTTGCCTCCTACAAAGTGGGTAGAGAACATAAAAAAACCTGAACCTAGGACTTCAAGGATGGATCCAGAGAAATTTGAAGACCTTCCAATGCTTAAAGGATAGAAGGATCATTTGAAGAAGAAATTTGGCATGGGAGCTAATACGTAGCAAGACATGAGTGGTGCACAAGATGCAGCACATACAATCCACTTCAACAACTCTTGATTTTTTTGAGTGATCTCAAAAAAAAATTGTCCTCTCTGAGGTGGAGGATCTCAAGGGCCACCTCAAGTCAACATCGCTACCATGGGGTCTTACAGTTCACGTAACATACTCATATATTTGAAAGATCCAAATGTGCATGGATTACCAGACTTTGATGAAGAGAATGAATGTGGATGAGGACACCATGCAATGAGGTTATTATGACCTGGACAGTCTGCTAGACATTGGTTTAGAATTTAAGCTCCTTGAATACAGGAACTATTTTTCCCTTTTCTTTGAATCCCTAGCTAAGCACCTGGCTACCACATAGTAAATGGCTAATAAATTCATTGATTAATGGATTTACACAGTGAGTACTATCAGATCAGATCCCAATGGCAGAAAAAGATAGGGATGAGGTAGCCCTCATTCATAGCAGCAGCTAGATGGCACAGTGGATAGAGCACTGGGCCTGGAATCAGGAATACTTGAGTTCAAATCTAGCCTCAGACACTTTCTAGTTGTATGACTCTGGGCAAGTCATTTAATCCTGCTTGCCTCAGTTTCCTCATCTGTAGAATGAGCTAGAGAAGGAAATGGCAGACCACTCCAGTATCTTTGCCAAGAAAACCCCAAATGGGGTCATAAAGAGTTGGACATGACTGAACAACAACAAAGCCTTCATTTGCCAAATAACTTTCACCAGTTCAGAAGGAGGCCTCAAGGAATTTCAGGGAGTCCCATTATTTTTCAGACTCTTGGAGAAGGTGGTTTATTATACGAACTATGTGTAGGATTTTTGGTATCTGGAAGATCTCATCATAACTGGAAAGATAATGGAAGAAAATGATAAAAGTTTATTGAGAGTGTTAGCCCAGTCAGAAGAAAGTCTGAAGATGTCACTTGACAAGGACCAGTTCTGCAGAGCATTTTTCAAATACAGGGGTCACATAGCATCTGGGCAGAGAGTAAATACCAAACTCAAGAAGATAGAAATATTTCTCAACTAGACAGGCCCAAGAATTTTTGAGAGGTAAAGACTTTTCTAGGATATGGTGGTTACAATCAGAAATTTGTCCTTGCAATAATGAACAATACCGTAATGAGGACCAAAAATGGCAAGTATAGCTTAGCTGATTTCCCTCACTTGTCTGTGAAAATCCCCTTTATCAAAGATTTAGATTATCTGCCATTTCACTCCCATAACTAGTACAGAGCTGCCCCTGAACAACTGGCTCCCAAAGACCAGGCTGGATGAACAACTGCCCCGTACTCCCAACCCTTTCTCTTTCTCATGAAGAACCACATGCAGCTCTAGAGGGAGGGGTTAGATATTATTGTGTAGGATAAGCATCATTAATAGGACTCAGAAGTCATTTCCCAATCACCAACCTGACAAGCAATTTTTTTCCCTTTCTTCTTTATGCCTGGCTGATCTTCCAATGTGAATGATCATTGGATTAGTGCAGCCACCATCTCAAAGATGTGGTTCATTTAGATCATTTACATAGCAACTAAAAAGACCAGAGGGAGGACACTATTTCCTGCAAATAACAATACCTGTGATATTGTGAAGCCTTCTCAACCATTATTGTGACCTGAAAATCTTCAGTAAATAAAAGTTCAAGTCATTAGTGGAGATGACTACATTGTCCCGATAGTCACATTAGGAGCAACCTAGATTTTCCTCTTGCTATTTAGTCATCTGCAATGAGTTAAAGTGAGAGATGGTCCAAGTAAGACAGAAGTATCAAAGGCACAAATCTGGCCAGCACAAGCAGGATCCCTAGACAAGAAATTGTTGGAATTCATCCTTTTGGTGACATCTCTGTTAGGAGAATCACTAACAGGTGTTAGGTCCCTGCCCCCACCCTGCAGGGGTTGGATATCGTTCTAAACAGCACCCCCACCCAGCCCAGACCAGCAGAAGAGGGAAGACACTGCTTCAACTTATAGGCTGCCAGCTTTGAAAATAGCCAAAGTGGGGATATAGAGGTAGAGACAACATCAGAGGACTTGGACAAAAAAGAATGGCCAGAGGCACTGAGAGCAGGTCATCATGAGGGTACAGGGCATCCACTTGCTAACCAGGACCACTTCTGTCTGCCAGACTCATTTTTTTAAAAAATTAATCTCCTTATTCAAAGGACTTCGTGAATAATTTTAGAACAGAGCTTCTGAGATAATATACAGCTGAAATGGAGAAAAGAAGCAATTTTGGAGGGTTCTCAAACCAGCTATAGCTTTCTTCATGTAACACTGTAATTTGCAGGTAAGAAACACAGTGTTAACTAGAAATAAAATGGTTTTTTACCTCACCAAGAATAAGGCCCTGTTATTTTAGTAGCTTTTGCATCCAAAGACCTCAAGGTAGTTTACAGTTATGGCAAAATCTACCAAACTTGCTATCCCTTTGATTCCATTGCACCTTACATCAAATCTCATCTCTGAATGTACAGAGATGTCCAGTGAACTTAAGCTCATGATAGAGGTGCTGTCCTTGTTCTCTGGGGGGTTCCATTATATCTGGCATTTTGAGAACTAGAAATGTCACCATCTTTGAATAAATGGTTCCCAAGGATAGAGCTGAATGAATACCCCCCTCCTCTCTCCCTCCCTCCCTCTCTCTCTCTCTCTCTCTCTCTCTTTCTCTCTCTCTCTCACACACACACACACACACACACACACACACACACACTCAAATCCCAACCCTTTCCATCCTCCATGAAGGGCCACATGTGACTCCAGGGTTTCAATATTACTGAAGTAGGACAAATATTTTTAATAGGACTTAAAAGTAATTTCCTAATCAAAATTTCCTTTCCCAAAAGAAAAATATGACTTTTCACTGTCCCTATTGCAGCATCAACTTGTGGCTCTCTTCCAGTTTTTAAGTACTCATAGATATTTTCTGCATTACAAGGATATTTTCTGATTTTTATGGGACTACTTGATCCCCTCCCCCACCCCCACAATGCTTTTGCCAAACTACTTACATCATTAGTTCACCCTATCCTTAGCCTATATTTGGAATCACTTCAATCCAACATCATAATGATATAAATTGTAATAGCAGGAGTATAGGTTAGATAGTGAGAGGAATCATATATATATATATATAACCCATGTGTCATACACTGATCTCTGACATTTGTTTTCAGAGGAATCTCTCAGATAATAATCCCAGTGGTTCATAACCCCATATAGAGTCTCCCCTGAGAATGTCAAAATTTAGTTTGTGCCTCTCAAAGTACCTTTTGGCTCCCCTGAACACCCCAGGTTAAGGACACTAAATATACATTTATTTAAAGCAATAACGAAGTAGGATGCATCTCTTATCCCTTTGCCAGCAATGGAAAACCCTCCCACTTAGCTCTGTTCAGTTTTCTAAAAGTTGGTCTTCCAAGTCCTCTAAACTCACTATACCAACTGATGATGCTCCTAACTTGGCTAGAAGGGGGCCAGGGCAGGGGCTAAATAGGCAGAGTAGAGGGGGAAGGAGAGAAAAAGGACATTTGTGACTCCTGCTACAAGTACAAGTTCAGTATTTTTGATGCAGATAACAATTCAGTGATACACTCACAAATGTTTCTTTTCAGCAAGTACCCCCAAATTATTTTAATCAGGCCCTCTATTAGTTAAAAACACATCTATTTATAAATTCCATACATATACTGATATATTATTCACATTATAACATTATAATACAATCACAAAATAGAAATTTTTAAAGGAGTAAGAATGAAATTATATTTTAAAGTGATTTTTTAAAATTTTCACAGAATCTGGAATTAGAAAGGACTCCATTTGGCCATCTAGCGCAACACATACATAGAAGGAATCCCCATCATAACATACACATTCAATAAGTGGTCACTGGGCCTGTGCTTCAACACTTTCAAAGAGAGGGAACGAAGCCTTTCTCAAGGCTGCCATTTTTAATTTTGGACAGCTCTAACTAAAAGGATTTTTTCCCTCATAGCAAACCCAAAATTTGCCCTTTTGCACCTTCTACCTATTGTTCCTTATTCTAACATTTGGGGCCAATAGGAAAAGCCTAATTCCTTTCAGGTACTTGAAGACAGCTGTCTTGTTCCCATGAATCTTCTTTTCTCTAGACTAAATAACCCTAGTTCCTTCAGTTGATCCCTCTATATGGCATGGATTCAAGTCCCCTTTACCCTCTGAGCAGTCTCCCACTTATCAATCTCCTACTTGAATTGTGCTGCTCAGAACACAACACTCCAGAGTAGTAGAGTGATCCACAACTGGCTATAGCAGGAAAGCCATGAGAAAGAGTTGCCTGGATACTGAAAACCATTCCCTTTTGGGATTTCCCACCTTTATTTTCTACCTTTTTTTCCTCAATATCCTCATGTGTCTCAGTTGTAGACAACATGCAGAGGGGAAGGGAGAGGGGATAATTTTCCCATTTATTGCCATCTTCATAGGTTTCTGCATCATTGTCTTCTGTGTAGCATTTAAGCCTTTTCAAAACCTAGTGAACCTACCTTTCCAACATTATTTCACATTCTTTACCTTCCTTCATGCACTCTTTAGTCCAGCCAAGCTGGCCTTTTCATTTTTCCTCATACATGAGACTTTTCCCATCCCCATATCTTTGCACTGGCTGTTCCCCGTGCCTGGAACATACTCTCTCCTCATTTCTATCTCTTAGGGTCCCCATTTTTCTTCAAGTTTCAGTTGAAGGGCTACATTCGATATGAGGCCTTTTCTGCCCCCCATTCCATCCCCAGCTGTTACTCTCCAAATTATGTTGTGTCTCATTTGTATATACTTAGACAGGTACATATTGTCTCCTCTGATAGAATGAAAGCTCCTTGAGGGCAGAAACATTTTCATGTTTTTCTTTATCTTCCTATCACTAAGTAACTAGTACCTGGAATGCTTTTGTTTTTGTTGTTCTGTCCTTTCAGTTGTTTCTGGCTCTTTGTGACCCCATTTGGGGTTTTCTTGGCAGAGATACTGGAGTGGTTTGCCATTTCCTTCTCTACCCTGTAACATAAGCAGTGCTGAATAAATATTTATTAATTGATGACTTGTTTGTCACCTTCTACCAGTTGACTGCACCCAGTGCCTTGGCCCAGTGAGTCCTATGTCCAGTGATGTCTCATCAATGAGAACTATTGCGCCTCAGCCTCTGTCATTTCTACCTCTGCTAGTCATCTACCTCTGCACCCTATCTCAGCAAAGGTCTGCTTTTATCACCATAGTTTCCAAGCCCATGGAAGGAGCTGAGAAGGGAGAATAGAATAGAATGTCTATGCATAGAACATCTATGGAAGAACAAAGATAAGAATTACAGATAGTGAGACAATATGGATGCGTTGTGATCTGCAGTGATGGAAAGGATGCACATCTCAATGAGATCACAGATCCATTGAAGTAGCCAAAGTATGCCCTGGCCACTATGAAATGCTTCTGGTTCTTATTTGTAAAGGCCTATAAATACCAAGTAAGGTGGGGCATCACCACTCATGTTGCTCATATCCTTCCTCTCCAGAGATAAGACATCTCTGCACAACAATATCTAACATGCTGCTGGGTATGACTTCCAGATAAGCAATTCAGGTAAATAGAATATTCCTTTAAATAGACCAGCACAGGTCTCAAACTTCTTGTGTATATCTGCTGCCACCTGGGGCCAGTAGACCCAGTTCTCTTGGCCCAAATATCTGAAATCATCACAAATTATCTCATAGCCATAGATTAGTAAGCTTTAGGCATCATTGACTTTGCTCTCCTACTTTACATAGGGTCAGATATATTAAATTCTCTAAGGACTTTAGAAGTACTTAATGTTTGTAAAACACTTTGCTAGATGTGACAAAGGTCCATATAAACAAATCTATGGTTTTTCCAATGGAATGTATGGCTATAAGAGTTGGACTGTAAGGAAAACTGAGTGTCACAGAATTGACACTTTCAAGTTGTGATGCTGGAAAAGACTTTTGGGAGTCCCTTGGACAGCAAGGATATCAAATTGGTCAATACTTAAAGAAATTAATTAAGGCTATTTAGTAGAAGGTCAAATACCAAAGCTGAAGTTTGAATACATTGGCCACAAAAAGAGAAGATGTGACTCATTAGAAAAGACCTTGATGTGGGGAAAGATCGAAGGCAAAATGAAAAGAAGATGGCAGAGGATGAGATGGACTGACAGCACCATGGAAACAATGAACATGAACCTGGACAGACTTCAAGAGATAGTGAAGGACAGAAGGGTCTAGCATGCTGTGGTGCATGGGGTCACAAACAGTCAGACGCTACTGAACAACTGAACAATGAAAGATGTGAGGAATTTAAAAAAAAGTCCCTGCCCTCAAGAAACTTCCATTATAGCTTTACAGAGTCCTCCATGACAAATTGTCAACTTCTGTTCCCTCAACAGTAGCATGCACTCAGGCTAAGTGAGCTGGATTTCTGCAGTCATGCCCCTATCTTTCCACCAATATCACTACCTTTGGCCCCTTAGCCAGTAGCTGAATTTGAGTTCACTGCTAGTCATCTAGCATCTGTCTTCAATCTGGGTGGGAAGAACAGGTTCTAAGCTACAAAATTCACTTTCCCCAATGGCACACTCTCTAAAGAAAGTCCCAAACTCTTAGTCATGCTTTTCTGTATCCTACTTTTGTGTTATGAAGGGCCTTCATTATCATCATAGGAATTGCCTAATACATAGGGCCTTTGCGACAGGGTAAATGTATCTTCATTGGTTCTCCCTGGATGGTAATTCATGATGAACTCATAGTTAGCCAGAATCATATCTGGCTGGTGCCATCCTACTCAACTCTTGTCAGGATGTAGACCAGCAGAGTATTGGCCATCCATCCCCCATCTCCCAGTGAGCTTTGTTTTCCCTCTAAGACATTTGTCTCATAGTCCCTGCACATTCACAACACCAACTGATGAAATCTATGCCTGTTGGTAGGAAATAAATGGCTCCTACTCTGAGTGTAGGTTAAGTATCATTGGTTTGAGTATTTCTAGGTGCCTATTCCCTCAGACTTTCCTTGTAAAGAGCCATGGAGCTGGGAGGGGTTGACTTTATTCCTGTCAGCAAACATGTCCACCAGTGGTAATGGAGACCCAGCAACATATAAATTTATAGGAGTACAGACTTGGAAGTGATCTCCAAGATCTTCTAGTTTAACCCACTATGAAAAACAAAAATCTATATCTACAGCATCCCCAACAAGGGAATATCCAGGCTTTTCTTAGGGACAGTCAAACCTCCTCACTGTGAGAATTCTGAAACATCAGCATGTGTTACCAAGGCCAGGTTTGTAATTTCCTTATAGCTCTAACATTCTATGATCCCATAGCTAGATTCCATATATGTTACAGTGAGTGTGCAAACCATCTATCCGTATTATAGTAAGTGTCCTATAATCTTTACCTAGTGGGTTATACCTGCTACCTAAGAAGGCATGTTCAGCTCCCATTGTCTACATATAAGGGACTGTTCTTTTTCTGACTGAAATATTTGGGCTCTCTAACAAACGACTAAGAGGCAAATCCAGAGAATGATATACTATCCTGAGGCTCACTAGGCAGATTAGATTTGCCCTTCATCCTGATTAGTCTGTTAGATCAATTCTAGATGTCCCCAAAAGATTTTGGTCCCTTTACTGAAGGAGGTCCACATTGACTCAGGGCTTAAGTATGGCAGAACAAATATAGCTAATGATCTCTACATCCTTGATCACAGGCCTAATCAGTCAGACAGTCAAAGAACATTTACTAAGTGCTTACTATGTGCCAAGCTAAGTACTGGGGATGCAAAGAAAGGCAAAAACACAATTCCTGCCCTCAAGAAGATCCTATTCTAATGAAGAAAACAGCATGAGGGAAGTACAACTGTGTCATATCATATACAACATAAATTGAAGGTAATCTCAGAAGGAAGATGTAGATGGGAACAGAAAAGACTTCCAACAGAAGGTAGGATTTGAGCTTAGTCTTGAAGGACAGCTATGGAAACTAGGAGACAGAAGTGAGGAAGGAAAGCATCCTAGGCGTGAGAGACAGCCAGCACAAATGGTACAAAGTTGGGAGATGGAGTGCCATGGGTGAGGAACAGAAAGCATGCCAGTGTAGCTGGATCATGGTGCATAGAGTGAAGTGTGAGGAAATCAGAAGGGGCCAGGCTTTGAAGGGTTTTAAATACCAGAGTATTTTGTTCTTGATCCTTGAGGTAATAGAGAGCACTAGAGTTTATTTAGCAGGAGAGGGGAGAAGAGAGAATATGATCAACTTGTACATTAGGAAAATCACTCTGGCAGCTGAGTGGAGGACGGCTTAGAGAGGGGAGAAATTTGGAGTAAGGAGACCAAGTCAGAGGCTAAGGTAGGAGGAAAATCAGGCAAGAGCAGCATCACCCAAAGAAAGAGAGGAGGGAATATCCTGGAGAATCCAATCAATGGTGTCAAAGACTGAAGAGAAATCAAGAAGGATGTGAATGGAGAAAAAGGCTGTTAGACCTGACAATTAAAAGATCATTGATAACTTTGGGGATGGCAGTTTCATTTAAATGATGAAGTCAGAAGCCAAAACACAGAGGGTGTAGAACTGAGTGAGAGGAAAAGTGGGATCCCAGCTGCAGATGGCTTTCTTAAGTTTAGCTGAGAACTGGAGAAGAGATTAGGAGGATAGCTAGTTAGATGGTGGAATCAAATGAAAGTTTTATAAGGTTACCATTAAAAATTCTCCCCGTATCTCCTTCCTACCCCACCTCCCACCCCCAAATACCACCACTAAGGTCTTCTGAAACCAAAACCCATTAGGTTCCAACAGCCTCAGGCATATGGCTGTTCAAGGAGTCATTTGACTCTGCGTTCTACTCCCCCACCTCCCCTTATATTTACTGGCCCACCAATGGAACTAAGCTACCAAAGGTGAAAATTTTTAAGCATTGTGTCTCAAGGGAACAGAGGCAATGAGAACATGCCATTAGAAGTGGCATTTATGAGTAGCCTGAGGTGAGTTTATAAAACTCTTATAGACTGACAGATTTTTTTTCCCTTTAAACTCCAATGGACACATTCTCCAGACAACCTTCTATGTTTTTTTCCTCTCTCAAATATCCTACTCCCTTCATGTGTCACTGCACAATTTTTCAGACCTGTCTCATGAAAGGATTTGGCAGGGGTTGGGAGGGAGGTCTGGGGCCAAAAAGTTGCCACATGTGACCCTACAGTGTGACAGCCTAACTAGTCTGGAAGGAGATTGAGGGTCTGGGGGGAGGGGGGAAAAGGATGGCAAGGTCCAGGAGGAACATCTGAACCGAGCAGTCTAGGGAAGTCGATTTAAATCAATGTCATAGTTAAACCTGAGGGCTGCTGGGTGAGGAGAAGGGAGGGGAGGAAAGCAGACCTGTGGCTAGCACAGTGGGGTTCAGGGAAAAGAAGTGATAAAAACATAACCCCGCAGCCTGCTGTGCCTGCCACACAGCTCGGGGAGATTAGAAAGTTATTGAGCGAGAGGACAATTAAACTGATTTGTAATTAACTCTGCAGAGAGGAAAAGCAGCAGAGTTAATGGAAGACCAAATAGCTCTTGCTGGGCTTGTCCCTAAAAATTGTTTCTGGACTGCACCTTTTCCCCCGTGCTGAATAATAACTTGAAAGAGTGGGTAAGTTGGTGCCACAGGGCAGTTCCCCAAGGTGGTAGTGGGGGTGGGGGGTGGGGTAGCAATGTTAACCCTTTCAGTCCAACTTTAAAAATCAGCTCCCAAATTATGGTGTGTGTGTTACCCACCTCCACCCCCCCACACACACATGCAAGCCCACACATACCCAATCCACTCTGGTCTGCACACAGTGATGAAATGTAGTTACAAAAATAGGAAATAAAAGCGGAGGCAGTTGGTTTTCGTACCTCAGAAGGTCAAATTAATATTGATTTGAAAAGTACCCATAAATAGATCTCCTACATTATCACCCCTGAAGTGCACTCAGAACACAAGAAGAAAAATAAATGGAGGCCCCCGAGGCTAAAAAACCATCATTAAACAGTGTCTCCCCCTGCTTCTCACTGAAAGCTATGCCAAGGTTAGCAGTGTGAGGCACCAGGCACAGGCCTCTTTGAGAGACAGAGTACACTTCCAGGGATACATTTTACAGTCTGACAAAATCCCATCCACACTCCTGGTTCAGACGTAGTAGAGAGAAAAGGGCAGTTGGTTCACAAGTTGAAAGGCCTGGTTTCCCATGTGAACTCTGCTACCTACTGGCTATGTGATCTTGGCAAGTGACTGACACTCAGTGGGCCTCCTTTTCCCTATCTGTAAAATGAGGATAATATCTGCCCTACTTAGTTCTCAAGATTGTCAAGATCTAATGAAGAAAGAGCTCTAAATCCTGATCCCAGCCTTAAAAGGGTAGTGACACAACCTCTTTGCCTGAGATAAGGAAGGCACGGAGAAAGAAAGCACATGGTCTTTGTGGTGGGAGTTCCTGACTCCTAGCTTTTGGAAGAGGACCAAGAAGGTCCTAAATTCCAGCTTCCTGGGCAGCATCAGAATCCAGACTTGTGAAGAGAGGAGGTGAGCTCCTAGGCTTGCCTTGCAAGCCACCACAATTTTTAGGGATTGTCAAAATCAGACCAGGGCAAAACCACCAACTGGTCTGATTCAAGTGGGGACATCTTCATGGGAATGGAATATAGGACCATCAGTTTAGCAAACTAATAGTGCTTTGTAGAGGGAGAAGAGGAATTCCTGCACTGCATTCCCCTCTTGGAGAGGGGAAAGACTCTAGAATCTAGTCTCACAGTGAGAGAAAGAGGAGTTCTTGGGTGGGTCCAGCTTCTTGGAGAGAAAAGCTTATAGACTTGGCCCCTGGAGCTGGAGAAACAGCAGGGGAATCTAATGCACAATTGGAGGTAAAGGGCACAAAAGACCTAGACTTTACCCTCTGCTCTTACCATGAATTATTCAGACAGTGCCTATCCCATAAGAAGGGGAGGATGTGTCTCTACTAACCCTAAGCGGTGGGGATAGACTTTTCTAAGAATTCCCTGCTTAGCAGATCCGAGTGTGTTTCTCTTCAGAGAGGAGTCTAAACCATCAGGGTGGAAGCCTATATGAGTTCCTTTAGGGTTTCTGGGATTAAAAAAAAAGGTAGGATTAGCTGGAACGGAAAGTGATTTCTCTGTCTGGCAACCCCAAGTTCCTTTTCTTTCTGGAAAAAGAGTCCAAACCACAGGGTGGTGCTATGTGTCTGGAGGACTAAAGGGCCATGAGGAAAGGCAAGATTCATTGGAGAGGGAGGAGCATTATATCTATTGTTTATGGACTACTGTGAATCCTTTTTGTGTTTTCTGAATTTTCTAGGAAAAAGATGATCCGGTGCCTAATAGAGGTATTTGTTACCATGAGTCCTTGTATAGGATCTAGGAACCCCTTTTATTCACCTAGACACAAGCTATATTTGAACTAGATTTTAAAATTCTTCCAAAGCAGCTCTGGGTAGAGACAACATGAACCAAAGAGAGACTGATAGCCACTCATAGCCTCTGAGATCAAACTCAGTTCTTCTTAGCTCAGTTCTTGGGATGCTGGGCCCTAGGTGACATAATAAAGCATTCTATGCACTTAAAGAAAGGCCCCCTCATATGCAGTAAGTTATTTGCATCCTACTCTAAGTCAAACACTAACGTAGCCAGCAATAATACCCTGACCCTTCCTTTTCATTATCATCACATATTGGCAATATTTAAATACTGACTTACTGTGCTGGACACTCTACAAAGCAAGGGCTTTGGTTGTAAAGCCTCCGTGGGTAAGTGCCAGCGTTGGCATAGGTTGACGTTTTTCAAGTTAAGTGCTTTAGTTCTTCAATTCATCTTTCAACCCTATGCTTTGCATAGATCATCCCCCACCCCAGCCATGTCTGGAATGTCTGGAATATTAGCATCTATATGGCATTTTAAGGCTTGCAAAGTACTTTATATATTTTTTCTCATTTGATCCATAGAAGACTGAAACTTAACAATTCTGCCTCTTAGAATTCTCAACTTCCTTGGAAGTACCTTATTCTCCTTCCTACATATACTTTGTGATCCCATAAAAAGATCCTTCTTACTGCTCTTCTCACAAGACACTATCTCCTGATTCTTGGCATTTTCACTAGCTGCCCCCCATGCCCGGAATTCTCTCCCTCTTCATCTCCGTCTCTTGGTTTCTCTGACTATCTTTAAGTCACAGCTAAAATCTCATCTTCTGTAAGAAGTCTTTCCCAGTCCTCTTTAATCTTAGTGCCTTCCCTCTGAGATTATCTCCAGTGCATCACACATACATATATATGTATACATATATATATGTATACACACACATATACATATATACATATATATGTATATATGTTGTTTGTACAAGGTTGTCTCCCACATTAGACTTTGAGTCCCTTGAAAGCTGGGATAATTTCTTATTTTTCATTACATCTCCCATACTTAGCACAGTGCCTGCACAGAGTAGGTGCTTAATGAATGATTGTTGACTTAAATGCTTATTGACAATTTCTTATAACCAAGCAACAAGTCTTTATTAAACACTTACTATATGCTAAGCCCTTTATTGAGTGCTACATGGATAGATGGATGGATGGATGCATAGACAGATAAATAGATAGATAGCACTAATTACACTGAACAGAACTGAACAGCAGTTCACTTTTGGCCATGCCAATGTTATTTTGTAGCTTAGGAGAGGCATTCACAAAAGGGCTGCAGCTTTGATCTTTGCCACAAATATAAGTGTGGGTAGTTGGAAAACATACATGCTGCACTACACTTTTAACTGCACAAGATTCCCCTATTCCCATTCTTTTCATTTGCACCAACAAGTTCTTTGGCACAGGGACTCCTAGCAAAACACCAGCTGCAAAGGGGCTCAGCTTAGAGGCTCAGCAGTTTTGTTTAAAACCTATGGCACTCACTGACTGTCGTTTAAAGGCTCCTTTGTGAGAGCATAGAAGCCATTATTCAAAAACTTCTGGCTTATTCCAAAGCTATCAACCAAATTGAGATCATTCATCTGGCTGGTGCAATCTAAGTACAGTACATCCACTGGGATGTGGGCTGCCTAGGAGGAGATGTCCTGAGCCCAAATTGGAGGGATTCTGAGTCAGATCTGAATGAATGAGTGGGGCCAAATCGGACTAGGGTGAAATATGAACTCATCTGATTGCAGTGAGGCCATCTTCATGGGAATGAAACATGGGACTGGCAGTTTGACAGCTCAACCATGAGATGAGAGCTACAGTGAATAGGAAAGACCATGGTTTTTGTTCTTAAGTGATTAACCATGCGGATGCAATTTGCATCTATACAACAATAGACAGCTGGATGAAAAATGAGAAATAGCCAGTGGTCCAGATGTTTCCAGACATGGCACCTTGAAGACCAAATATAAAACAGTTGGATTTTTTCCCCAGTTTTTCAGTGATAGCCTTAGTAGTGGATATAGAAGAAAAGGTAGCTTAAGGTCTACTGTATATGTTCCCTAGAAAAAAATTGGTCTCGTGCTCATAGCCATGTGTCTTTATTATTGAAGTCTGAACTTTCAAAGCCAGGAGCTCCACATGATCCAGCCTCACTTTTTCTAACCTAGTTACTGAGAAAATGTTATATGGTTATAGGCAGGTACCTTCATCATAATTGGGAATCAATCAAGAGGAAACTAGATAGAGTAGTTGTCTCCCTGGTATAGTGTTAGGCCAGACAAAATTATCCCACTTTGTGTATCTTCTTATTCTTAGAATGGGGAGTAAAAATGTACAAATAGAAACTTACCAAAAATCTAAGCTACTATATTACTATTTAAATTCAACACGTGAAGGTGGGTGATAGGGGCAGATATAAGGATGGTATTTGAGTCATTAAAGCCTTGATTGGATATTAAATCTCCACATTATTTTCACCTTTTCCTATACCGTAGCACACTAGCCAGTTTGCCTATGACAGTTTTCAACAATAGAGACAATAGAATTCAAGCATAAGTAAAATGCTTTCAAGAAATGAGCCTGACTCATCCTCTTATAACTAGGAATTAGGATGTATAAATCCATGGAGGTCTATGGACTGTGTGCTGCTTAGCTTATCTCACCCAGAAGACAAAGACTACAAAGTTCTATTTAGTTCTCCAGGAAGAAATGATTTTCCCTTCCTCAGATTACACAAAGTGCATTATAACATACTCCTATTGTGATCCTGTTATGTAGTCAGCGAGTCAATGAACATTTGTTAAGTGCCTACTAAGTGTCAGGCACTTATTACCTGTGTGACCCTGGGCAAGTACCTTAACCCTATTTGCCTCAGTTTCCTCATATGTACAATCAGCTGGAGAAGGAAATAGCGAACCCCTCTAGTATCTGTCAAGAAAACTCCAAATGGGCTCATGAAGAATAGGACATGACTGAAATAACTGAAGATAAGAAATGGAGAAATGCAAAGATAGTCCCTTCCCTCAAGGCATTTATAATCCAATTGAGGAAGATGACACATAAAAAGCTGAAAGGGGGGGGGGAATTGGAGGAGGGTACTTGGCTTGCTGTTATTTGTCCTTCATTCTCAAAAAGGACCAAGGCATCAGGAAGGTGATGCCATTACTTGCAAGTGAATTGGATTTAAGTGAGGGAGGGCAGTGCAAAGTCACCAGGCTCACTTTCTCCTCTGGAGCCATCTGGGTCCAGGGGCAAAGATATAAATCAGGATAAATCAGATGGCCCCAAATGCAGTTGGAGACCTTGGCTTTTTTAAGCTGAGGTCTTTCCCAAGTGTCCGTTTGACTGATTGGAGTAGGGTTCCTGGCTTAAGAGCATAATGAAGTCCTGTAACCAGGTAGGAAGTGATGAGGTAGCTGCTTTGAACACTCTCCTTAAATGGAGGTTCTGGAAGGAGCTCTCCTGATGTCCACCCTCTACCTTCTCTGACCAGAGGGAGGGAGGGAGGGGCTCCAGGGGCAGGGAGTAATGAGGAGATGTGAATTTCAGAGCCGATGTGATCTTGTAGGAAGAAGAGGGGACAACGGGGACAATGACAAAATTCAGGGGAACAGCTAGGTAGGAGACGATGAGAATATGTAATTTAAAATGTCCAAGGTATAATAAGACCTCCCTGAAATCATTTTTGTTTATGTATTCCCATTAATTAGTACTACTGTGCTTAGTGATAATAATAGCATCTATATAGCACTTTAAGGTTTGCAAAGTACTTTACATGTTATCTCACTTAATGCATAGAAGGCTCTGAATAAATGTTTGTTGAACTGAATTATTAAAACTGGCATTACGGCTATTCTATAGCATCATCTATTAGTGTAGATAGTCTGCTGATAGACTGTGAATGCCATGAGGACAGGGCCCATGTTCTAAAATTGTCTTTGACTCTCCTGAAATGACAAGCCCAATGGTTTTCACACAGCAGGTGCTTTTAGATGATGCATTAATCAGTGACAAAACGTAGGAATGAATGAACAAATATGTTGCCCTTTCCCAAACTGCATGGTCCTAACCTTGGGAGCCTAGTATATGAGAAAGAAAGGACACGGGCAAATTTCATGAGGAGGATGTATACCATCAAGAGAGGAGGCAATTCCTTTGTTGACACACAAAAACAGAATTCCTTAAAAGATTCTAAGCTGTCCAAATTTCAGGGCCTCAAAGTCTATCGAAAACGACTAGCTTGCTCTAGCATTCCCCAGTACCCCATAATACTCCAAGGAAAAGTTTCCATCCTACTGAACAGAATCTGCCACGCTGAGCTTCCTTTCAGTAGGAACATAGCTTTAACACTCTAGAGATAGTTCTCAGGTATTTTCTAAGAATCAGGAGTAGACCCTTGTTCCTTTGCTGCTCTAGAAGGGGATCTTAAGAGTCCTAGAGTGTGCCATCCTATCTGACTGGTGTTTCAAGTCAATATTTTAGGATGCCTTCGACAAAAGTGGTTTTTGAACCTTTTTTTCCCCACAACAGTTGATCAACAAACATCTAAAAGGCACCTACTATGTGCTCAAATGAAGGTAATCATTGGAGATACAAAGAAAGGCAAAAGAAGAAAAAACTATTTCCCAATCTCAAGGAGCTCATAGTCTAATGGGGGAGGTGACTGCTTCAACAATCCAGCTAGCAGCTGCTGTGAGGGTGTGTAAAACCAATAACAACCAGTTCACAGAACACTGCAAAAGCCCAGGCTCTTTTGATCTGCTCTACTAAGGAAAGCAACGTTAAGGGGTTGACAAGTTTACTTTAATCCAGCATACAAATACCATTCACTTAGTTCAGGGGAAAAAGCCAGCCCCCTGAACTTCAGAGCAAATACAAATACAAATATACATTAGAAACAGACCAAATCACAATTCATAGTTACCAAAAAGCATCAACATCTGAGTTCACAAGCTGGGGAGCTCGACAACGGCTGGCCCAGAGTCACTTGCCACTCCTCCTGTGGCTCAGAGCTCTGAGAAAGAGAAAGCCAACCCCGGTTTTATATCTTTTTCAAGGTCAAGGGTGAGTCACACATGCAACTCACCCACGTGACCTAAAATCGTCACAAAGAGGCAACTTAAACCCACACGGTCTAAAAGCCTCAGATGTCCCAAACACACCACTCAAACCCATGTAAACTAGGCCCTACCCTGAGGCAAGGAGGTCACCAAGGACTCCCAATCTAATCAAGGAAACAAAGGCCAAACTCTTCAAGGGCACTTGGTTGAACTGAGTGCTAAGAGCCCATTTTGATTGCCAACACAGTGACATGCAAACATCTATGTACAAACAAGATATAAACATAATAAGTTGGAAGCAATCAATAGAGAGAAGGCACTAGAAGAAGGTTTCTTGTAGAAGGTGGGTTTTTAGCTGAAACTCAAAGGAAGCCAGAGAAACAAGAAGGTGGAAATGTAGGCTTGGGAGACAGCAAGTGAAAATGCCAGCCAAGAGATGGAGTGACCTGTTCAAGAAATGATAAAGAGGCCAGTGTCACTGCATCACAGTGTACGCAGAAAGGGTTAGGAGAATAAGATATAAAATTGAAAAGATGGGAGGGGACCAAACAGACGATTTTAGGTTTAATCCTGAGGGTGATTAAGAGACTTGAAGTTTGTTAAAGGACACGCTATTCTTTGTTGTGAGCATTACTGGGACACTGAACATCTGACAACAGTCTGAGAGATTTAAGAGGCTCACACAAATATAGTTTAATAAGAGCATCAGTTTTCATTGTTGTTTGCAAGTTCGAGATTTGACATTTTGAGTTTAGTAACCACATGTAATAGGCAAGTTTTATTTATTTTATGAATGCTATGCTTACCATAATGCATACGTGGGGGAAAAAATGTGAACATCAAATAAAATTATTTATAAGTTTTCTTTTGTCTGCAATAACAACATTCAAAATTTTAGGCCATTTCAACAAAATTCATGGCATGTCAGTGCACCCCACATGGCCTTGGAGTACTACTGTTCTCCAAAGGCATTAATTAGGTGCAACAGGTCTCCTTCCCAGGCCCACATTTCCCAACCTTAGGAGGGGAGTACAATGTCTCATAATAGGGAGTTGGGTCTTGGCTACATATCTGTTATACCCTATGTTGTGCATACTATCAGAGCAATGGCAGCTATTCCCCATGCAAATGAGAGTCGAAAGCTTTGAAAATCAAAATGGGGAGAGAAAAAAAATTATGCAATCTTGTGGCATATTAGAGACAGCAGGTTTTTTTAATTGGCAGCTACAGAGATAAGGTTTGTTTTCTTATTCTGTGCCACAGGAATCTGAAATAGGGATTTACTTTGCTTCTCTGGGCATCAGGTTCCTCGTTTCTAAAATAAAGCTTAGACTTAATGGCCTCTAGGCTCCCTCACCTCTCCTACTCTTATAAAACCTATGTTAGATGTTGAAAGTGTGACATGTTCCCTTCCTAGCAGTTTTAAGACATTTGCAAGTTACGTGAAAAATGAAGGCAGGCTTAAAGAGACCAGTCAATCTCCCCCAACTGATTAAACCAATGA
The DNA here is from genome assembly GCF_011100635.1 of Trichosurus vulpecula. Taxonomy (NCBI): domain Eukaryota; kingdom Metazoa; phylum Chordata; class Mammalia; order Diprotodontia; family Phalangeridae; genus Trichosurus; species Trichosurus vulpecula. The sequence continues at coordinate 82,541,434 of NC_050579.1, forward strand.
ACAGAAGTTTCTCAGGAATAGGAAGGGCACCCTGAAGATCATTACACCAGGAATCCCCAAATCATCTGGTTTATTCTTCAGGCATTCACAGTCTCCTTCGAGGTATTAGCTTCAATGTCACTGGGAACAGAAGAGTAGCACGTTCATGGAAGACAAGAACTTCAGTCCAAGGGACTTCTGTTATTAGATAGGCCAAAGGGTTAGTTCTATGGCCTGAAGCAGAATATTCTGGCAATGGATGTTTCAAAAACAACCTATAAAAATAACCTTTAAAAAGTACCAGGGCATTGGGACTCTTCTTCCCTGAATGTTCTTCCTCCTCCCCCAATGCCAGCATTCCCCATCCCCCTCCCTATGTAAGGGATCATGATTGGCAGGTCCAGCTGATGTTACTGCTTCTAGTCTGGCCCCTTCCAACACTCCTGACAGATGTTTTAATCTACTGTTTGAAGAATGACTTCTGCACAGCTCTGCTGTTCTAACATCTGTTTCTGTTTAGAAAGACAGAGGCATTTCAAACTGCACTGGCTATGCCACACACTGGGAATTGTTTAAACGGCAACCCAAGTTGCTTACATTACTCTATTACAGCAAGAGAAGGATTTACTGCAGTTAAGCTTGACATATTTTTAAGCTCTGTAAAATAGATCATTCATTAAAAAAAGGCGAACAGTTTAGCTTCCTAAATACATCCTTTTAGAAAGGAGGTATTTACTTTATTAACCCATAAAAACATCTAGGGAAAAAAGGAAAGCATCTAGAAGGATTCTTGTCTCAACTCTCTTTCTGAGCTTAGTTAAATAATTGCTTTTCCAGTTATTATCCCTTGACTTTTCCACTTTCTCTCAATATTCTCAACACCCTGTGATTACTGTTACTCTAAACAGTACATGGCATATTACATGTCAGGAGATATTAGTGCATGGCTTCCTGTTTGGGGTGAAGGGGAGAGGAAAGGCTGATTTTGAAATCCAAAGGCAAGCTGACAGGGTGTTCTACCAGGCCTACAACAGAGCAAACCAAACAGGCTAGCAGAGATAACCAAGTTTCAATCAGCTACTTTATGTGTAAAGTGAATCTTTTCCCCATGAGCTTTTATTCTTCCCTTTTCCTTTGTCTTCAATCAGTTGCCAAATCCTCTCTCTGTCTCCACAGCATCAACTCATATATAGGTGTATATATATATATATATATATATATATATATATATATATATATATATCTGTGTTGTGTGCATGTGTGTGTATGTATATATATATACATATATATACATACATATATATATATCCTCTCCATGTGTATACTACTGCTACAACCATAGTTCAGGCACTCATCACCTCTCATCTCTATAATTCTAATGATCTTCTAACTTTTCTTCCTCCAATTGCCTTCTCCAATCCATCTTCCACACAGCTTCCCAAGCAACCTTCCTAAGGAATAGTTCTGACCATGCCTTTTCCCTGCTCAAAACCTTTCAATGACACTCTAGTACCTCTAGACTAGTTCTTAAACCTTTTTTTCTTGGGTATCATGGAATCCTGCACATGTTGTTTCCCCCATTAGAATATGAGCTCCTTGATGACAGGGACAATTTTTACCTTTCTTTGCATCCTCATCACTTAAAAGTGAGTGACACATAGTAGTGTGTAATAAATGCCTGTTCACTTGGCTTGCTGACTTTGGCAGTCTGATGAAGCCTAGGGTCCCCTTCTCATAATCATGATTTTAAATGCATAAAATAAAATATATAGGATTAGAAAAATAACCAATCATCTTTAAATACAGTAATCAAAATCAATTTAAAAAAAACCTCAAACTCCCTATAAAGAACCCCTGCTCTAGGCAATAATACAAACTTCTCAATCCAGAATGTAAGTCCTTTCCTTATCTGATTCCAACCTACCTTTATAATTACTCCCCTTCATATACTCTACCTTCCAAAGAAACTGGCCTATTAGCTGTCCCCTGAACTCTGTATGATATTTCCCATCTCCAGGCATGCCATGCCCCATTCCCTCCTCATCTCTGATTTTCAGAATCCTGATCTTCCTTCAGTACTTAGTTCAAGCACCATTTCTTCCATGAAACTTTCCCTTGCCACTAAAGCTAAAAGGACATCCTTTTCTGCACAAATTTTGTTAGCGCAATTTATCTATCTCCTCTCCCCACCATCACACTCTACTTTTTAGTACCCTTATATGCATACACATCATTTCTTCTCTAGTAGAGTGTAGCTCCTTAAAAATAGGAATTGCCATGTAGCACAGTACTTCATACATTGCTGTTGTTATTCAGTCAATTTTCAGTCATGTCTGACTCTCCACGACCCCATTTGGAGTTTTTGTGGCAAAAATACTGGAGTGATTTGCCATTTCTCTCTCCAGATCATTTTACAGATGACGAAACTGAGCAAACAGGGTTAAGTGACTTGCCCAGGGTCACACAGTTAGTAATGACTGAAGCAGGATTTGAACTCAGGAAGATGAGTCTTTCTGACTCTATGCCTGGCATTCTGTACACTGCGTCACCCAGCTGCCCTTAATTTGTTCATGTTGGATGTTTAATAAGTGCCACACACATAATTAGCCACACACATTTTGTCCTCTCTGAGTCAGTATAATTGTTAGTTTCCAATATTGTTGCATAATAGAAATTTTAATTGAGCAACATAAGGGTAGATGGTTCTGAGAGGCTTATGAACAGCAAAACCTCACCACAAAATAAGATACTAACACAATATATTAGACAGAGGAGCCTAATCTATTGGAAAAAGGGCTAGTTCATAAATCAAACCTTACAACTGTGTGGGTGGATCATTTAAGCAATCATCTCAATTTTGGGGGCATCAGTTTCTCTGTCTGTAAGTTGGGTTTATAACAATGGTCCTATGGATAACAATATAGTGAAAAACTTGAATTTGTGTAATTTTTTTATACTTTTTTTATTTAATATATTTAGTTTTCAGCATTGATTTTCACAAGAGTTTGAATTACAAATTTTCTCCCCATTTCTACCCTCCCCCCCGCTCCAAGATGGCATATATTCTGGTTGCCCTGTTCCTCAGTCAGCCCTTCCTTCTGTCAACCCACTCCCCTCCCATCCCCTTTTCCCTTCCTTTCTTGTAGGGCAAGATAAATTTCTACGCCCCATTGCCTGTGTATCTTATTTTCTAGTTGCATGCAAAAACTTTTTTTTTGTTTTTGTACATCTGTTTTTAAAACTTTGAGTTCCAAAATCTCTCCACTCTTCCCTTCCCACCCACCCTCCCTAAGAAGTCAAGCAATTCAACATAGGCCACATGCATATCATTATGTATAATTCTTCCACAATACTCATATTGTGAAAGACTAACTATATTTTGCTCCTTCCTAACCTATCCCCCTTTATTGAATTTTCTCCCTTGGCCCTGTCCTCTTTTGAAAGTGTTTGTTTTTGATTTCCTCCACCCCCATCTGCCCTCACTTCTATCACCCCCCCCCTTTTTTATCTTCTTCCTCCTTTTTTCCTGTGGGGTAAGATACCCAATTGAGTATGTATGGTATTCCCTCCTCAGGTCAAATCTGATGAGAGCAAGATTCACTCATTCCCCCCTCACCTGCCTTCTCTTCTCTTCCTACAAAACTGCTTTTTCTTGCCACTTTTATGCGAGATAATTTACCCCATTCTATCTCTCCCTATCTCCCTCTCTCAATATATTCCTCTCTCATCCATTAATTTTATTTTATTTCTTTTAGATATCTTCCCCTCATCTTCAACTCACCCTGTGCCTGCTCTCTCTCTCTCTCTCTCTCTTTCTCTCTCTCTCTTTATATATATATATATATATGTGTATATATATATATATACACACATACATACATATATACCTACATATACACTCACATATACATATATATACATAAACATATACGTATGCATATTCCCTTAAGCTACCCTAATACTGAGGTCTCATGAATCATACACATCATCTTTCCATGTAGGAATGTAAACAAAACAGTTCAACTTTAGTAAGTCCCTTGCAATTTCTTTTTCTTGTTCTTTTTCTTGATTACCTTTTCATGCTTCTCTTGATTCTTATGTTTGAAAGTCAAATTTTCTATTCAGCTCTGGTCTTTTCACTGAGAAAGCTTGAAAGTCCTCTATTTTATTGAAAATCCATATTTTGCCTTGAAGAATTTGTGTAATTTTTTAATGTGCTAACCAATTTTTTTTAATTTTTCAATTCTAAGAACACATTGTTTAATTCTCTATAAAAAGGAAAATGGAACTCAATTTTTCCAACTGATAAGCTACATTTTTCCATTATTATCTTGGAAATATCTTAGCATTTAAGGGGGGAAAAAGGACACACACACACACAGCTTCCTTGACTCTCTTGTATTGATACCTTAAGGAGCTATGCTTGAAGAGGAATGACTGACGAAGAAAACAGGAAAGTCAGAACAACACAGGCAAGCAGGATAGCTTTTTTTTAATTATAAGTTTATTTTTTATTTTTAGTTACCACACTCAGTTCCACAAGTTTTGGGCTTCCAAATTTTCTCTCCCTCCCTCTCCTCCCCCATCCTCCTCAAGACAGCATGTAATCCAATGTAGGTTCTACATATACTTTCACATTGAACTTATTTGCATAGTAGTCCAGTTGTAAAGAAGAATTATAACCTATGGAACGAATCATGAGAAGGAAGAAACAAAACTAAAAAAGAAGGGAAAAAAAGAGAGCAAATAGTTTGCCTCAATCTGTATTCAGACTCCGTAATTCTTTCTCTGGTTGTGCACAGCTTTTTCCATCATGAGCCTTTTGGAGCTGTCTTTGAATTTTGCACTGATGAGAGAAGCCAAGTCTATCAAAGTTAGTCCTTACAGATACTGTGTGTCTGTAACCATGTATAATGTTCTCCTGGTTCTGCTCCCCTCTCTCAGCATCAGTTCATATAAGTCTTTCCCGATTATAATGAAGTCCATCTGCTCTTCATTTCTTATAGCACTACATAGTATTCCACTATATTCATATACCACAATTTGTTTAGCCATTCCCCAATTGATGGGCACCCCTTGATTTCCAATTCTTTGCCACCACAAAAAGAGCTGCTATAAATATTTTTGTACATACGGGTCCATTTCCCACTTGTGTGATCTCTTTGGGATATAGCCCTAGAAGTGGTATTGCTGGGTCAGAGGGTGTGCACATTTTTATAGCCCTTTGAGCATAGTTCCAAATTGCTCTCCAGAATGGCTGGATCAGTTCCCAATTCCACCCACAATGTAACAGTGTTCCAATTTTCCCACATCCTCTCCAGCATTCATCATTTTCCTGTTCATGTTAGCCAATCTGACAGGAGAGATGTGGTATCTAAGAGTAATTTTGATTTGCATTTCTCTCATTAATAGTGATTTAGAGCATTTTTTCATATGCCTATAGATATCTTTAATTTCTTCCTCTGAAAACTGCCTGTTCATATCCTTTGACCATTTCTCAATTGGGGAGTGACTTGTATTCCTATAAATTTAGCTCAGTTCCCTGTATATTTTAGAGATGAGGCCTTTATCAGAGACACTGGTTGTGAAGATTTTCTCCCAATTTTCTGCTTCCCTCCTAATCTTTGTTGCATTGGCTTTTTTTGTACAAAAACATTTCAATTTAACATAATCAAAATTATCCATTTTGCATTTTGTAATGTTCTCTGTCTCTTGTTGGGTCATGAATTCTTCACCTTCCCATAAATCTGATAGGTAAACTATTCTTTGCTCTCCCAAATTACTTATAGTATCTGCCTTTATTCCTAAATCATGAACCCATTTTGACTTTATTTTGGTATATGGTGTAAGATATTGGTCTACACCCAGTTTCTGCCATACTGCCAGCAGTTTTTGTGAAATAATGAATTCTTAACCCAGAAGCTGGATTCTTTGGGTTTATCAAAGAGTGGATTGCTATAGTCATTGACTACTGCATCTTGTGTACCTAACCTATTCCACTGATCCATGGCTCTGTTTCTTAGCCACTACCAAGCAGTTTTGATTAGTGCTGCTTTGTAATACAGTTTAATACCTGGTATGGCTAGACCACCTTCCCTAGCATTTCTTTTCATTAATTCCCTTGATATTCTGGACCTTTTGTTATTCCAGATGAATTTGGTTATTATTTTACCCAGGTCTGTAAAATAATTTTTGGTAGTTTGATTGGTATGGCACTAAATAAGCAAATTAATTTAGGCAAAATTGTCATTTTTATTATATTAGCTCGGCCTAACCATGATCAACTGATATTTTTCCGTTTATCTAGATCTGACTTTATTTGTGTGAAAAGTGTTTTATAATTGTGTTCATATAGGTCCTGGGTTTATCTTGGCAGGTAGACTCCCAAATATTTTATAGTGTCTACTGTAACTTTAAATGGAATTTCTCTTTCTATCTCTTGCTGTTGGGCTTTCTTAGTAAAATATAGGAATGCCAGGGATTTGTGTGGGTTTATCTTGTATCCTCAAGCAGGATAGTTTTAAAAGTTACATATTGCATTTCACATACAATCCTGCCTTTTTTCTATTTTTTTTTTTGGAGATGCTCATTCTACTTGGTGTTTGTTGGATGCAGAATTGGGCAGGGGAGGCAATGGAAGTTAAGTGACTTGACCAGCAAGTGAGTGTGTGTGGCCAGATTTGAACTCAGGTCCTCTTGACTCTATCCACTGTGCCAGATTTGAACTCAGGTCCTCTTGACTCTATCCACTGTGCCACCTATATATCCTAAGTTCAGAATTTTTAAAAAGAAAGAAAAGAAATGGTTGAATTCTAGGGTATGTGTTGTTGAATGGTCAATGAGGTAAAAAGATTAATGTGGGATCAGATTCTAGAGAATATCTATGAATATTAAATCAAAGGCTGATCTTTGAGAAAAATGAGAATTAAATGATAAGGCAGAATAGTACAAATATATAACATTTTGGTTGTTTGTCATTTGTTTCAACCCTTTCACTTCATTCAAAAGAGTAAATATCAAAGCATTAAATATACAAACAACCACCACCACCATTTTGGCCAGTCACTCAAACAGGATTTATAATCTTTCAGCATACTTAGTATGTACAGTATATGTTTTCAACCATACTCAGATACATATATATATAGTATCTTACATCCAAATTTCCTTTCTGGGATTTATTAACAAACAGACAGCAGGCATAAGACATACAGCTAGGTAGTATAGTAGATAGGCTTAGAGCCAGGAAGATCTGAGTTCAAATCTGGTCTCAGATACTTACTAGCTGTGTGACCCTGGCAAATCACTTAGTCACTATTTGCCTTAGTCCCTCATCTGTAAAATGGAGACACACTGGAGAAGGAAATGGCAAATCACTCTAGTATCTTTGCCAAGAAAACTTCCATGGACAAAAGTCCATGGAGCCATGTAGAGTCGGACATGCCTAAACAACAAGAAGCATGTATAAGAGCATTAGATTTGGAGTCAAAAGACCTAGATTCAAGTCTTCATTCTATCACTTTACTACCCATGTAACCTTGGATAAAATAATAATATTATCATCATCACTGTCATCATTACTGCTGGCATTTATATACTGCTTTAGGGTTTTAAAATGCCGTACATTGCAGCATATGCAATATATTGTATTATCTCAGATGATTTCATTCTATCACTCTGCTTCTCAGTTTTCTCATTATAAAATGAAGTGCTTAGATTTGATTTCTAAAATCCCTTTCGTCTATTATGATCCTATGATCAAGATAAATTGAAAAATTATCTCGGAGAATTGGATTCAGTGTTGTGTGTATGTATTTGACTACTACAGTCCTACATACTATTTTTTTAATATAGTAGGAAAAGGTTCATGTTTATACCTAAAGCCATAAATTCATGGATGCTGTGTTCAAGCCTTAATACTATGAGGGTCCCTTGACCTCACCTAGGTACATCCAAGAGAGTAGGAAAAGGATCATAAGATCATTCAAGACTAATGGAGGCAGCTAAGCACACAGCGCATAGACTGTTTGAGTTGGAATTAGAAAGACCTGAGTTCAAGCACTGTCTCAGAATCTTAAAAACTGTGTAACTATGAGAAAATTGCTTATATCTCGATCATCAGCAATAGCTATTTTTACATAGTACTTTAAGGTTTGTAAAGCCTTAGTTGTAAAGGCTGTAAAAGTTGTAAAGGTTTACACATATCATCTCATTCTATTCTCATAACAACTGGGTGAGGGAAGTACCATTATTATCCCCACTTAACAGATGAGGAAACTGAGGCAGAGATAAAATGACTTGCTTAGAGTCACATAGCTCATTTCTGAGGACAGATTTGAATTCAGTTGTTTTTTTTATTCTAGATCCGGTGTTCTATCCACTGTACCACTTAGCTACCCCTCTTAACCTCAGTTTCCTCATCTGTAAACTGAGGATATAATTGTACCTACCATTTGAGAGGCTCAAATGAGAGTATTTGATGTATATGTATCAGATTAATATTAGGTATCCACATACGTGAGAATGTATATTATGATTGAGAATACATACCTACATGAGGCATTTTGTAAACTTTAAAGCGCTATGTAAACTCTAGCTATTATGATGATTAAGGATGTAGTAGGCACTGACTGTGATGTAGGATCATTGTCAAGCTTTGTGGTATATTCTTTGTCTAAAACCCCAAGAAATTTGCAACATAGCTCAATACACAAGACTTTTCCCACTGTCTTATACAACACATGAAAACACATAGGGAAAGCCACTGAGATGACCACTCTGCCCAAAATTGTACTATTATGGTACAAAGAAGCCTTGCCTGGGCTCTCTAGATAGTCTTTAAGCTAAGGCACACAGTATAATAACCTAACTTAAACACTAGTTTGGAGGTTCAGGATCTCTCTGCTTTTATCTACAGTTATCCCTTCCACATCACAACTTCCCCCATCACGGTTTCAATACATCATGGATCAGCATAAGAAATTAAATGGGAATTTGGGGGGAGTTTTGCAGAAGCTTCAGATGATACTCAAAGGCCAACAGAAGACACAGAAGAAGTTTAGGAACTCAGAAATGCAGGATTGCAGAAATGCAGGCATTCTTGTAGACTATGGTGTCATACAAGAAAAGGCTGTCCTTATATGATTTCTGAAAAGAAAATGAAGGGAAGGATCTACCCCTACAGATTTTCCAGGGATTTTCCAGATTGCAGGGGTACCTCTTAACCCCCACAATGTGGAAAGGATAACCATACTACCAAGAGGCAGTCTTAGAGTAAGAAAGAGGTTAATGTCTTTGTTAGGGCTACCGGAAATCAGCAGCTATTTTTCTACCCCACAGATCAAGGGCCCTGCCCTCTTGATTTTGCTAATATTATCACACCTCTAAGGTCCAAAGTGGGGGGAAGTGGGAGGTATGTGACCCTACCTCACTGTGTACTCTTGATGGGGACCTATTGAGGGTCCCACAGAGGTCTCTCTTTGCTTACTAAACTAGGTCCGTGCTGGCCCATTGCCTTCTCCTTGGTGTCACCACATATGTAAAGATAGTTGCATTATTGTATCATTACTATGCCATAATATAACATTATTGGACCTTATTATGTAGCATTCTGTTTTTCCTTTTAGTGAGATTTCCTTTTTGCATTGTCCCAAAGAGTTTGGTGTTGCCAAAGACAATGCCAAAAAAATCCCTATATGTCTTCTCAAAGCCTTCCAGGACCAAGTAGAGATTTGAACTTTCAAAAGCTGTCCACTTTTGATTCTAAGATCTCACTATGGGATGCTTCTGTCCTTTGACCCAAGGAGGTCAAAGACAGAAACAAAGGTCTAATATAGACAAAAATATTCATAGCAGCACTTTTTGCTATAGCAGAGAAGTAGAAACAAGTTGGCTGCCCCTTGTTTGATAAATGGATGAATAAACAGTGGTAAATGAATGTAATGAAAAATTATTGTAGAATAAGAGGTGAAGAATAAGAATTCAGAGAAGCATAGAAATATTTGTATGAAGTGATGCAGAGTGAAGCGAGCAGAAGAGGGGATACAATGTCCCAAATGACTACATCGAGATAAAATAAAAATATCACTAACAGGAAGTCAAACTTTGAATAATTTTAAAAAACCAGTAATGGTCCCAAAAAACCCACAAAGAAACATACCTTCCCCCACTCAGCAAAACCAAGGATCCTTGGCTTCAGTTTCCTCATATGTAAAATGAAGGGGTTAGATTAGCTATTCCTGACCTGGGGTCTACAGACCTCCAAAGAATCCATGGATTTTAGGGGGTCCATGCACTTTAATAGAAAAAACTACATTTTTATTATACAATTACCATTTTCCTTTGAAATTCTATTTTATGTATTTAAAAGCATTATTCTGGGACAATAGGCTTCGTCAGACTGCCAAAGGGGTTCATGGCACACACAAAAAAGGTTAAGAACTCCTGTACTAGATAGCATCTGAGGTCATCAAGGATCTCAAGCTTATAGATGTCCACTCTAGATCTATGGCTCTAGGATCCTTTAACTAATAGAAAAGAAGCTTGTGTTTCTTGCTGGATTTGGTCACTGTATCAAGGACTTTGGAAAGGTTTGTAATTTAAGTTTCAGTCAAGGCAAGAATTATATTGTCTGTGCCACGTATTAACCGATCTCAAACTTCCTAGCCTGAGAGATTTCATGCCTACCAGATCAATGGAATGTTTTCCTGCCCTCTGACTGAGTCAGTCCCAATATACATTTATAATATCCCCAATACATACCAGGCATTGTGCTAAGTCCTGGGGATACAAAGAGACAAAGGATAGTCTGCCCTTGAGGAACTCACAATCTAATGGGAGATACAACAAGCAAACAAATCTGCCCAAATAAGCTATATACAGGATAAAGAGGAAATAATTAAAAGATAGAAGATTCAATGATCTGAGAAAAACATGGATAGACTTGCACAAAATAATGAAGAACAAAATGAACAGAACCAAGAGAACATTGTATGCAGTACTAGCAATATTGTTTTAAGAATAATTTTGAGTGAATAAGTCATTTTGACTATTATAAATACCCAAATTAGCTACAAAGGCATATGAAGGAAGATGCTATCTGCATTCAGAGAAAGAACTGATAAATAGAAGTACATATAGAATGATTTTACATACGGACACATACACACATGTATACGTATATACATATTTGTGTCTAATGGTAGAGTGGGGTGGGAAGAAAAAAGGAAAAAAAAAAGAATCACTTGATAACTTTATTATATATTTAAAAGGAATAGCAAGCTGTAGGTAATAAATTTGCAGTTTCATTGTAATCATCTTTTTTATTCTACTATGTTATGGAAATTCTTGTTTTATTTCATAAATTAAAAATAAAATATATTTTAAAAAAAGAGGTAAGGCACCAGAATTAAGAGGAGTTCAGAAAGACTTCTTGTAGAAGATGAGATTTCATTTGGGACCTGAGGAGAGCCAGAAGGTAGAAATGAGGAAGGAGAGCATTACAGGCATGGAGGACAGCCAGAGAAAATGCTTCAAGGGGAGAGATGGATTATCTTGTTTGAGAAATAGCAGAGAGGACCACCCCACTCTACCATTAGATACAAATATGTGCACACATACATATACATATATATATATACATATACATATATACATACACATATACATATATACACACATACATACACATATGTGTATATATGTATGTACCTATACATGTGTGTATGTGTATGTAAAATCATTCTATACATACTTCTATTTATCAGAAGAATATGTGGTGGGGAGTAAGAAGTAAGAAGACTGGGAAGGTAAGGGGTGTGAAGGGGTAGGTTATTATGAGCTTTGAATGTCAAACAGAGGATTTTGTATTTGATCCTGGAAGCAATTCAGAGCCAAGGAAGTTTATTGAATAAGCAGGGTGTGATACGGTCAGATCTACACTTCAGGAAAATCACTTTGGTAACTGAATGAAGGATGGATTGGGGTGGGGAGAGACAAGGTAGGCAGAACCACCAGCAAGCTATTGCAATAGTCCAAGGTGAGGTGATAAGGGCCAGCACTAGGGTGGTGGTAGTGTCAGAGGGAAAAAGGAGGCATATTCAAGATATCTTGCAAAAGTAAAATCAACCAACCTTGCCAACAGATTGTATGGGGCTGTGGTGTGGTGGTAGACACTGAGGAGTCGATGATAGCTTCTATGTTATGGGCCTCAGGGACTAGAAGGTTGATGTTGCCCTCAACAGGAATAGGGAAATTGACAGTGGGAAGGGTTTAGGGAGGGGAAGATAATGAGTTCAGTTAGGGATAAATTAAGTTTAAAATGTTTACTGGATATCCAGTTCAAGATATTTGGAAGGAAGTTGGATTGGAGGTCAACAGAGAGGATCAAGCAAGATATGACATTTATGAATCATCAGCATTGAGACGATAATTAAAATCATAGGAGCGGATGAGATCACCAAGTGAAGGATTATAGAGGGGAAAGAGAAGATAGTACAGGAAGACCCATGTGGGAAGCCCACAGTAAAAGGGCACAACCAGGATGAGGATCCAGCAAAGGAGACCGAGAAGGATTAATCAGATAGGTAGGTGGAGAACCAGGAGAGAGTGGCACCCCAAAAATCTAGAGAGAAGAGAATATCAAAGAAAAGAGAATGATCAACAATGCCAAAGCTGCAGAGAGGTCAAGAAGAATGAGGGTTGGGGGCGGAACCAAGATAGCAGCTGGAAAGCAGGGACTAGCATGAGCTCCCCGCCGAGCCCCTCCAAAAACCTATAAAAAATGGCTCTGAACCAATTCTAGAACTGCAGAACCCATAAAATAGCAGAGGAAAGCAGGGATCCAGCCCAGGACAGCCTGGATGGTCTCTGAGTGAGGTCTATCCAGCATGGAGCTGGGAGCAGAGCGGAGCGGAGCAGAGCCCAGCAGACCAGCCAGACCAGTAGCTGGGCGGAGCGGCCCTAGCGCCCTGAATCAGTGAGCTGCAGCAGTTACCAGACTTCTCAACCCACAAACACCAAAGACAACAGAGAAGGTTAGTGGGAAAAGCTGCTGGGGACAGAGTTTATAAAGGAGTTCCTGGTTTGGCCACCGCCCCGGGGGCAGAGGAGGTGTGGCAGCTACAGAACTACAGCTGCAGTTGCCTCCAGCCCCAGGCCCACCTGGTGGGAGGAATTAAGTGGTGGATCAGAGCAGGAGTGAAGAGCCTGCTGAAGATCTAAGTCCAGTCCAGGTTGGAGGTTCTTGGGGAAGGAGGAGTGCTGGTGTGGCAGAGATGGCACATCCCCCCAGGCTTGGAACATAGTTCTCTTAACTTTACAAGCAGTCATACCCCGCTGAAAAACTAAAGGGTCAAGTTAGTTGGCTGGGAATATGGCCAGGCAGCGAAAACACACCGAGATTCAGTCTCAGACTCTGGAATCTTTCTTTGGTGACAAAGAAGACCAAAACATACAGCCTAAAGAAGTCAACAAAGTCACAGAGCCTACAACAAAAGCCTCCAAGAAAAACATGAACTGGTCTCAGGCCATGGAAGAGCTCAAAAAGGATTTGGAAAAGCAAGTTAGAGAAGTAGAGGAAAAATTGGGAGGAGAAATGAGAAGGATGCAAGAAAACCATGAAAAACAAGTCAATGACTTGCTAAAGGAGACCCCAAAAAATACTGAAAAATATACTGAAGAAAACAACACCTTAAAAAATAGACTAACTCATGGCAAAAGAGCTCCAAAAAGCCAATGAGGAGAAGAATGCCTTGAAAGGCAGAATCAGCAAAATGGAAAAGGAGGTCCAAAAGACCACTGAAGAAAATACTACCTTAAAAATTAGATTGGAGCAAGTGGAGGCTAGTGACTTTGTGAGAAATCAAGATATTATAAAACAGAACCAAAGGAATGAAAAAATGGAAGACAATGTGAAATATCTCATTGGAAAAACCACTGACCTGGAAAATAGATCCAGGAGAGATAATTTTAAAATTAGTGGACTACCTGAAAGCCCTGATCAAGAAAACAGCCTAGATATCATCTTTCAAGAAATTATCAAGGAGAACTGCCCTGATATTCTAGAGCCACAGGGCAAAATAGAAATTGAAAGAATCTACTGATCGCCTCCTCAAATAGATCCCAAAAAGAAATCTCCTAGGAATATTGTTGCCAAATTCCAGAGCTCCCAGATCAAGGAGAAAATACTGCAAGCAGCCAGAAAGAAACAATTTGAGTATTGTGGAAACACAATCAGAATAACCTAAGATCTAGCAGCTTCTACATTAAGAGATCAAAGGGCTTGGAACACGATATTCCGGAGATCAATGGAGCTAGGATTAAAACCAAGAATCACCTACCCAGCAAAAGTGAGTATCATGCTCCAAGGCAAAATATGGACTTTTAATAAAATAGAGGACATTCAAGCTTTCTCAGTGAAAAGACCAGAGCTGAATAGAAAATTTGACTTTCAAACACAAGAATCAAGGGAAGCATGAAAAGGTAATCAAGAAAAAGAACAAGAAAAAGAAATTGCAAGGGACTTACTAAAGTTGAACTGTTTTGTTTACATTCCTACATGGAAAGATGATGTGTATGATTCATGAGACCTCAGTATTAGGGTAGCTGAAGGGAATATGCATATATATGTATATATATGTTTATGTATATATATATGTATATGTGAGTGTGTATGTAGGTATATATGTATGTATGTGTATATATATATAGAGAGAGAGAGAGAGAAAGAGAGAGAGAGAAAGAGAGAGAGAGAGAGCAGGCACAGGGTGAGTTGAAGATGAAGGGAAGATATCTAAAAGAAATAAAATAAAATTAATGGATGAGAGAGGAATATATTGAGAGAGGGAGATAGGGAGAGATAGAATGGGGTAAATTATCTCGCATAAAAGTGGCAAGAAAAAGCAGTTCTGCAGGAAGAGAAGAGAAGGCAGGTGAGAGGGAATGAGTGAATCTTGCTCTCATCAGATTTGACCTGAGGAGGGAATACCATACATACTCAATTGGGTATCTTACCCCACAGGAAAAAAGGAGGAAGAAGATAAAAAAGGGGGGATGATAGAAGGGAGGGCAGATGGGGGTGGAGGTAATCAAAAACAAACACTTTCAAAAGAGGACAGGGCCAAGGGAGACAATTCAGTAAAGGGGGATAAGTTAGGAAGGAGCAAAATATAGTTAGTCTTTCACAATATGAGTATTGTGGAAGGGTCATACATAATGATATGCATGTGGCCTATGTTGAATTGCTTGACATCTTAGGGAGGGTGGGTGTGGGGGGGGGGTTGGGGGAGAGAATTTGGAACTGAAAAGTTTTAAAAACAGATGTTCAAAAACAAAAAAAAAGTTTTTGCATGCAACTAGAAAATAAGATACACAGGCAATGGAGTGTAGAAATTTATCTTGCCCTACAAGAAAGGAAGGGAAAAGGGGATGGGAGGGGAGTGGGTTGACAGAAGGGAGGGCTGACTGAGGAACAGGGCAACCAGAATATATGCCATCTTGGAGTGGGGGGGGGGGGTAGAAATGGGGAGAAAATTTGTAATTCAAACTCTTGTGGAAATCAATGCTGAAAACTAAAAAATAAAAAAAATTTAAAAAATAATTTTAAAAAATTAAAAAAGAAGAAGAACGAGGATTGAGGAAAGACCACCAAATGTGGCAATTAAGAGATCGGTGGGAACTTTGGAAAGAGTGGTCTTGGTGGAACGATGAGGTCAGAAGCCAGATTGTAAGGGGTTAAGAAGTGAGTGAAAGGAGACATAGTGGAGGTTCCTATTGTAGACTGCAGTGGAACATGGATTGGAGAGAGAAAAGACTGGAGGAGGTAAGATCAATCAATAATAATCGTCATAATAACAATAACTGTCACTTTGAGGTTTGCCAAGAGCTTTACATATGTTCTCATTTGATCTTCCAATTAGGAGGCTGCTGCAATAATCCAGGCAAAAGGTGATGAGGACCTGTACTAGGGTGGTGGCTATATGAGTAGAAAGAATGAATCAGATGTGAGAGATGCTGAGGAAGTAGAAATGACAATATTTGGCAACTGATTAAATATGGGAGATTAGGGAAAGTTAGTAATCAAGGATAATGCCATGTTTACAACCTGAGAGCCTGGTAGGATGGTTGTGACTTCAAAAGAGAGAGGGAAGTTTGGATGAGGGCTGGGCTTGTTGGAGGAGAGGTAGTAATAATGAGTTCTGTTTTGGACATGTTGGGACATACAGTTTGAAATATCCAATGGTCTAGTTTCTGTTGCTCTCGTGGCTTCCTGAGGTCCTGCTTTATGCTGGTTTTCACCAACCTCATGCTTCAGACTCCACATTACCATCAGCACGGCCCATAAGCAGATCTACTGTTTAGTCAAGTATTTGGATGAATATTTTGAGTTTTGGCATGTTATGTTACCTGGAAAACTTTCAAATCAATTATCAAAAACCACCTGATGTCCAAAGAGGAGCAGAGGAGACTGGGTGTCCAGCAGAAGCTTAGATATGTTCATTATAAAATTCATGAGCCAAAACTACATATTCTACACTATAGAAGACTTCTTCCAAAAGAATGACAAAAATGAAGTTGCCCTGAGATCTTTACTTCCTTTTTTTTCCAATTATGTTCATGTGCCTATATGGTGGTAGTCAATGGGTATTCATACCAATGAATGAGCTGTATTTTTCACAGAAACAGCGCTTGGTTAAATGCCACTGTGAGCAGATCTCTATATAGTGCTTAAAATAATTTTTACTAGTCAGTTTTCTCTTAATATAAATGCCTATTTGAGTCCTTCCTGAATTATCTTTGTTTAATAAAGTTCATAAGTTGCATGTGAAAAATAATGCCCAATAGGAAACTGGGGATGTGGGAGTCATATATGTATAAGAGTTAAATCCATGGGAGCTGATAAAGTTCCCAAGAGAGAAAGAGAAGAGCAGGGGGCCTCAGATAGAGAGAACCTTATGGAATAGCCATATTTAGGGGGTGTGACATGTATGATAAACCAGCCAAGAAGACTGAAAACGGGTAGGAGACCCAGTAGGGCACAGTATCATGAAAATTCAGACTAGTATCCAGGAAATAATACCAGGAAGACATAGTGATTGAGTGTCAGAGGCTGCAGAGGTCAAGGATGAAGACTGAGGAAAGCCTCAAATTTAGCAATTAAGAGACAAATTATTGGTAGTATTAGAGAGAGCAGTTTCAGTCAAGGGATAAAGTCAAAAGCCAGATTGCAAAGGGCTGAGGAAAGAGAGGAAAGACAGTAGAGGCAGCAAGCATGGATAGGGTATTCTGGGAAGTTGTCTGTGAACATGAAGAGAAATATAGGATGATAACTTTGAGAGGATGTTAGGGTCTAAGGAAGGCTTTTTAAAATGAAGGCTACTTGGGAACTTTTATACCTAAAAGGAAGGTGATAGGAAGAGAGTCAAGATTAAAAAGAGAGAGAGAATGATTAAGTTACAATCTTTTGGAGAAGATGGGAGGGGTTTGGGAATAGGGTCCCATGTAGAGGGGTTGGCTTTGGCAAGGAGAAGAGCCACTTCTTTGTCAGGGACTGGGAGAATGGAAGAGAGAGCCAGGAATTATGTTAAAAGGTTTGAGATGGAAGAGAATGAGGGAAGAGGGAACTCACGGGGAATGACCTTAATATCATCAATAAGAGGAAGGCTGCATTCTCAGCAAAGAGGAGTCAGGTTGGATGTGTGAGAGGTTTGGGGAGATAATAGTATATTTGGGAAAGCTTTTGTGGGTAGTAAGATAGAGAATCAATAGGGGAAGAATGAAAGGATTGCCTTGATACAGTAGGGGCCCAGTTAAAATCAGATAACCTGAATTTATAATGCACTACAAGCTGAAAAAAGCATTGTCTACAATCTCGTCATTGTTCAGTTGTTTTCAGTTGTGACCCCATTTGGGATTTCCTTGGCGGAGATACCAAAGTGGTTTGCCATTTCCTTCTCTACCTCATTTTACAGATGAGGAAACTGAGACACACAGGGTTAAATGACTTCCCCAGGGTCACACAGCTAGTGTCTAAGGCCAGAGTTGAACTCAGAAGGATGAGTCTTCCTGACTCCAGATCTAGCACCATATCCACTGTGCCACCTAGCCAGCCTGTTTACTTAGCTAACATACTAATTTTATCAGTCTCTAGGACTACCAGGGGGAAAAATAAAGTGTAGAAACCATAGTGCCTGGATGTTACTCTTAGGATACTGAAACCATTGACTGCCATGTTATTGTTACCTCTGACACACCTAAGACAATAGGGAAGGTCTTACAAGACTTCAAGGAAGCAGTTGTCCCTGACCTTATGTTTAGGTCATCACAGCCCAGGCCTTTGATTATGTTTTGTGTTCGATTCATTTGCAATGTCGCCCAATAACCAAGGCTTTCTCCAGAGACACAGGGGAACATATGCAGACAAGCAGGGAAAGCCAAACAGGTAACCAGACTGAGCAGCTCTGCTTTAAAAGGTTCTCCCACAGCTCTCCTGCCCTCTTTGCTTTCAAGACACACAAATCTAGCACTACCCTATAATGGCCATATCTAAACACAATCCCAGACACCTTCCTGGCTCTGCTTTTATCTGTAATTCCCAGTTTATAGGCTTCCTTGGAGTAAGAGACAGACACTGATTCTGAAGATTACTGGCAACTGCTACTTTCCTGTTCCATAGACTGACTGTCCTGATTGTGGCATTTTAGAAAACAACCTGGAATTATGCCCAAAGAGTTATAAAACTGCATACCCTTTGACCCAGTAATACCACTATTATGTCTGTTTCCCAAGGTGATGGGAGAGAAGGAAAAGAACATATATGTTCTAAATTATTTATAGCAGCTGTCTTTGTGGTAGCAAGAAACTGGAAATTGAGAGCGATGCCTATCAATTGGGGAATGACCAAACAAGTTGTGGTATATGATTATGATGGAATACTACAGTGTTGTAAGAGACGATGACCTGGTTAATTTGAGAAAAACATGGAAAGATTTGAATGTCATAATGAAAATTGAAGTGAGTAGAACCAAGAGATCATCATATACAGTAACAGCAATATTATTTGAAGAATATTTGTGAATAACCAATTTATTCTGAGTGCTATATGCAGATCAACCATAAAGGACCTTTGAAGGAAGATGCTATCTACCTTCAGAGAAAGAGGTGATAAATAGAAATAAGCATAGTATGGTTTTACATATATTTATAAATCTTTATCCAGTGGTGGCCTTCTCAAGGGCAGATTCAGGCAAGAGGGAGGTAATGTGGAACTTAAAATGTAACAAAAAAATAACAACAAAGAATCCCTCATAACACCCTGGAATTGAGGGGAACTCTCTAATAGTAAACCCTTCAAACTATACATTGTGTGTGTGTGTGTGTGTGTGTGTGTGTGTGTACCCTAAACACTCTAGGGAATAGAGTTCCAAAATACAAAAGAAAAAGAGCATTTGGCCATTCAAATGGAAGGACTCTTAACTTTCCAAATTTGGCTGCAAGTTCCCTTCTTACTCTAAAATCTTACCAAAGTCTCAGAAGATTGCTCTCAGGCGCTAGCTTCCCTCAAAAATGAAATGAGTGGACAAGCCTCTAATGCAAGGGATGATCCTTAGCAATGAATAGAAGAGACAATATTGTTTCCCCCACATGCAAGACTAATATAAGGTGAGGCTAAGAATTTCTTTTTAGCTTTTAAGTTAATCTTATTTTGTTGGAGTGAGGCAAGGTGATTTTCTTTCCTTTAATAGGAGATGGCCAGCCAGAGAGGAGTTTCCCTCTCTCAAGCTGTATATAGCCCTGAAGAGCAAGGAAGTCTTTCCCAAGCCACCTCTTCAACCATAGAAGAGGATTCTCCAATCAGATCCCAAGCCCTGTGATCCAGTGGAAAGAGCATTAAGCTTGGAATAAGAAGAGTTGGACAGAAGGACCATCACTTCATAGGCCTGTAGCTCAAGGCAAGTCGCTTAAAGAGATTGAGCTTTAGTTTCAGCACATGTTAAAAAATGAAGATAACAATGTTTGCACCACCTACCTAGTAAAGTGCTATGTAAATGTGAACTATTATCATCATTTCAGAGGCAGGACTCAAAGTCCGCACTTCCTAGATCCAAGGTCAGCATGGGCTCTGGACCTCTATTTTCATTCATTCATAATGACACATATATGGAGAAAATATATTAAATATATGTACATGCAGCAGGTATAGAGAGAGGGTGTGGTGACATAGGATGATGCCCTAACTCCCTTTTCTCTCTATCTGGGCTGGCTAGCTCACTTGCAACCTGTACTCAAAATGGTAGATCAGATGGGTTTTCTCAGAGGGAGAACTTTCCACAAGTAGTCACACTACTACAATTTATTCTAAGTGTTCTGGAAAATGTTTGACAACCAGCTCTCCAAAAAATGTGTATGCACAATAAAGTTCTAAATTGAAGCTGCATTATTATTTTCTCCATCACTTTCTTAGATCTAAACCAGGGGTGGGGAACCTGAGGCCTCAAGGCCACATGTGGCCCTCTAGGTCCTCAAGTGTGGCCCTTTGACTGAATCCAAACTTCACAGAACAAATCCCCTTAATAAAAGTAATTCTGTAAAACTTGAACTCAAGTCAAAAGGGATTTGTTTCTCACAGTGGAACTACATTCTGCCCGTTGATAGCTGTATTCCTTCTAGGACAAGGCTAGGGAACCTGCAGCCTATTATTAAGGGGATTTGGTCTGTGAAGTTTGGATTCAGTCAAAGGGCCACACTTGAGGACCTAGAGGGCCACATGTGGCCTCCAGGCCACAGGTTCCCCACCCTTGGTCTAAACAATCAACAAAACTATAGATCAAACCTTGATCTGTAGTGCGTACCAGTTTCCCAGGTGTAATTGCTCACGCTAAAAATCCAACATGGCTCTCCAGAATCGGTTTGAGATACTCCCTCTGGAGGTAACACTGGTGTGAAGAAAATACACATCTTTTTCACAATTGTAGCCCTTGAACCCCACCCTATGTGCTTCCTATTTACTCAAATCATTTGCAATGACTCCATTTTTTTCATTTTTAATTTTTTTAAACTGTATTTCCCTATCTCATCCAGGCTAGAAGTGCAGCAACCACTCATGGTTCCAATTTTACTGTCAAGTGACTACTCTGTAGGTCAACTGTAATGGAAACCATAACAGCAACCACACTGGCATACCCAGGATGGCTGCTAGTGCTGGTTCTTTTATCTGCTTTACCAAGGAAAGCAATTTTAAAGGGGTCAACAATCTTCTTTTAATTATATAAAACACAAACAGAGAAAATACAGAGCAGAGAAATAAAGGCCAACAGACAGGGCTCTGCTGCCTGAATCAAAACAATACTGCTATATATACTTTACATTCACTAGATCGAGAGAGCCTTTACCTCTGAGTAGTCAGGGAGCTCTGAACAAATGGCCACTTAGGGTCTTGACCAGGGAATCACAAGATCCTTCTTGTAAACAAGCCCCCAAAGCAAAAGCTCACCTCTCAGAATATATACTCTTTTAGCTAATAGGCTCAGAGCCAGAAGGCATCACAGCCTTCCTGACTCAGTGCCTAATTAGCTTCGTACCAAAAGGTGTGGAAGCCTTCCTACAAGCAAACTTCCTCTAAGCAAGCTTTCCTTAATGGTCTCCACATGTGGCCCATTGATGGGTGGGAAAAATCTTATTCCTCCTTAACCTTACACCAACATAAGCCAGTTCACCCCTCTTTAGGCAGCCTGGTGGCTCCAATTCCCAGGGGCTTACCATATTGGTGCCAGAGAATACACATACACACACACACACACACACACACACACACACACACACAATCAGATTAACCTACTACAACTCAGAACTCCTGAGCTCAAGCAATCTACCAGCCCCTGCCTCCCCAGTAATAGGGATCACAGGCATATACTGTCTTGCCTGACTCCATTTAAACATGAAACATTTACTAAATGAGAAGACAAAATCATATGAATAATCATAACTAAACATTTATTAAATAGATAGTGGGGAAAGCATGAGTAATCAAAATAGTTCACCCATAAACCTGGGTCACATTCTTCCACTAATGCAATAATTGAGGGGAAAGAGTTGGCACAAACTTAAAGAAACTCAGCCATGAGGCACATGAATATGGGGATTCTCATATGCCCTGGACAATTCCTGACTGTTTACTGAAGACCCGGATGTCTATATTATCTCTAAGGCATAGTGTGGTCTGTAGCCTACGTTTCCTGCTTGGTAAAAACACTCCTTTTCTTGGGCTCCCCTTATCCTATTAGAGAAAGCCATTTCTCTGCTACTCTTGGACCACTGACCCAGTGTTAAACTCTTGTAGATCCCCAGCATCATTTAACCCAGAAATTTGCAGAATTTCCTAGTTATATCCTCTGGGCTGGGCACTGAGGCAGTATTACAGTCTTTAAGTCAAAAGCAGCTCATTTTTAAGTCTGGGATATGCAAAGTTAGTTGTTCTTCTCTCTATGGACTTTAAGGGGATATTTCCTTCTTAAGCAGTAGAGGTCAGGGGATGTATGCAAGCCCGAGAGGGGTTTCCCTCTCTCAAGCTGTATATAGCACCAAAGAACAAGGAACTCTTTCTCCATCTAGCTCTTCAACCATAGAAGATGGATTCTCCTTTCCTCCGATCAGATCAGCTCTCCACCTCAATTGCAGAGCCTGCCTTTCAGCAGTTAGGTGGTCTCAGTTTCTGTCAGTCTTTCAGTTCCATTGGCTTTTCAGTCCCATGGGTGTGTACGTTCTGTCTTCCAATGTCCCAGCTTCTATAAGCAATATTTCTTGTTGGCTTCTTTGATTTCTCTAATGAACTCAGCTCCCTCTGTTGCAGACTCCTAATCTGGCTCCAATCAGGCACTAAATTTACAATTCTTAATGAGTCATAAATCATCTGCAAGTTAGTCTGAGTAGCCCAAAAATCTACATTTCTGTCAAATATTACACAAATAGTTAAGACGTTCCTTTGCCATAGTCCTCAAACAGTTCTTTGAGTCAAAGTTTCCCAACAATAACCTCCAAAATGCTGAAAACAGTCAAATCAGCTTCAAGTATCCACTGAAGCAGTAATAATAACAATAATAATAATTAGCATTATATGGGAGTTTTAAAGTTTGTGAAGCACTTTGTATATATTATCTCATAACCACTCTGTGAGGTTGGTATCATTACTATCCCCATTTTACAGATGACAAAACTGAGTCTGAAATAAGTAAAGGGACTTGCTTGGGGTCCTACAACTGGTAAGTATTTGAGGCAGCATTTGAACTCAGGTCTCCTTGACTCCAAGTAGAACACACTATCCCCTGCACTCATGTGGCCTTCTCTACTATCAGTCATATTTTTACTCTAAGATACTGTTCTCTCTTAGGCCCTCTCAAAACTGTTATCTGAGGGGCCTTAGGTTCTTTCAGCACAGTCTATGTTTTCCCTTCAAGCTTTTTTTCTGTTCCATATAAAATGCCCTTTTTCTTCCACTTTCAGTAAATAAAATATCCACATAAGAAAGAGGTAGAATCTTGTAGGCATGTGTTATATATATGTACATACATATATATTATATACATACAAATATGTGTATATATGGTGCTGCCTTTTTCTTATGTAGATATTTAATTTACTGAAAGGGAAAGGAAAAGGATATCATATATACGTGAACGTATATAATAAAACACATGTAACATATATGTAACGACACATGTATTATTGAGGAGAAGACACTTTCCCTTTCCCCAAAGCCTTGAGATTTCTGGTACTGACTGGAAGCATGAGGTATGCTAACAGTAACACTTCCAAGCAAAGTTTGGAGCTGTGGTATACCTTGTGGGAATCTTTGCAAACCAGCCATGAAGGGAGGTGCATAACAGAGATTGAGGAGCGGTCTTGACTGCCAGTCCAGAAATCTGTGATAGAAAAACCCTACTAGTTCGGTAATCCCACAGGAGTGAGTTACCAGACAAAAATTGACACATACAGAAAGAAGGTCTGTGGCAGGTTCCCCACCCCTGATGCTTTTCTACCCCATAACAAAGGGAACATTTCCAGTTTCCTAAATTCCTTTTGAGATTCGCATGCTAGCAGAGGTCAAATCTAAAGGCTGTCCAGAATCGCCAATCCTCCTCTTCCCCCATTTCTTATAGTAGCCAGGCTCAATTGTGTATCATATACACAAATGCCACTCATGAAAGCTGTGTTTTCAACCTTTCCTCAATCATAATCAATAACTGGTTGTATATAATCAAGACAAATGTTGCATAATAGGGCCATGTTTATTAAGTCAATATATGGCTTGTAGTGAATTCCTTGGCATTGTTTGTACACGGTATAAATATTTTAAAATTCTGCCGGTAACAGGAGTTTCTGTATACATTATACAGAGTACTCTTTTATCCGGTTAAGAGAAGCAATATGAAGAGCGGATGCAACTTGTCCAAACAAACATGTGTTTCTTCCTCCAGCTGGGCGGGTTGTCATTATTTGGGACCTCCTTTTGTCATCTTTCACAGCCATAGCATGTACATACAGGTAAATATGTTGGTTTAAATGAGCCACTATTTGTAATTAGAAAACCAAAATTAATAGATGACATAAGTAGGCTGAGGCACGGAGGGGTATAGGCAGGAGTCTCCAGGTCAAAACAGTATATGTATGGGCTCGGCAGGATTTTAGCTTTAGGTTGGTAGCATTTATATAGTACTTGAGATTTGTGAAGTATTTTATGAATATTATCTCATTAGATTCTTATTCTGACATGTAACAAAATTCTCATATTTTAGGTGACATATTGGGGCTGCTGCAATATCTATGGTAAATATGACAGAAGACAGGACACTCCCTACCAAATATTCCTGTGATAAAGGAAACAGTCCTTTAAGAACTTACTGTTCTCATATAAATATCATACTAGCATATCCTTGGCAATTTAGGGATGGTTAAAGTCGGGTGGCTTGTGAGAAAGAATGGTTTAAGTCAATGAGACAAACCTGAGCCAATCCCTTTGTGGGATTTGATTGCAAAAGACTAAAGGTCCCACACATAGTTGGGCATCTGATCCTTTGGTGTTGTCTCCTGACATCCTCAAAGTCAGCAATATAGACATTCAGCCAGGGGGATCCTGACAACTAACAACCCTCTCTGAAAAAAGCTCTAGCTCTGAAAGCCTGCCCATTCACGGGAAGTAATGCCAGCTGCAAACTTTATTAGGTGGAGGGAGTGGGGAGGAGTTTTATTGTCTCAGAGAGTTTTACTTCATTATTTTCTTTTTGGCCAACCACTGTGAAAAAATAAAATTTGCTATAATATATCTTGATACCTATCCAATTTCATATATTGCAATATATTCTACACCAAAGACATATTTTCAAATTTAAGATTGTGGAAGGAGTGTAAGTCTGGCTGCCTCTTTTAATAAAAAAGAAAGAAAGAAGGAAGGAAAGAAAGAGAGGAGATAGAGAGACAGAGAGAGAAAGAAAGAAAGACAGAAAGAAAAAAGAAAGAGAAAAAGAGAGAGAAAAGAAAGAGGAAAGAAGGAAGGAAGGAAAAGAAAGGAAGGAAGAAGAAAAGAAGAGTTGAGAGAAATAACTGTAGTGAATGTAATCAATGTGGACAGTCATTCTAGGTCCTTCAGTTTTTAACTCAGCCCTATGTCCTCATCCCCCCCCCACCCCACCCCAAATGAGAGCAATCAAAGAAAGTAACACTTTTCCTCCTATAAGATCTTTTAAGACCCCTCCCTTACCTTCTCTCCCCTTCCACTTTCCCTACCCCTTGACTCTGGCCTATTCTTAATATAAGATAATAGACTTGAGTGATCATCTCAGTACCAGTACTTACTTGGCCTTTCTAGTATCCTCTAGTCTAGATCAGGTATAAGCAAGATGTGATCCATATCTCCTTAAAATTATTCTAGAGAACCCTCTTCTATACCCTGGGGGGTGGGGGAGGGGAGAATAGCCTTGGCCTTTCTGATCCAGTTGAGAAAAGATTGACTTCCAGCGATGGGATGGGGATAGTGGTAGTGTGGATAAGGTATGCATGCCCCTGATTATTCACTCATTGACATTTTCCTCCAGGTAAGCATTTATGTAAAAGCACCCTACCATGGCCAAGTCACCAGTATTCTACAGTAAGCTATTCCATCTGAGCACATTTCCTAACTCTTCATTTCTATAAAGTAATGCTATTTTAAAATTCTTTTTTTTTCTCTGACAAAATCCCAATCGTTTTTCTTCCACCAGGAAAACAATAATGCTTATTCTTCGTGAATAGTTTAGCAATAAAGAAATCAACTTTAAGGCAATCAATAATAAAGCAATGGAGCTCCTAGAATTATCTAGAAAGAATCTTGGCCAATAGGAGGTGTTCTTGAGTGTAATAACTATTTCTTTTTGTCTTTGTATCTGTCCCCCAGTAACTTGCCCAAAGGTGGTGCATCATAAATATTTGTTGTATTGAAATCAGAATTCAAAACCACTAGGATTTCCAACCTTTTTAAAGAGGGCAAAGGGACCTGGGGAAGCACTGGTAAACAAGGGGTGAAAGCAAGGGGGGAAAAGAGGAAAAAGATGAAAAGATAGCTGGTGTGGAAGGTAAATACAAGAGGGCTGATCTAAGGGCTGGGCATTTTTTGCATTGACTATCTTTCAAAAACAATTCTCTCCTGTAACACTAATAATCTCTCTCTCTCTCTCTCTCTCTCTCTCTCTCTCTCTCTCTCTCTTTCTCTCTATCCTCTCTTTTTCCTTCTCTCTTTCTCCTCTCTCTCTCCCTCTCTTTTTTCTCTTATCTCTCTACCTCCCTTCTCTCCTCCCCTCTCTCTTGCTCTTTCTCTCTCCTATTTCTCAATATCTATCTATATGTAATACAGTACATATATAGTATATATATATATATATATATAACATAAATATGTATCTTTTATATCCAATAAAGTAATATACATTTTAAAAACTAGAATATATTCTAAATATAATTTCATATATAGTATATATGTATATTATTCATAGTATATAGTATATAACCTGCCCTACTTCTTAAAATGTGCATATATCTATATGAATGTCTGTGATTCAACTTGCTTTCAAGGGGATCAATTTTTTAAAAAGAAAATTGCACTCTTGGTTTCAGTGGCTTTTAGCCTATCACCAGAAGACATCCGAGTATCCAGAAATTTGTAGTACACCAGCCAAGTCAGTGCCCCCAGCAGCATCAGACTGCTTTGGGGAAGGCCCAGGAGTTTGTTCATATCTGAGACTACCTGGAAAGGAGCAAACTGATGGCTTTGCCTAGGAATCCATTCACTTCCAGTCCATGTAAGCAATCAGAAAAACCTTGGGTCCTGAGCAGATGGAACCAGCCCAGGAATAAAAGCAGCCGTTAGACCCCCTCGGATCTTTTTCCATAGGCCTAAATATTAATAGTTTGAGCAAATGTTTATTAATTATTTGCAGCATAGCACCACTGGAGAGAAGGACAGCTGTACAGAGGCCTATTCAAGCTCAGAACAATGGCCCCCTCTCTTCAGGGGGGATACGCTCAGAGAGAGAAGGAAGGTTTCCCTTGGCAACTAAAGATGGCCTAACCTAGGAACTCCTGATTGACCAAAGCTCAAGTGTTTTCTTTAAATTACTCCCCAGAGGCAAAGAGCAAAAGGAGCAGGTGGTAAGAATGGAGACTTCAGGGCACTTCAGAGGGAGGGGGAGAGACAACACTGAAGAGAGAAGAGAGAGCTGGAGCTTGATTTCTGGGCTGTCTCCAGGACTAGGGTTCTTCTCTTCCTCAGGTAGACCCAAAGAGTGTGTCAGCCACAGAGTCAGTAACTAACAGATGCAAGGAAGACTCCCAGGCGCCCCAGATAAGAGTTTCTTGAGCTCCCACTGCCCATATGTGGGGAACCAGCTGGGTATCGAGCTGGGTTGTTGAAGAAGGAAAAGGGAAGAGCTTATGTTAACAATTACTTTAGACAAACCTGATCATGTGAAGGCCAATCAAAAAGTCAACCAACATGTATTTATGAAGTGGTTAGTATGTATTCTGCCCTACCAAGGCACTAGGGGTGGGGGTGGGGGTGGGATATGAGAGACCAACGTGCAGAGTAATATGACAAAGTGACTTATTTTTAAACAGACATAGCAGAACTTAAACATTCAAACAAGTGTTGTACTCTTAAAAATAGTCACCATGGGAGGCTGAGCTAACGAGTCACCACTATTATATTGCTACAACTACCCTCTTAGTACTACCTTCAGAACCTACTGCATATTCTTGGAATATCAATGGAAAATCCTGATATTTTAAGGAGGGGTTTGGTATTAGGAAGTATTTGGAGTCAAATCTGGTGAACGAGGCCACCTAATTCATAATATTCGTTTACTAACCAAGATGAATAATACAGAGCATGGAGAAATGGCAGTGAATAAGCCGTATGCTTCTAGAGTAATGAGACTGGTTTTCTCAAAGGAGGAGCTTCCAAATATGAGTTGAACAATTTTAATGTCACTAAAATGAACATTTGGCCTCTTGAAGTGACTGCACTGATAGACAAAACTCATTTGAATGTATAAATTCAGATATGTCTGTTTAAAAAAGCCAGTCTGACAAAATCATTGAAAATGAATGTTGCAAAGTTATAAAAAAAAAATAAGCTTGGCCCCAAAGAGATATGAGAAAACACCACACAACCCCACTCTTTTGCAGATGAGGGGAGGCACAGGGGTTTAGAACATTGCATAACTGGAAGATTTTTTTGTTGTATTGATCAATTTTCATCTTTTTTCCCTCATCTTTTTTTCTTCTTAAAAAAAGAATTTCTTTGTAATAAGAGATGACTCTTTGGGAGGAGGAGAGAAAAAATTCAGGAAGAAGCCCAGGTGACATAAAAACAAAAGAAATAAAAATGTATTTTAAAATGTTACTTCACTGTTGTATCTCATATAATACAAGCTTAATATCTTCAAGGAGCTTATTTACTATCAAAGGAGAACAGATATACTTGGAAAAAAAATGAAAGAAAAAGCCTATGAGATCCAGCTGTATAACAAAGAAGGCAAGATTGTGTAAAGCAAAGCATTTTGCCTGATAGACAATTAGCTAGATCGTGATGAGGCTAACGACTAGTGAAATCAGGCCAGGCTGAGCACCTAGCCCTGCAAGATAACATTGAAAATGACCGGAGCCAGAAAACTGTACTTGAAGCTCTTCCTTCCTTCAGCCCTGGCCTCCTCATCCCACATGTTCCTTCATCTTTAGATCCTAGGACATAAAATGACTCAAGCTTTTTCCTAGATACCTGCACCCCACTGGAAGGTGGATGCTGGCCGTTGAAGTTACCTCCTCCCAGCCTTTCTATGAGAAGAAGCAACTGTTCGTTTTCTCAACAGGAGGTGGGGCAGGGTAGATGGGATGGTGCTGATAGTAAAGAGAGGGTATTACTGACCATTTCAGTACTATCCCAGAGCCACAGGGGATAATGGTGCTGCACTCTCCTGGCAGGGGATCCTCAAAAATCCTCCAGAGGGAAGTAGAGTAGCAGCAGCAGCCACCTTAGTGATCTCCCATGTAAGGCTTCTAAATAGCAATAGTAAAAAAGTGTACTCATGTCATACCTTGTTTAGGGGGAGAGGAGCTCAGACTTATGAATTTATCAGAAGAGAAAACTCTTGGTATAGAAATTCCCTCTACCAATGGATATCAGCAACTCATCTGTAACTTACGATCTCAGAGAATAGCCTGGGAGGATGCCAAGGCAACGTAATACTACTGTCAGAGGCAGGATTTGACTCCAAGGCCAGGTTATGCTTCTGCATTTTACACGGTGCCTTATGATTTACAAAGTTGTTTTTGTGGTTCGGTTGTTTTCAGTTCTATCTGACTCTTCCTGACCCCATTTGGGGTTTTCTTGGCAAAGATACTGGAATGGTTTGCCATTTCCTTCTCCAGCTCATATTACAAATGAGGAAACTGAGGAAAGCAAGGGTAAGGGATTTGCTCAGGGTCACACAGCTAGTGTCTGAAGTCAGATTTGAACTCAGGAAGATGAGTCTTCCTGACTCCAGATCCAGCACTCTGCACTATGGTGCCACCTAGCTGCTCACAGTTTTCAAAATGCCTTCTTCAAAATAACCCTGTAAAATAAGTAACCCAAATATTATTATCACTCCCCCATTTTATTTTTTTTTTCATCTACACTTGTAATTTTATAGTGCAGGGAGTTCCCCACAGGCAAACTCCCCCTACCAAGGCAGTCCAGTAACTCCTTTGTAATGTATAGCCTTAGAGAGCAACTTCAGGCACTAAGTGGCTACTTGATTTTCCCAGGGTCACCAGACAGTATGTATCAGCATCAGAATTTGAACCTAGGTCTTCCTGAGTCCTACCTACTCCTATAACATTTTAGAAATGAGTAAAGAAGGGCAGCTAGGTGGTACGCAGTGAATAGAGAGCTGGCCCTGGAGTCAGGAGGACCTGAGTTCAAATCCAGCCTCAAACACATGACACTTACTAGCTGTGTGACCTTGGGCAAGTCACTTAACCCCAATTCCCTTGCCTTCTCCCCTCCAAAAAAAAAAGAGTAAAGTGAGGTTTTGTTAAGTTCAGTGGATTGACAGTCATCATATAACTAAGTAAAAGTGAAAGTCATAACTTGAACCCAAACCTTCTGATTTCATATCTAGTGATCTTTCCACTACCCCATGCCATGTCCAAATCTACCAGTAGGTCCTGGGAACTCCTGACATAAGGGAAATGAGTTTAAAATTCAACATTCCATCAGATGGTCTCAGATGCTTTGCGGCAAGGCCTTTGGCGCTAGAGATGAGGAAGTAACTGGGACCTGTTTTAGCTAGTCTGTCACCGAAGAATTATGTGCATAGAATAATCAGAACTGTCTGGAGCTGGCCACTTAAGCAGGAATGCTTCTTGTAAACCTCAGCACCCAAAATGGACTATTATAATGATGTCATAGGGGTTGGAACCTTATCAAGCAGTTCCTGTACCACCAGGAGGCTGTCAAGTGTTATAATTCCCTAAGGAAAAAGAGGGCCATTTTGCCCAGGGCCCTACAACTAAACCATAACAGTGCTTGGGATATATATTTTTAAGTTTTCAGTTCTGATTGGATTCCCTGTCCCCAGATATTAAGGTCTAGAACCAATGAAGGAAAAGTTTTCTTCACACTACTTAGCTTTCTAAAATCTTCTCCCCCTAGGGCTCCTAAAGAGAAGCCCAGAGCCTGAAAGAAAGTAAGACTGCCAGGTAACCAAATGCATCTGATTGCAGCAGAAAACTATCTACGAGTTCCTGTTACAAATCAACATTTACAAGGCAGAAGCAATGTCAGGATTCAGATCTATACATTTTATTTTAATCTCAACCATTAAATCCTGTGGGGCATCTGTCAAACTTATTCCTTCAAGTCTGGATTCACATTCAGTTTGGAAATGGAAGCTTCTTCATTTTACATCATAGAGAAAAGAGAAGTGTGTGTGTGTGTGTGTGTGTGTGTGTGTGTGTGTGCACGCGCGCTTCTGAAACTTAGTAATCTGGGAAAAAGCATTTAAACAATTAGCTTGTTCATATATTTCTGTCATAACCTGGGGCCTACACATGTCATCTATTACGGGAGAAGCAGTCAACTGGTGGTCATAGAAACATGAGGGCTGGGAAGAACCAAATTATCTTCTGGTTTTCATTAAAACTTCCTGAGACAATAAGCATGTTGTTGGGTATTTGGACCTATAGCCTTTTAGCCCATTTTTATTCAATTTTGCCCAACTTCACATAGTAGGTGCTCAATAAATATTGAATGAATGAATAAATTCAGCTCTGTTCAAGATAGCCTCTGAAACACATTCTTTCCTTTAAGGAAGGCAGTAAATTCTGTCACTTTCTCAGAGGATTCTTCTCTAGTCCAGCACCTAGCTCTTAGATGCTGAATAAATGCTTCATTAAGTTGAATTGTACTGAAACACAATTTTCTGAAAAGTAGAGCACGAAAAGTGTCAGGCTAACGTTTTCAAGACCTCCCACGGCTGTCGCTATGCCTGTCAAACTAAAATAAAAAAGAAGGAACCTATAATACTGCTAGTCCTTAGCAGACTATGAAAAACCAAGAAAGCATCAGAAAGCAAGAGAATAGATTTATCAAGACTCCAGAAGGTTAGAAAAGCAGACATGGAGCCCTGCAAGTTCTCACTGAGCTCCTCTGAACTGCAAGGTTAGGGGTGAGGGGTCTGATGAAAGCTCACCATCACCCTCCCTTTCTCCCTCCCAATACCCAGCTCAACCTCTTCATGCAGCATTAAAGGGGAATATTCCTAGCAGGCATGTGCTGACCTTCGGTAGGTCATGATCTCTCTCTCTCTGAGACTCAGTTTCCTCATGTGACACGAAAGGGCTATAATGATCTCAAAGGTCTCTTCCAGCTCCAATACCCCAAGGCTTGGGCGTTATAATTATCCACTTCCAGGCAGATCATGTAAATTCACAGATTAGTGTAAGGAAACTTTAAAGCAGAATTTCTTAACCTTTTGGGGGTCTTGGACCCCTTTAGCAGTCTGGTAAAGCTAGTGTAGCACTTCTTAGAATAATGTTAGTTTTTTTAAAATTATAATCATTATTATTGTTATTAATATAATAATGAAAGGAAATGCTAAATTTCAGTTAGAGGTTAGTGAAGATAAAGATGAATTTTTTTTTCCATCCAAGGTCACAGACTCCCTGAAATCTATCCACAGATCCCTTTGGGGGTTATAAACCCCAGGTTAAGAACGCCTGCTTTAAAGTCATCCAGTCCAACCCTGCCATTTTTTGTGGATGAGAAAAACCAATAAGTGAAAGAGAAATCCAGATCCTCTATCTCAAAATTCATTATTCTCCCCACTGTCGCACACCATCATCTTACATATTACCATCCTATATGTAACCATTACCCTTCCTGTGTGTTAGTCCAGCCCAGGCTGATTGGGACAAAGAGGGTCTGATGGAAAACACTGTTAAAGCCTGGATTTTGTGTGACATTTAAATTCTGCGCATGATTGATAATGCCCAGTAAATGGTGTGTGCAGGGGGAGTGCACAGACTTACCATGTGCACACAAAATGAATGCTTGTCCTGCTGCTGCCTTTCTCTAAACTTTCCAGACTTAGCTGTATGGTGGTCAATGCCGGTCAATGAGGTCTGTGCTGATAGAAGCAATGGATGCTGCCCTGGGGCTAATTTAGAGAGAAAAGAAAGAGAGGCCAGGTAGGGGAGGAGGGGCTACAACATGCTGGGCTGCTAATTAAAAGACCCAAATACCAAAGTAATCTTGGGATCACAGCCCCAGGGACACATCGTTTGGGCCTTGGGGATAGAGTGACAGCTGTCCCACCAACAAGCAACCTGTGCCATTGCCTAACCCACAAAGTAGCATTGTTCTTGTGTGAGCGTGTGAGCAGGATAAAGGGGGAGGGCGGGGAGAGGGGAGGAGGAGAAAAGGGGCTCTCTCAGTACGCAAGGCCCCAGAGCTTAAGCAGGTTAAGGCAAGGGCAGACTGTTTCTTGACTTGGCTACAAAGTGGTTTCCCAGTGGAAGGCAGGAGGTGGAGGAACAGGACAAGAAATCAGGACACTTAATCTCAGACCCCAATTTGCTTATTAGAAAAGGTACATCCCCAGAAAGAATTTTTCTTTCCCTGTCTCTTTTGAAGGAGACAATATGATTGTTGATCAATTGATCGAGAAACTTGTATTATAACTAGCATTTATATAATGCTTTAAAGTTTTCAGGGAGCTTTATATATATATATATATATATATATATATACATATATATATATTATCTTATTTTTAATATTAAGTACCTACTACATGTCAGGAGCTAGGCTGGCAACTGGAGACATAAGGACAATATCCTCAAAGAGCTTACATTCTATTGGGGGACATGACATGAACATTAATAAGTAAATAGAAAATGTATTTTAATAAAAAATAAATACAAGGTAATTTAGGGGCAAGATGCTAGTAGTTTGGGGGACTGGGAAAAGCTTCCTATAAGGGATGATGTTTGAGCTGAGCTTTGAAGAGAACTAGGGACTCTAAGAAGCTAGGTAAGGGTGGAATACATCTCAGTCAAGAAAGGGTGGGAGGCAGCAAAGCACAGACTCAGGAGATGGAATATCCCAGCTATTCTCCATACCTGGGATGCTCTCTCTCCTCCACTCTGACTACTGACCTCCCTGGCTTCCTTTAAGTTCTGGTTAAAATCCCACATTCTATAGGAAATCTTCCCCAGCCCCTCTTAATTCCAGTGCTTTCTCTCTGCTAAATATCTCCTATTTATCCTATATATATATATATATATATATATATATATATGTATATATATATATATATTTGTTTACTTTACTGTATATTTATGTGTGTATATATATACTATATATATACTTTATTGTGTATGTACATAGTTTACTTGTATAGATTTTTTTCACATTATCTCGACCATTAGATTGTAAGCTCCTTGAGGGCAAGAACTGTCTTCTGCCTCTTTTTATGTCCCCACTGCTTAGCACAGTGCCTGGCACATAGTAGGTGCTAAATTAGCAATTTTTTGATTTGATTTCTTCATGTGTGAGGAACGGCAAGGAGGCCAGATAGGCTGCACTATAGATTATCTGAAGAAGGTGATGGAGAGTCCGGGATTCTAAGTCCCAGTTCAGTTTCAATCTACCATGAGTTTCCAGTGTCTGAACAGCTAAGTTTTATCTTCTAAATACTGTATGCACTGCCCAATAACTTCTCAGGCTCAGGAGCTTGGAGATAAAGCAGTGATCTTTGGAGGAGTATGGGATTTCAATCCAGAAAGGACCTAGCTGATCATTTAATCAGGACACCCTCCCCACCCCCAACATTGCACAAATGAAGGAAGAGACCCAGAATAGTTAAGTGAGTTACCTACCCACAGTCACATAGGTAGGTGAGCTGGAATTCAAACTCTGATCCTGTTGACTCAAAATCCAATGCTCTCTACATTATACAATGATGTCCATACAAAAGTGGAACTATTCTTATCATAATCTTTTTTTTAATGCTATTTTAGTATTTCTAGACTAAGGCAAAGTGCATAGTCACAGATTCTGCTGCTCCTGGGAGGGTAGGCAGGGTTTGCCCTCTGCTAGGAAAGTACTGGCTCCAGTAAGTACTGTTTGTCTTTAGGGGAGTCTGACCCCCTGAGAGAGAAGTCAGCCTCCCTTCTCTCACTCTCTGACACATTAAGCCAGGGGTGGGAAACCTGTGGCCTCCAGACCACCCCTGCATTAAGCTATCTCCACCAAGCCCTAGGGAAAATTATTTCAATTTTAGGTTTGGTTCATGCCTTCTCAAAAGAGAGTAGAAAGGTACTCAAAAATACAATATTAGGATAGCTCTTTCCTATCCCAAAAGAAATACTTAAAAAATAAAAACACAAAATGACAAATATTCAAAACATTAGCCCATAACTCTTATCATAGTTGATACTTAAAATGGAGGGGGAGATGCTAACTGCCTTTCAAGGTTTCACAAAGCCCTTTACTAAAACGAAGGAGACGGAGGCATCCCCATCTCTGACAAAGGCCTGCCTAGGAGCTCATGAGCTCATGGCTTACATTCCCCTCATTGTCTTCCTGAGCTCAGAGAATCATGCTCATACTTTGAGGTCAGTAGGAGGAAGAGGCCTGAGGGACAGTGAGTGCCTCTTTACTATTTCTAGGGAGTTCTAACTCAGCAGTCAATTATAAGTCATCATGGTCAACAGGAAGCCATCAAGGGATGTCCGTACCTGCTCTGAGAGGACAGAGGGGGGAAAAGGCCCCTCCATCATGTATCCCCAAGGGAGCTGTCTCTCAGAAGATACAGTGGAAGCTGCTTCTTCCTTAAAAGTCTCCTGAGTAAGCAGGTTTTCCTGGCTCAATAACCAGTCCTCTTTAGTACACTCCTGTTTCCATTATAGGAACCAAAGGATGGGTTCCCAGTCATCCAAAGTCAATCATTGCTGAAGTGATATGTCCCTTGAAGTGGGGGAGAGAACAAGCATTTTTTAAGTGCCAGGCACTGTACTAAGTGCTTTACAAATATTATCTCATTTGAGTCTCACAACAACCTTGTAAGGTAGGTTCTATTATAATCCCCATTTTACAGTTGAAGAAACTGAGGCAAACAGAAGTTAAGTGACTTGCCCAAGATCACACAGCTACTAAGCATCTGAGGCTGGTTTTGAATCAGGTCTTCCCAACTCCAGGTGCAGAGCTCTATCCACCTAGCTGAAGTGGTCAAGGGGAGCTCAGCTCAGCTCCACACGTGCTCCATGGGGTGCACTCTATGCCCATTCCCAACAAAAAACATTTCTGAAAGTAGAGAACCTTCTGCAATATGCAGAGTGGGGACTGGATATTTCATGTAAACCCAAAGTATTTTCTCCCTGCTCTCCCTATTCTCTAAAATCTGATTTATAAACAACTGAGTTCATAGTAAACATGCAGGTGAAGAGTGAACATATTCAGTCAATCTCCTTTTACCTTTCAATACTAGTGTGAATTATAACACTAGAGCTGGAATGAACATTAGGAGTCATTTTGTACAAGCCCTTCACTTCACAGAAGAGGAACCTGAAGCCCAGAGATGTGCAGTGCCTAACCTGATATCACTCAGGTAACAGAGTCAGGAGGAGCCTGGAGTTAAAGCCAGGTCCCCCAATTCATGATCCAGTACCTTTTCAATTCTACCACATAGGCTTTGTGCTGTGGGTGCATACCCCCTCCAATATACATGAGAACCATCTCCAACTCATCCTATCCAATTCTAACCATCTCCACCTCATCCTATGCAATTCTTATCCATGTACACCCACAAGTCCTCCTAAGAGGAACTACCCAAAGTAGTGGAGACTTTTCTCAAGGTATTTTCACATTTCTTCAGCATCAGTGCAGCATTCTGAGTACCCATCTCTTATCCTTTGTTCTTGCTACATGTTAGAATACCTCCTTTTCCAATAATATGCTTTCTGGGTAATAATTCATTGTTGGCTATATATTGTAGGCTCCCCTTCCTCATCACAATCAATTGATAAATATGCATATATTCAAGCCACTATGCCTTAATGCTGTTTTGCATTTTACCAAATAAAAAAATGTTATAATCATCACAGAATAAACAAGGTGGGATCTGGCATTCTTTACACCTTCCAGACAATTATGTGACTATGAATAATGTCTGCTGTGGAATACCATTTCTGAAAGCCCATCTATTCCTGTCACATATTTTCATTACCAAAACACTTGATACATATGTAGCTCATTCTCATAAAGATTTTATAAAAATTAAAGAGTGAGCATATAGATCAGTACTTATTGTCTTTTTATCACCTTCTTAGAGTAATGATTCCATCCCCATAGTCAATAATCAATAACCATTTCTTAAGTACCTACTATGTGACAGGCACTATGCAAAACACTGGGGGAACAAACAAGAAAAAGAAAGATAGTCCCTGCCCTGAAGGGACAAATGAGAGAAGACAATAAATACACAAAAGAAAGTTGAAAAGATGGTGGGACACCAGGGGATGTGGAGTCAAAACCAAGCAGGGAAGCTTGTGGAAAATGAAGAGTTGACCCAGAAGGTTCTGAGCTTTCTATATAAGAAGGCATGGGGAGGAGTTTATTACCCTATCCCTCCAGCCTTCCAGTCAGAGGGGAGAGGCAATAGAGGGTGGTAAAAGGGTGTTGCCTAAAATTAGGTACTGGTTCTACTGAACCAGTGCGAACTGGCTAAATGTCACCACTGTGTATGACCCTGGGCAAGTCACTTCATCTTGATTGCCTCCAAAAAACAAAAATAATAATGATGCTTTCATTACTATCAGTTTTTAAAAAACACTGAGTCAACAATGATGAGTTTTCAGGTAATGAGCTTCCTTAGGGCAGGCTTGTCATTCATGGAGTGAAAACCAAACAGAACTGCTAATGGAAAATGAAGAAGGACCTGGAAAGTTCTGAGCCCTCTAGAAAGGAAATTTCTGATTTTTTCCCCAACTATTTGATATCCTTTTTTTCAGATACCTTAAAAAATTAATACCTCAGTACTTTCAAATTGTTTTCTATTTGGTATATAATAGATTTGGTCTTTCCATCTTTGCCTTCCTTAGTACCATTTTCATTTCTTCATAGAACACATGAGTTACTGGAATTTTGTGGTCTAAATTTCCTCATCATTTCCTACTAGATGTAAAAACCAATGAGATCAAAGAAGGAGGAAATGGACCCATATGTACAAAAATCTTCCTAGCAGCTCTTTTCATGGTAGCAAAGAATTGGGAGGGAGGGGAAGTGGGATGCCCATCAATTGGGGAATGACTGAACAAACTGTGACATATGAATATAATGGAATACTCTTGTGCTATAAGAAATGAAGAAAGAAATGGCTTCAGAGTGACCTGGAAAGACATGTATGAATAGATGCAGAGTGAAGCATGCAGAATCAGGAGAGCAATTTATACTCTAACAAGAACAGTAAAAGTAAAACAAAAAAAGTAAAAACAACTGTAAAAGTAAACAAGTTCTAAGGTCTTTTTACAAATATTATCTCATTTGATCCTCACAACAACCCTGTGTGGTAGGTACCATCATACCCATTTTACAACTTAGGAAACAAAGTCACACAGCTAGATGAGGGTTGGAGGCCAGATTTGAACTTGTTTCCTGATTCTAGGCCCAATGTTCTATTCACTGTGCCACCAGCTGTAAGACTTAAGAGCTATGGGGGTGGCGCCAAGATGGTGACTGGAAAGTAGGGACTTGCCTAAGCTCCCTTCCAGGTCCCTCCAAACACCTATAAAAATGGCTCTGAACAAATTCTAGAACTGCAGAACCCATGAAATAGCAAAGGGAAGCAGGGCTCTAGGCCAGGACAGCCTGGATGGTCGCTGGGAAGGGTCTATCCCACGGAGCTGGGAGCAGAGGGGAGCAGAGCCCTGCGTGCGCAGCACCAGGATCAACCAGACTAGGAGCCGGGTGGAACAGGCCCTAGCACTGTGAATCAGTTGGGTGTGGCAGTTACCAGACTTCTCAACCCACAAACACCAAAGACAACAGAGAAGGTTAGTGGGAAAAGCTGCCGGGACAGAGTGAAAGAAGTTCATGGTAGTCCATTGCCCCAGGGGCAGCGGAGGAGGTGCAGCTCTGAGGTTGCTTCCAGATCTACAGCTGCAGTTGCTTCCCACCCCAGGCCCACATGGTGGGAGGAATTAAGTGGCAGATCAGAGCAGGAGTGCAGAGCAACCGCAGTCTCGGTTGGTGGTTCTTGGGGGAGGAGGAGTGCTGCTGTGGCAGACCTTGCTGTGTAGAAGTAACTCTGAAAATAGCAGCACAGCCCCTCAAGCTTGGTACAAAGTACTCTCTACTCTACAAGAAGTCATCCCCAACAAAAAACTCAAGGGTCAAATAGTTGGCTGGCAACATGGCCAGGCAGCGAAAACGCACTCAGATTCAGACTCAGGCTTTGGAATTTTTTTTGGTGACAAAGAAGACCAAAACACACAGCCAGAAGAAGTCCAAAAAGTCAAAGCCTACATCAAAAGCCTCCAAGAAAGATATGAATTGGTCTCAAGCCATGGAAGAGCTCAAAAAGGATTTGGAAAAGCAAGCAAGAGAAGTAGAGGAAAACTTGGGAAGAGAAATGAGAATGATGCAAGAAAATCATGAAAAAGAAGTCAATGACTGGCTAAATGAGACCCAAAAAATACTGAAGAAAATAACACCTTAAAAATAGACTAACTCAAATGGCAAAAGAGCTCCAAAAATCCAATGAGGAGAAGAATGCCTTGAAAGGCAGATTTAGCCAAATGGAAAAGGAGGTCCAAAAGACCACTGAAGAAAATACTACCTTAAAAATTAGATTGGAGCAAGTGGAAGCTAATGACTTTATGAGAAATTAAGATATTATAAAACAAAACCAAAGGAATGGAAAAATGGAACACAATGTGAAATATCTCATTGGAAAAACCACTGACCTGGAAAATAGATCCAGGAGAGATAATTTTAAAATTATTAGACTACCTGAAAGCCATGATCAAGAAAAGAGCCTAGATATCATCTTTCAAGAAATTATCAAGCAGAACTGCCCTGATATTCTAGAGCCAGAGGGTAAGATAGAAATTGAAAGAATCCACAGATCACCTCCTGAAAAAGATCACAAAAACAAAACTCCTAGGAATATTGTTGCCAAATTCCAGAGCTCCCAGATCAAGGAGAAAATACTGCAAGCAGCCAGAAAGAAACAATTTGAGTATTGTGGAAACACAATCAGGATAACATGAGATCTAGCAGCTTCTACATTAAGGTATCAAAGGGCTTGGAATATGATATTCCAGAGGTCAATGGAGCTGGGATTAAAACCGAGAATCACCTTCCCAGCAAAACTGAGTATCATGCTCCAAGGCAAAATATGGATTTTCAATAAAATAGAGGATTTTCAAGCTTTCTTAGTGAAAAGACCAGAGCTGAATAGAAAATTTGACTTTCAAACACAAGAATCAAGAGAAGCATGAAAAGGTAAACAAGAAAGAGAAATCATAAGGGACTTACTAAAGCTGAACTGTGTTGTTTACATTCTTACATGGAAAGATAATGTGTATAATTCATGAGACCTCAGTATTAGGATAGCTGAAGGGAATACACACACACACACACACACACACACATATACATGTATAGAGAGAGGGCACAGGGTGAGTTGAATATGAAGGGACGATATCTAAAAAAATAAAATCAAATTAAGGGATGAGAGAGGAATATATTGAGAGAGGGAGAAAGGTAGAGATAGAATGGGTTAAATTATCTCACATAAAAGTGGCAAGAAAAAGCAGTTCATTGGAAGGGAAGACAGGGCAGTTGAGGGGGAACAAGTGAATCTTGCTCTCATTGGATTTGACTTGAGGAGGGAATAACACACACACTCAAGTGGGTATCTTACCCCACAGGAAAGAAGGAGGAAGGGG
This sequence comes from Trichosurus vulpecula, assembly GCF_011100635.1. Classification (NCBI taxonomy): domain Eukaryota; kingdom Metazoa; phylum Chordata; class Mammalia; order Diprotodontia; family Phalangeridae; genus Trichosurus; species Trichosurus vulpecula. Next base: position 82,582,429 of record NC_050579.1, read on the forward strand.
ATAAAAAAAAGGTGATATGATAGAAGGGAGGGCAGATAGGGGGAGGAGGTAATCAAAAGCAAACACTTTTGAAAAGGGACAGGGTCAAGGGAGAAAATTGAATAAAGGGGCACCGGATAGGAGGGAGCAAAATATAGTTAGTCTTTCACAACATGAGTATTGTGGAAGGGTTTTACATAATGATATGTGCGTGACCTATGTTGAATTGCTTGCCTTCTTAGGGAGGGTGGGTGGGGAGGGAAAAGGGGAGAGAATTTGGAACTCAAGGTTTTAAAAGCAGATGTTAAAAAAATAAGTTGTTTTTGCATGTAACTGGGAAATAAGATATACAGGCAATGGGCAATAGAAATCTATCTTGCTCTACAAGAAAGTAAGGGAAAAGGGGATGGGGGGAAGTGGGGTGACAGAAGGGAGGGCTGACTGGGGAATGGGGCAATCAGAATATATGCTATCTTGGAGTGGGGGGGAGGGTAGAAATGGGGAGAAATTTTGTAATTCAAAATCTTGTGGAAATCAATGCTGAAAACTAAAAATATTAAATAAATAATAATAATTTTAAAAAAGACTTAAGAGCTATGATAAACATAGTGACCAGTCATGATGAAGAACGCTACCCACCTCCTGACAGAATGATGTTGGGCTAATGTACAGAATGAAACACTCATTTTTGGACATAACTAATATGGAAATTTATTTTGCTTGACTATGCTTATTTGTTACAAGGCATTTGTTTTTCTTTTTTCCTAGGAAGGGAGTGGGGAGGGATGAAAAGGACAAAAATTTAATGCTTGGCAATTTAAAAATATGTGTGTGTGTGTGTGTATGTATATATACATATATATATATATAATATATGTATAAAATTTAATTTTTTTAAGTAATGCTTTCAGGAACAGATAGGTGGCACAATGGATAGAGCACCAGCCCTGGAGTCAGGAGGACTTGAGTTCAAATCTAGTCTTAGCTGCATGATCAGCAGGGGGATTCAAACAAATTAACAGCCGGTTCTCCACAGAACTGAGCCGAGGTGCCGCTGCTGCCACTGACATGGCAGGTGCAGGCTCCACCCCACTAAAACTGGTTCAGGGAGCTAAACCTAAAATTAGGTACCAGTTCTACTGAACCAGTGCGAACTGGCTGAATCTCTCCACTGTGTGTGACCCTGGGCAATTCACTTAACCTTGACTGCCTCTTAAAAACAAAAACAAAAATAATAATAATGCTTTCATCACTATCAGTATTGACAATTCACTGACAAGTGACAAGCTCCACTTTCCATTTTTTGTCTACCTTCTGGTTTCAACTAGAAAAACAAACAAATGAACAAAATACCACCTTGGCATGATCTGGCTTCACTGCATTTTATGCCAAGCTTTCTGAAGACTAATATTCCCTTCCATTGTTCTTTAATGTTTTGTGAAGCAATTGCTTATAATTTCCACAATCCCTGTCCACAATATTCTGAAAATGAGTTTATATTCCAAATCGTTGTTACCTTTGGCTGCCTCATCATCTACCATCATTGGGGCAGAAATTATTGTGGAAAAAGAGCCTACTTTCCTTATCATCACCAGCAACAACCACTGGCTGACAGGCAGATTAGGCAGCACAGGAGCTCTGGGAATGGCAGCATCCCCAGAATACCATTCCTGCTTCCAGACCAGCCTTCACATCATACAAGGAAACAACTCCCAGAGAGAAAGGGCCATCCATCCCCTCCAGCCCCTAGCCAACTGCCACACATCAGGCCAGCAAGTCAGCCTAGCTAAGGAAGCAAGGTACCCAGAGGGAGAAAGAGGAGGCAGTATGGGCCAGGCAAGTCAAACCACCATCACTGCCTTGACCACCACCTCCCCTCAGACCCTGACGGAGACAGCTCAGGACCCTGAACCCAAAACCCTTGGGAAAGCATTATTCCATCCCAGAGCTATCAGACATCATCCTGGGAAGCCCCCTCTGTGGAGAGGCAGCAACTACTACTAAAGATACTGTAGCTATATCTATTGAAGACCCAGGAAAAAAGTTCTTTATCACAGTCCTTGGCACTGTCAAATGGTTCAACATCAGAAACTGCTATGGTGTTATCAGTGGAAATGACATTAAAGAAGAAACATTGCCATCTGCTTTGACACTGTATCCTAAGGACTCTGGGACTTTTCTTACTCGTAGGTACAACTTCAGGAATGTGTTGTCTTTCCCATTAGGATGGGTGTTCCTTGAGAGTAGGTACCATATTATTTCTCTATTTGTATCCCCAGAATTTCCACACAGTGTTTTGTATATACTTAGCATTTAATAAATGCTTTATTCATTCATTCATTCATTTACTGGCTAAGGCAGTTTCTGTGCTCTTTCAGCCTCCCCATCATGATGATTGCTTTACATCAGTTAACTTGGTAGGAAATGATGGCAGGTGAATTTTTCCTTATCCATTCCCCCACCCTTTTTTTGTTTGTTTCAATAGCTCATTTTAAATGGTTAAGTTGAAGCTACCGTGATATAATGTCTTCTCATTTTTATTTTTGCTTTTAATTTGTTGATTTTGATCTTTATTCTAAATATTCATGGCCTTATTTCACATAGCAGCTGATTCAGAAATAACTCCCACATTGGTAAGAGATAGGAAATGACACAAAGAATTTGATAATGTATCTTATACTATTCTTGCAGAAGAGATGAAAATATGAAGACTAGATAGGAATATAATTAGATGGAATTAGCTTAGGACTGAACTCAAAGTAATCTTTAATAGTTCAATTTCAGTTGGTTAAGAAGTCTCTAATGGAGTCCCCCAGGGATCTATACTTGGCCATGTGCAATTTAAAGTGTTTGTCAATGTCTTGGGAAAAGGCATAAATGGTAGGCTCATTGAATTTACCTATTACACAAAGCTAAGAGAGATAGCTATAATACTGGATGACAGTCAAGCAAGAGCACTTAGCTGAATCTATTAAGATGAAATTCAATGTAAAGTATTGTACTTGGTGCAAAAAAATATTTCACAAGTTCAAGTCATGGTAGGTGTAGTCAGATAGCATACTTAACAAAAACCTGCATCTTCTGGTGGACTGAAAACTCAAAACGAGTTAGCAAGGTGGATCAGCAGCCAAAAAAGCTAATGTGATCTTGGGATACAATGGAAGAAGCACAACACACAAGAAGAAGAAGCAGAAGAAGCAAAGAGGTAAGAGTCTCTCTGTATTCTTCCCTAGTCAGACTATATCTCATTATGTTCAGTCCCATGCACCATGGTTTAGGAAGTAAATTTATAAGGAGGAGAGAATTCAGAGGAAGACAACTATCTAGAAAATAAAGAAAGAGTTTGAGGTCATGCCATATGAAAGCTGGTCAAAGAAAGTGGGAATGTTTAGTTTAAAAAAGAAAGATTTATGGGTAAGCGGCCCCTGTGTTCAAGTAATTCAAGGGCCATCATGTGGAAAAGGGATTTGTCTTGTTCTGTGTTAACTCTGGAAATAACAAGGGGTAGAAGAGGCAGCTAGGTGGCACAGTGGGTAGGTAGAGTGCTGGATCTGGAGGCAAGAATACCTGAGTTTGAATCCTAGCTCAGAGACATATTAGCTGTGTGACCATGAGCAAATCACTTAACATCTGTCTGCTTCAATTTCTTTATCTGTAAAATTGGGATATTAATAGTGCCTACTTCCTAAGATTGTCGTGAGGATAAAATGAGATTATATTTGTAAAGCACTTTGAAAATCTTAAAGTGCTACATAAATGCTAGCTATTATTATTATCTGTTATTAACATAGAAGCAAAATTAGACTTGATATCAGGAAATATTTCCTCATAATTGAAGTTATCCAAAAGTGGAATGCGCTGTCTTAAATGGTTGTGAGTTTACCTCACTGGAGGTTTTTAAGCAGATATTGAATGACTTATTGGGTATGTTATATCAATCAATAAACATTCAGCACCCATTGTGTGCCAGGTACTGTGCTAAGTGCTGGAGATACAAAAAGAGGCAAAAAATAGTCCCTGACCTCAAGGAGTTTACAATCTAATAGGGATGACAACATGCAAACAAATATATACAAAGTAAGCTATATACAGGATAAATGGGAGATCATTAACAGAAAGAAGCCATAGAATTAAGAGGGATTGATTTAGTGGTATGGTTTGGATGAGAGGCAGCATGGTGTAGCAGATTAAGAATTGGCCTCAGCACCGGGAAGATTTGATTTCAAGTCCTGCTTCTGACACAAACAGCTGCGTGACTCTAGGCAAGCCACTTAGTGCCTCAGTATCTTAGAAAATGCTCTGAACAGGGGTGGGGAACCTGCAGCCTCGAGGCCACATATGGCCCTCTAGGTCCTCAAGGGTGGCCCTTTGATTGAATCCAAACTTCACAGAACAATGTAAAGTTTGGATTCAGTCAAAGGGCTGCACTTGAGGACCTAGAGGGCCACATGTGGCCGCAAGGCCAAAGGTTCCCCACCCCTGCTCTAAGACAATGAGTTGCAGAGAAAGTGCAGGTTGCTGCATTGATAAAGCCAATTTCTTCCCCAGGGGGCAACTTCTTAGACCACTGAAATCACAGGTCTGGTGCCATCACTGAGGAGCTACAGAGAATGGCTGCCCTGCACTGGCAGAAGGAGTGCCCTCCTTAGGGGGTTCATGAAATCATAGGTCCAGTTCCTGTCCTACATGGTCAAAGGTCCTTCCCAATTCTGTGATTCAGGGAATATTGAAAATATAGTCATTTTCACTTTTTGTAATATTGTTCAGTGCTCAGAATATCCAATAATGTCTTTTTCCTGAAGAAATATTCATGATATGTAGACATGAGTCTTCTGAATAGTGCACAAGATTTTGGCGTCTTTCATTTCTTAAACCTGAAACATATTTTTTAAGCATTTTTTGTTGCCCTCCCCTCTGCCTACCTTAATGATAAACTCACTAAGTATCAGCGTACACTGGCTTGGTTTATAGAGCCTTGTCAAATTCCTCCTAGAATTTCTCCAGCTCTTCGTCCTCTCCAGCACATGCTGGTACATAAGCTACATTTAGCTCCATGGTGGTCTTCTTTTGTTGATACTCCTGATGCTTCTATAAGGCATGACAACCAAGAATCTCATAGAATGAAATTTGTTGTTGCCTTTGAACTAAGGACAAAAAGAATCTCATAGACTCCTTTATTTGCTTCTCCAAGGAAACTCTTCTGAGCCATCTTTCCATTAGCTGAGATTTCCTTATGTCTTATTTCATTCATGGCAGGAATGTCAATATTGATATGATTCAGTTCCTCCAGTACTTTATCAAGTTGTTGGTCATTAGACAAGGATCTCACATTTAGAGCACCAGCAATTAAATTCATGTTTATATATGGTCTATAAACAAACCCCTCTAGATTTCCAAATATCCCAATGTAAAATCATAGGCATACTCCTATGTAGTCCTAAACATTGTGCAATTTAAGGAGCTGAAGCCAGAGGGTTCTGGGAAAATACCAGCCAGAAGGCCAAAAGGGGAGCAGTACTGCTATTTGTTACATAGAGTGAAATGTCACCACGCTAGCTAGGAATATTTTAAATTTATACAGCACATACTACCTGTTCTTTTCCTCTTCCCTCTACCAGTAGAACATAAGCTCCTTGAGGGCAGGGGCTATTTTTAGTTCTGCCTTCCACAATGGCTTGCATAGAATAGGAACATTGGATCACAGGTTTGTAGTTTTAGAACTAGAGGGTACCTTAGAGGCCATCTAGACCAACCCCTTAGTTTTACAGATGAGGAAACTGAGTCCCAGCAAGGTTAATTGACTTACCCAAGGTCACATTGGGAATAAATGGCAGATTATGAACCCAGATCCCCTGACTCTAAATCCCTGCTCATTCAATTCTATTAATGAATGTTTGTTGGATTGGATTGCTGAATATATCTTACAGGTACTCATTAATTACTTATTGACATTATCCCCAGGAGCTCTGACTCATTCTTAGTCATTTTCCGATCTACTTCACATCTTTGAAAAGATAGTGTTGGGAAAAAATGTTATCTCTTTGTGACAGATGTAGTAACTGAGATGAAAAGAGATGAAGTGGCTTCTCAGACAGGAAACAGTCATAATCTAATTGAAAATGTTAATTGACTGGAAGGAAAGAAGGCAACAGAGATGGCTATATCTTGGGGAAGAGATGGTTTCTATCAAAAAGTATGAACTAAGATAAAACGGTACTAAAGAAAAATGGACTGAAATTTCAAGAATAATATTCTACACCAGGGGTCCTTCACCTTTTTTGTACCATCAACCCCTTTGGCAGTCTGCTGAAGCCTATGAACCTCTTCTCAAAATAATATTTCTAAATAATTGAAGGAAATGCTCGATTTTATTTAGAGGTTAGTGAAAGCAAAGATATAATTTTTCTCATCCAAGTTCTATGCCAGGATATCCCAGTTGAAGACCCTCTAGCCTGGTGGAAAGAAAAAGAACAAATAAAACTGAAAAGGGGAGGGATGAATCAGACAGAACAAGAGGGATTTTTAGCGAGACTGTCAGAAGCTTGATGTACACAGGGATCACCTAGAGGAGAGGCCAGCTGGAAAGATTCAAGGTCAGAGAGTTCACAGTAGAAAAAGTAGACATATCTAGGGCCAGAAGGGAGCAGTTTCCACCAGACCTTGAGGGGCAGAGCTGGAACCACAAAGTTTCCATTCACTAGCTGTGTGACCTTGGGCTAGTTGCTGAACCTCTCTGGGCTTCTGTTTCCTTCTCTATAAGAAGGTCAGACTAAATGATCCCTAAACTCCCTTTCAACATTAAATCTGCAATGAAATCAATTCTTGTCTTGTCAGATCTACCGTACCTTCCTTGCATCCAAGCCCTGCTCTCTATGCTCATAGTTCAGGCTCTCCTCACCTCTCTCCTGCACTACTGCAAAAGTCTCCTATTTGTTCTCCCCATCTCAACCTTTCTTTCTCCAATCCATCCTCCACGCAGCTGCCAAAGCAATATTCCAAAACAAAGAGGTACCCATGCCATTCTCCCACTCATGAAACTCCTATGATTCCCTTTTACCTCTAGGAACAAACGCAAACTTCTCTTTGGCATTTCAATCCTGGCTCCAAGTTACATTTCTAGATTTATTATGGCACAGAGCCAGAAAGAGTCTGCTCCCCCCACCTCCCAATATTCTGCATGGTGGATTGAAACCAGACAGAGACTATCTGTACATGCTCTAAGGAATGGCTCCTTTAAGTCCGTTCACCCATATTCCACTTTTGTGTTCACATATTGTGTTCCTCAGTAGTCTATAGACTACTTGAGATTAGGGACTGTTTCATTTTTGCCTTCTGTCCATAGCAGCAAACATGGTGCTTATTAGAGAGTTGGTGCTAAATAAATGCATGTTGATTGACTGATTGGTTGAGTGGTTCCATGATTTTTATTTCCTCTGGGGCTAGAGCTAAGAGGGCTAAATGAGCTGTATTAGGGGTAAAGCAGAGGTGAGCTTAGGACAGAAGCCAATCATGGGATAAACTGAACAAAGTCAAAGTCTCTCACTGACACTTGTCAGATGGAAGATATTATAGTTATTGGGGCCACCTAGCCCCTTCTCCACCCTTCTTCACATTTCATGCCTCCAGGAATTCTCAGGGGACCCAGAAGGAGTTCTACATACCAGTTAGGGCCATTTTCAGGCTTCCTCAATTTCTAGAAAGTCTTTTAAAATAGGATACTATCTGCCTCCTCTCCACTTCAAGGCAGAGATTGATGTCCCAATGAGAAAGCAGGCTGAAAATCAGTCTCAATGACTATGGCTTACCTGACTTTCAAATACATCAACCAACGCAATCAGTCTCCTACTTCATCCTTCTATTCCCCACAGTGTTGGCAGAGCAAAAAAATTCCCCAAAAAGCTACCAGCATATACCACACCCAGTCTTTCCTGAACTTTCCTCCATCCCTGATCACCTCTTAGCAATAGAGTTCCTTTCATAGAGACATTTGGTATTGCAAACAATTTTACCCATTTTGGCCCTGCTTCACACAATCCCACAACGAGCCATAGTTCAGGGATTTCTTGAGCAAACGAGACAACTTAAGAGTGTATATGATCTCCGAGACCAACTCCATGTGAATTAGCTACAGAAATGTCATTTCCTTAGGGGGATTGCCACAATAGCAATAGTTTAGAATTTGCATTTTGAACAGAATTGAGGTACAAAGGTGCAGAAAATCCCTAGCATGAAGGAGTAGGAAGACAGAATATGTCAGAAGGGCTAAGAGGCCAGGCAATGGCATAAAGATTCAACCAGTTCTGGGACTGGAACCAAGGAGACCAAGATAGGCAGGAAGCATTTCCTGGTAGCTGACCCAAACCAACCTGGCCGAAACAAGGCCCCTAACACAGAGTGGTTGTCAGGGTTAATGAGATAATGTCTGTAAAGCTCTCAGAGATCCTGGGATGAAAGGAGTTATACAAGTACAACGTATTATGATAAATTGACACAGGATTGTAACAGATGGAAGCTGTTTAGGCTCTTTTTTTCCTCTCTTTTTCTCTTCCCTCCCCTCCTTTTCCAACCTCCCCACCATACACATACGCACACCTTTTAAAAACTACAAGGGGAAGATTCCCAGCTCTATGGCATCAGCTAGAAGCTTCAGTCTATAATACTAAAAAGAGGTGGGGGGGGGGGGTTCATCAGGGAGGGAGTGCCATTCATTTGTAGCTGCAGCCTTCCTAGTTAAAGACTCTCTCGCTTGACAGCAGCAAGTGGCAAACTTAAGGAAGCGGTGGGTCATGGGAAAGGTCCCATTAGATCAGTGGGAGCACACACTAAACAAATACAGCCACATGGAAACACACATTAAAATACTGCCCAGGGGAATATGTGGACATATGTTCAGTGTGGCTGAGGAGGGGAGGCTTTAGGCCTCTAAAAAGCTATGTAAAAAAAATTCCATCAATCAGTCTCTGGTCCTGTAAAGTATGAAGATGAAAACTGCAAAGGAAACATGTGCTCAGCTCTCTTCACCAGCTGCCCCATTAAGCCACATCGCCCAGCCACACTGCCTGGAGACAGATTTCAATCCCAGGCTGTCTAGGAAGGGAGGAAGGGGTGGAGGGAGCACAGGGAGTGGGGGGATAAAGAGTAAGGTGAGGGAAGAAGAGATGGTGAGAGAAGCTGGGAGAAATAGAGAGAGGGGAACACCACTTGGCTTTTCAGTGGCCCTTCACCAAAATGGCCTCTGCCCATTCCGGCTTTCAGCTAATCTTTCCCTTTTTTTCTTTTATTTGTTTGATTCCCTCCCCACCCCCACCCCCCAACTGGGGTCCTGGTTTCTAATATGGGAGTAACAGTACCTGATCATTACACTACAGAACAGTCAGAGATTGATTGTTTTTACTGCTGGTCATAGAGGATGTGGACATGACATTCACAGAATCTTTACAGCTAAAATCAGCCATAGAGATCATTCTATCCAACCCACTTATTTGATCAATGAGAACATCTCCTACTTCACAATTCTCCCTGGTATATAGTACCTGGTATATAGTAGCTGTTTGTTGGTTGATTGATTGGATCCAAAGACTCAGGCAGGGAAATAGGTAGTACAAGTGTCTAGGTCTAGGCTGAATATAATCTCCATGTTCTGTGCTGATCAGCCCATATCTGGAATATTTTGTTCAATTTGGAACACTGTATTTTTTAAGAGGACCATTTTCTAGAGGGAATCAAGATGAAACTGTTACCAGCCTCTTTCTGGATACTTAAAATAATCCATTTCATCTTGGTATGGAATCTACCCAGTCCTTCCATGAGTATTTGGAATAACAATGGTATAAAATCTTTGTTTCAACAGTATAATTTTTCTTAAAAGCTTGTAGAGGAACAGGGATCCTGAGTAGTTACAAGAGCGCCTTTATGGTACAGGCAGAAAAAATGGTTGATAAGACATTTTTATCTCTTTTATTGTCTAAAACGTGGTGGCATTATGGCTGATGGGTTGGCAATACAGAAATATAAGAATAAATGATTGAACTGAAAAATAATAAATCCAGTGGTCATGTATAGGCAAAGCCTTAAGATATCTTCTTTATATCCCTAACATAGTTCCTATTATAAATATAAGGAAACCTACTTCCTCCTTGCCCCTAACACTGAGTGATACTAGGCATATATATTACATATAATATAAGCATACACATACATATATGTGTGTATATATACATACTGTATACATGCATATATACATGTATATCCTTTGGGTTATACCTTGGGGGACAGGGCCAGTAGGGCAAAAAATTAAAAATATTCAGATTACCACAGCACAACTTTCAATTTAATAGCCACACATTGCCTTCTATTGAACTAGAAGGTCAGATTTAGTGCTTATATATCTAATTCAAGCTAAAGCAGCAAGGCCCCATGAAGGAGAAGCAGGAGGCAGCACTTGCCAGGTAAGTCAAACCACTATCACCATCTTGACCACCATCACCCCTCAGATCCTGATACAGACAGACCTTGAACACAAGAGCCTTGGGAATGACAGTGATCCCCAAACCACTAAACTCGCTGCCAGCCCAGCTCTCCAAACCATCACTGAGAGGAGGAGACATTGTGGAGAAGGAGCCCACCCTCCTCATCACAACCAGAAACATCTGAAAACCAACTGCTCCAGAAATGGCATCACACCTTAGAACACTACTCTTGCTTCTAGAGCAGTCCTTACAAACACCATTCAGGGAAGCAACTCCTGGGGAGAAGGAGCCAGTCATCCACACAACTGATAACTAAATGCCACACACAGTACACAAGCCAGCCTAGCTGATTCAGCAAGGCACCTTGGGAGAAAAACAGGAGACAGCATGGGGCAGGCAGCTCTGGCATCTCCTCTCGGAATTTGTTGTGGACTGCCCAGGACCCTGAACCCCAGATTCTTGGGAGTGACAATGCTTCCAGCCCAGAGCCCACAGACATCTTCCCTTTGGAGATATAGCCCAACAACTGCTCCGGCAGATGCTACAGCCACATCTATTACAAACCCAGAAAAGAAGGTTCTTGTCACCAAAGTCTTTGGCATTGTCAAATGATTCAACATCAGAAAGAAACAGAGTCTTATCAATGCAAATGGAATTAAAGAAGAGGCATTATCATCTGCTTTGGTAAGGAAGATGGGAATTTCCATCTGACTTGAGGCTGAATCTTCAATATGTATTGTCCTCCCTATTGGAATGGGAGCTCCTTGAGAGCTGTTTTGATTTTTCTATTTGTGTCTCCAGTATTTATCACATAGTAAATACTTCATAAATTCTTTATTCATTCATTCTTTCAATTTTAAATGTGAAAAAAATCTCTGAGTCTTCACGTTTCTCAATCTTAGCAATTTTGTAATTGGCTTGTACCACTTATACTTTAGAAGCATGGAGAAATACCTATTATCCTTAAAAACTATATCAACACCCAGGTATCAATTTGCTTCAAAGAAGTACTCTAACTTTCCTCTACTAGGGAGGTTTTAATTTCCCCTGTAAAGGCTTTTAGCTACAAAAACATGACGGAAGGATCTCAGTAAAAGAGTAAGGCAATTGAAACAATAAATTATTAATCAATAAAATTATGTAGCTACCCAAGGTGAGAAAAGAGTTTCCTCATAGCAGACCTATGAGACAAATAATAGTGCAAGTATCATTAGCCTCAATTTTACAGATATGGAAACATGTTATGAGAGGTGAGAAGATTTGTCCATGGCACTCAATAAGTGCCAGAGGTAGGAGGTCAACTTTATATTATGCCAACTTTCAGAAAAAGATGGTAGTTTCCCTTCATTCTATACAAATGTAATAAGGGTCCAGACTCCATTCTTTCACTGCTATCTCTGTGGTTTTTCTGAGTTCCATTTCACACCTAGAATTGTCTTTTTACTCAGAAACCAAACTTGCCATATAATATCTTCTAAATTCTCCTCAAAGACTCTTCTATGAAGCATTTCTTTGACTCCTTCCACAGAGAACTTGGCTTTGGTGAGGAGCCACAACCTAGCCAAGGATGATTTAGCTGAGTGTCTCTTATGTCACCCATGCCTCACCAGGCAAATTACCTATCCTTCTCTTTTGACTTCAGAACCCTACTGTTATCTGATAGATTTCACTTAGGCATAAGCTCATCGGGTTAGGTGAGCCTCAAGGCTGCAGATTCCCCACCCCTGTATCTAAGTTCTAAGCCTTAGAACTTTACCTTATATGTCACATATGAAATAATACTAACATTTCCCCCCATCCCCCCAAAAAATTCAGGGACCATAGTCATAATCTTTCCTGTCTCTGACTCCCTCCTGACTATCTTTTTAAGGTAGTAGACACATAAAACAGCTGTGCTTAACTAAAGCTAGACACATCACTGATCAAGTCTCATCTGGTTTCTTCCTCTACCTTTTTCTTTTTAATATTTGATTTACTTATTTTCAGTTTTCAACATTCATTTCCACTTCCTCTACCTTTTTCTTTTCTCCTGACCAGCTCATACATGGGTTTTCTCAGGCCTGAACTGAGAATCGTATAGGCCTTCTCTTCATTGCTGTCAGATGCTTTTGGTGATACAGAAAGCCTCTGAGAGAATAGGAATCATAATTCAACATTGAGCAGCAATGCATAGTAAAATCTGCCTTGAAAAAGCATCGTTTCAAGTAGAGATTTTTGTTACTTGACTACACATCCCAAACAATCTTATTTCCAAAGTAATCCTTAAGTCTTTTATTGCCTTCTCCGGAGCAGTATAGGGCTAAGGCATTCACTAACACAGATATTTGGGGACCCAAGTGTATCGCAGATGCCCCTGCACCTCTTCCAGGGTGTTGACTGCCAAGTAGCACCACAGTATGACATAAAAGGAAATGCAAAGGAGCCTTGTATCACCTGCAAGCTACTACATCATTCCTTCCTTTTTAACCTACCTATTCATTCCCACACTCCCCTACATACTCCATAGTAAATAGCTCCAAGGTTGGTTGGTTTGACATTTTCCACTACCTCCCTTCTCTCTAGCTGACTCCTTTTAATATATGGACTAACTACAGAACCCTGGGAGATGTACTGATACAATCAGTCTCCTGTTCCATCCAGTTATTCCCCATAGCCTTAGCAAGGCAGAAACATCCCCGGAAAAGCTACCAGCTTATATTACTCCAAATCTTTCCTGAGCTTTCCCCAACCCATGATTCCTACTTGGCAACATATCCACTAGAATACCAGGACAGTGGGACTGAAAAACTTCTTTGTCTCTGCTTCCCACAATCCCATAATGTGCCATAGTTCCTTGGGATTTCTTGGGTACATAAGACAATGTGAGAGGTCCCCAAGGGTCCACTTCATGTGAATTAGCCACAGAAATGCCATTTCCTTGAGGGAACAGCCACAACAGAAGCAGTCCAGAATCTTGTATTTTTCTCTAGCATCTAGCATGATGTTCTCTGTATACCACAGTTGCTCAATAAATGTTTGCATGAAGTAGCATTATGTCACGGATAGAGTGCTGGATCTAGAGTTAAGAAGTCCAAGCTTTGATGTCTATTAGCTGTGTGGCCATGAGCAAATCATTCAGAATTTCTGAGTCTTAGTTTCCTTATCTGCAAAACAGGGATGGTAACTGTATCTCTAATACCTACCTCATATTTGTGAAGCTCAATTAAGACCATGTATGTAAAACACTGTATCAGAGTTAGCTACTGTTTTTCTACCGTATTTGAAGGTCTCCAAACAACCAATTCATTTCTTGGGTGAGATTAGATGCCTTTCATCAATGGAGTGAGTCAGCATAGATACATATATAGTATTAAAAACAACAATAGCTCCCATGATGAGTTGCTTATTTTAAAGCTCATTGAACCAATCAGTAGCAAAGCCAGGGTCAGGCATCCTAACTGTATTTTGTAAAACAGTCAGTCTGAATCTAGAACAACAGTAATGTACTGTAACTGTATTCTTGCTGATACGTCTAACTAAAAAGAAGTGGTTACAGAGAAGCTTTTATTGCTTTCAATTCCCTGCTCATTAAAAATTGGACTTTGGAAGACTGGAAGCTCTAACTATGTCTTCAGACTCTGAAAGAAACGAAACAAAGCAAAGCATCTTCCACATTCGGTGATTCATTATTATTCAACTGTGAATTCAGAAATCCTAACTAGCAGAAATGATTCTATAATGGCAGCTTGATGAATTAGATACATAATCTATTTCTGATCTTCACTGTGTGAGCTTAGCTAAGTCCCTTTAATTTTGTGGTTCCTCAAATTCCCCCCTACAACTCCCCCAGACTTAGAGATGAAAGAAATTTTTATAAATTGACTAATCAAACCCACACAATTTACAGATTAGGAAAGCCCATGAACTAAGATTTGAGCCTAACCTCAAATCTAGCATCTCACTGGGGACAAATTACTTCACACAAAGATTTAGCCCCACATCTATAAAGAACTGCTCTCTCAGGTCCTAGTTATAACAAAACCAAGAAAAGGAAAAGTTGTAGATGGACCTGGGAAACAGCATCAAAATGACACTAGGAAAAATCAGTCCTTTGATCTAATAGTCTGAGAGTCTGAAGTATGACCAGCAATGATTAGTTTTGCAACTTTTAAAATTAAAAAAGTTATCTTGAAAGGCCTTTTGACAGCAGAAGAGAGATGGAGGAAGAAGAGAGGAATAGTAAAGGGGGGAGGAATGAAAACTAAGGGCAAAAAAGGTCAAGATGGAAAACTGCAGCTCCATGACAAATATATTTTAATGAGTTCAGCTGTGCTGTATTATGCCAAAGATCAATAGGCAGCAGTTTGAGTAGCCATTGACGGGTAAAGGTAACAGCTGTTGAATGCAGTGGCCTGAGTGAGCCTGTCAGTCTGTGTGGGTAAGACTTTGCTGTTGCTGCAGAGATTTGTCACACATGACAAAGTGACATCACAATGCCCCATCCAGCACGTCAGAAAAAGGTAGCCTCAAAGCTGCGATATGACATGGGGAGCTCAGCAGGAGGTCGCCATGGTCTCCTGTCCTTGAAACCAACTACATCTTAGAGACTTAGACCCTCTCACGGTGAGCCTGAGATTCCCCTCCAGACAAGGGATGGGAGGAAAAAGCCTAGCAGAGAAAACAACTGCAAGGAAGTAGTCAAAGTGGCCAATGGGCAAAAAAAAAGCTAGTTAATGAGAGTGCAACCTTATTTTGAGATGAAGAAATTCCAGATGAAAGAGGGAAGGAGAGAGGGCTTAAATCCATCAGCAAGTACTTGCTTACCACTAAATAACAGATTGCACTTCTATAGCACTCTAAAGTTTAAAAAGCATAGCAAACCCATGGGGTAGGTTAGTATAAGTGTTAACAACATCATCCCTACTTTACAGATGAGGAAACGGAGGCTCACAGAGATCCAGCGACTTCCCCAAAATCATACACAGCTTATAAGTGTCGAGGCTGGCACTTGAACCCCAGGTCTTCTGACTCAAATCCAAGGCTTGCTTCTACTTTTGCCACAGTGCCTAGCCAGGTTCTCAAGTGAAACCGTGATATTTCAGGCATAGAATGAAGTGATGGCTTCCTAGCAACACAATACAGGATGTGTCCCACACCAGTGTCCTGAAGAAATCCAGATCAACCAGATCCATGTAGGAAGTACACTAAGCACTAAGTTGAAAGGAAAAGATTGACATCGCTTCCCTGGGAAGTGTATCAGGTTCAAGCTGAAATTATAAGTGAAAAGGAAAATGTAATAAAAAAATTATTTCTCCCATTGGGACTTCTTATTTCTATTGGTTGACAGAGGTGGTTATTCATTTTAAGCTTTGGGGTTTGTTCTAACTCAGGGGATAAGAGAACCTGAAAGCTGGGAGTCTCTGCAGTATATCAGCTGAACTCTGTCATCACAGGGAAATGCCTCTTGGTCTTCTTTCCCAACAGCTGTCTGTAACTAGGCCTTGTCTTCCAGCTGTTTTTCTAAGCCACGGAACACTTGATTGGTAATAAGCCCTTGAATTATAGAATGAGAGCCGGAGTGGGACCCTAGACATTATTGAAACCAAGCTCCTCGTTGGATAGACAGGTTAAGTAATGTGACTGAGTTTTTACCGTTAGAGTAAGAACTGAAATTAGAACTTTGGTCTCTTTAACATTACACTCACTCATTTATTCATTAAATAGCATTTATTAAGCACTTACTATATTCTGTATGTTGTGTTATGTGCTGGGAATACAAAGACAAAAATTGAAATTGTTCCTGTCCACAGGAAACTTACTTTCTATTGTAACTTCTATTATTCCAGCAGGCCATATAGGTAAAGAACCAGTTAGGGTCACTGCTGATAAAAAAAAAATAAAAAGAATCAGAACTGGAAGCAGGGATGTGCTATATCCATTTTATGGTTTCTAAGAGCCAACTGTTAAATTTTCAGTGTGAGCATTTATACCCTCCAAAATCAGCACAGACAATAAATCAGGGCTTGATTTACTATTCTAGTGCGTGTCTAAGAAAGTGATGGAGGAAATGTCAGGTTAAATTTATAAATTTATTCTACTTTTAGGAAAGCTGGTTGTTAAACATTTACCAACACACCCTGGCTGGAAGTGACCTCAAGAGGTTATCTCATCATGCTCCAAATCTTTTCCAACTGCCAAAATCGGTTTCATTTCAAACAATTCAAAGAGAACAACACTTCATGCTTTGAAAACTGGACCCTTGAAATATATATGGTGCTGTCCACTTCCTTTGATAAAAACAGAAAAACAGTAGCAGTGTCTGATGGTCACTCCAGCTGTTTTCAAAAGTTGTCTATAGGATGTCTTTAGCTAATCAAGCAACAAGCAATTATTAAGTAGTTACTATGTTCCAGGTGTTGTGCTGATGTTATGGGGGGCAGGGGTGGGGGAAGGTCTCTATTCTCAAAGAGCTTACATTCTACCAGAATAAATGAAATTATAAAATCATGATCTTGACAATGTATGTATTTATCATATCTTTAATTGTTAGCTAGGCAGCTAGGTGATTCAGCATGTAGAATGCTGGGCCCAAAATCAGGAAGACCTGAGTTCAAATCTGGCCTCAGTACGAGCTTAATAAATGCTTGTTGATTGATGAACATTATCATCAAGTGAGTGAGCAACCTAGCCTGAAGGCCTTGAGATGCTTGCTAATTAATGTCTATTAAAGAGAACAGTAATGATAATCGACATTAGTTTGTTGTCATTTCAAACACTGTCATCCCATGTGATCGCCATGATCACCCCAATTTACTGATTAGGAAACAAAGACATTTTTAGAGGTTACATGACTTGTCCACAGTCACATATCTGGCAAGAAAAAGATCTATGATTTGAAGTCCAGCCTTATGCCTCCCTAATCCACTGCATTTTCAACTAGACTTAGAATAAATGACCTATACAAAAAAGTAAAGAATATGCTTAACCGATGATGATGGTGATGGTGATGATATATTAACAACAGCTAGCATTCATATGGTACTTTAAAGGTTTGTAAAACATCTCATATGTTGTTCAGTTACGTAGGGCTAATAAAACTCTTGGAAGATAGGATCAAAATTTTAAATGACCTTGTGAAGGGAAAAAGCTGTCTTATTAAGCAGGATGAATTTAATTTGGAACAATGCACAGTGGTGCACTAAAGACAAAGCTGCCAGGGAAAGACCAGTTAAGAACAAGCATAACAGGAAAAACCAAAGACACTTAGGGATCATGCTTGACTTAAAGCTTTGAAAATGAAGGCTTGCTTGGGAGAACAAAAGGTCAAGAATTTCAAAGAAATTAATGAAAAAAAATGTAAAGGAAGGAGGTTTAGCAGTATCAGATCTTAAACTATATTATAACACGTAATCATCAAAATTATCTGGTACTGACAAAGAAATAGAAAGGTAGATCAGTGGAACAAAGTAAACATACAATACGCAGTAGTAAATGATTATGATAACCTCGTGTTTGACAAATATAAAGATTTAAGTGTGGGGGATAAAAATTCATTATTTGGTAAAAAAAAAACAATTGGGAAAACTGGAAAGCAGTCTGGTAGAAACTGGGCATAAACCAGTATCTTAAACCATTTACCAAGGCAAAGTCAAAATGATACATGACCTAGGCATAAAAAGAGATATGAGAAAATTAGAAGAACATGGAACAGATTACCTATCAGACATATGGATGAGAGGACAATTTATGAACAAACAGAAAACAGAGAGCATTTTGAAGTGTAAAATGGATGATTTTAATTACATTAAATTACTAAGGTTTTGTACAAACAAAATCAACATAGCCAAGATTAGAAGGAAAGCAGAAAATTGGGGGGAATTTTAGACAGGCTCTCAGATAAAGGTCTCATTTCTCAAATATGTAAGGAACTTTGTCAAATTTATAAGAATAGAAGTCACTCCCCAATTGATAAATGGTCAAAGGATATGAACAGACAATTTTTGATAAAGAAATTAAAACTATATATAGTCATATGAAAAAATGCTCTAAATCATTATTGATTAGAGAAACAATGATTTAGAGCATTTTTTCATATGACTGTATATATAATTTTTATTTCTTCACTGAAAAAGTTGAACACAAGGGCCAAGAAGTAATCCGCTACTGCTCTGGATCTCTCAGATCCTTATTACACAGTTGTATTTAAAAATTTCTCACTGGACTTTTAAAGTCATCATCAGATGGTACAGTGGACAGAACACAAAGCCTTGAGTCAAGAAGACCTGAGTTCAAATCTGATCTCAGACACTTACTAGCTGTGTGACCCGGGGCAAGTCACTTAACTTCTGTCTGCCTCAGTTTCCTCATCTGTAAAATGAACTGGAGAAAGAAATGGCAAATCACTCCAGTATCTTTGCCAAGGAAATCCCAAATGGGGTCACAAAGAGTTGGACACAACTGAACAAGAAAAAGACTTTTAAAAAAAAGATATAAAGAGAAGAGGTTTATATTTTATATGTTTTGCATTTAGTTATCTGTGCACTCTCCTTGATAATAGGGAGTATTTCCTATTTAACTACATAAGAGGAACTAGAAAAGCCTAGCTTCAAGGCCTGCCTCTCATAGATACTGGCTGTGTGATACTGGACAAGTTATCTAACCTTCCAGTGCCTGAGGCAGCTCTCCAAGGCTAAGATCACAGACCCTGAGCTAGAAGGGGCCTTAGAAGTCATCTAGTTCTGATCCCTTCACTTTTCAGATGAAGAAACAGAGGCCATGGAGGTTAAATGACATGCTCATGGCCACACAACTAAGTGGCAGAACCCTGCCCTCTGATTCTAAATCCATCACACTTTCCACTGTACCAGGAAGCCAGGAAAGCACAAAGACTGTCCAGTGGTTGCATCTTGCTCATTCCACAGCCTAACTTCTTATCTCCTACAT
The DNA here is from genome assembly GCF_011100635.1 of Trichosurus vulpecula. Taxonomy (NCBI): domain Eukaryota; kingdom Metazoa; phylum Chordata; class Mammalia; order Diprotodontia; family Phalangeridae; genus Trichosurus; species Trichosurus vulpecula. The sequence goes on from NC_050579.1 coordinate 82,601,799, forward strand.
ACACAACCCTCTATATTTTGTCTTATCACAAAAGGATTAGGCAATGCCAAAAAGAGTATTAAGTTCTTTAGTTAAAAGATGTTGAAATAGGCAGATGGAAAATGAAAAAGTCAATCAACCAACCATCAACCAGACAATATGTCAAAAATGGGCCTTTGGAAACATATATGTTTGATTGAATTTTTTTCATTTGGGGCATGTGTTATCAATTAACACAGTGGTGAAAAATAAACTTCATAGGGACACTGCTACCCTTTTGTCATTCACTGGTTAAAAGGTGACTGAATTATCATCCATATCCCATCCCATCCTTCTTGTATGGGTACAATCTAGGACTTGCTTCTCATTCTATTCTATTCATTCTCTCTGTCTGTCTGTCTCTCTCTCTCTCTCTCTTCTCTTCTCTCCTTCTCTCTCTTATTCTCTCTTCTCTCCTTCTCTCTTCTTCTCTCTCTCCTTTTCTCTCTTCTTCTTCCTCTCCTTTTCTCTCTTCTCCCTTCTTCCTCTCCTTTTCTCTTTTCTTCTTCTTCTTCCTCTCCTTTTCTCTTTTCTTCTTCTTCTTCCTCTCCTTTTCTCTCTTCTTCTTCTTCTTCCTCTCCTTTTCTCTCTTCTTCTTCTTCTTCCTCTCCTTTTCTCTCCTTCTTCTTCCTCTCCTTTTCTCTCTTCTTCTTCTTCCTCTCCCTTTCTCTCTTCTTCTTCCTCTCCTTTTCTCTCTTCTTCTTCTTCTTCTTTTCTCTCTCTCCATCTCTTTTTCTCTCTCTGTCTCTCTCTGTCTCTCTCTCTCTCTCTCTCTCTCTCTCTCTCTCTCTCTCTCTCTCTGTCTCCCTCTCTCATCAGCTTCCATGGGTTCAACCATCATCTCTATTTAGAAGTAGCACCCCCTCAGGGAGGTACTCATTCAAATTCATGGTTCAAGTCCCTAGGGAGGCAACATATCTCCAAGATTCAGATACTTCTGGGGTTCCTATAAATATGACTTGTGATCTTCTTCCAGTGAGGTTACCTTTAGTAACCTGCCAGAAGACATGAGGAGCTCAAAGCAATAGTACTGTGATGGCGCAGTAAACAGAAGCTTTAAAAAATTTCCTCTGTAAATCTGGGGCACACACTCCCACAGATACACATAGCTCCTATGGGAAGAGAGAGCTCTAAGTTAGAGTACAAAGGTACCAAGACACACATAGGGGACACATGTGGCCAAGGCCTCTGGTCCTGCAGGGCCCTGATGTTCTTTCTTGTGGTGTCCTCACATTGCTCCCCCTCCCCACTGAGCAGGTCATTCAGCTGGCTTCCCTGGAGCTTCTCTTCTCCTCAGTTCTGCTCTCTCTTTAATCCATATTTAGCCTCCTTCTCTAGAGCCAGAGTTCTCATTCCTTGAAGCTCCATTCCTTTCTGTGTCTGTGACTGTCTGGCGAGCATGTGTTTCTGTTCCCTGACTTGAATTACTTGATTCTCTGAATGTCTCCCTTTTAGATGTGGTATCTCCTACCAGGATAGTAACTCCTGTGGCCATGGGGTGTGGGGGAAGGAAATAAAAGCATACACCATTTGTCCTCTGGTAAAGATAAAGGGGTGGGGGGCACACTCCACAATGCTATTCCCTGCCTTGAATACCTCATATTCTAGAACTGTTCAAACTACTGCTTGGGGCTGACAGATTTGTCTTTTAAGGACCACACAGAGTATGGCCAATCTATGTGCAGTTGCTTCAAGGCAGGCACCATTTTGTTTCTATCTCTGTTTTCCTAGTAGTATATTAATAATTTATTCTAGAATCTTTCTCTTGCCTTACACCTTTACATCACCTTATGAGCAGGGGAGGGAGAGGAAGAACAACAAATCCCCTCCGCTGCACAGATGGCTCCCAAATCTATATATCCTACTCTATCTTTTTCTTGAGTTCTAGTCACTAGGCTGGTAGGTGGTGCATTGGGTAGAGCATTGACTCCGGAGTCAGAAAGATCCAAGTTCAAATCTAGCCCTAAACACTAGCTATGTGACCATAGGTAAATAGATCAATTGAGCTAGAACATAAGAGTATATGAGAGAGTAATGCAAAATAAATCTGGAAAGATAGATCAGAGCCAGATTGTAAAAAGGCTTTAAATGTCAAGTGTAAGATTTTTAAAAGTTTATCCTGGAGGACATTAGAAGCCACAGAAACTTAGGCAGGGGAATGACACAGTCATACCTGTGCTTTAGGAATATCAATTTCAACAAGATTTGGAAACTGATCAGATAAAATGGATGAAGGAGAGTAAATAGTCAAGAATGACTCGGGTTCTAAATCTGGGTGCCTAGAAGGCGGGGACACCTTCATCAGAAATAGGAAATCTGGGAAGAGGACTTGGGAGGGGCAGCAGCAGTAATGAATTCCATTTGAGTCGTGTTGAGTTTGAGTTCTTACTTGATGTCCAATTAGAGTTAGAGATGGAGTACTGGAGTCCAAGAGGAAAATCAGACTGGAGATCTATAAATCTAGCTAGCTAGCTCAATGTACATACATATATGTGTGTGTGTACATATTTTATGTACATACAAACACATATATTCACACATATATACCATATATCCATATACACATACATATTCTTATACTCTGTGTGTATGTAGATTTGGGGATTATCAGCACAGAAGTGATCACTGAACCCAAGGAAGGTAATGAGATTGCAGAATGAAAGTGTAGCAAAAAGAGAGTGCACAGGACCAAGTCTATCTATAAATGGGGTGTGGGGCATGAATAAAGGTGCTACAAAGGGAGACTGAGAAAGAGTGGTCAAAAAGATAGGAAGAGAACCAGGAGAGAGTGGGTATCACAAAAACTCATAGAGGAGAAGGTACTTAGGAGGACGGTGCTGTCAACAATGTGCTTTTCTTTACTTTAAACTAAATTTTAATGTGGTGTGCAAGTGTTCTGCCACACATAATATTGAATACAATTAGCCCAGCGAACATATTCATGGAGTTATGAATATATGAGCTTGGCTAAACTATAGGATATACATATGGTAGATAGATTCTGAAGGGTTTTCAGTTAAGTATGAGTTGAAAAAGGCTCAGTATTGCCCATAGTTGTGAAGTCTACTCTGTCACCAACTCAGGCTATAACGGAAAGGTAATGATTTTCTCCTAATACTGGAAACTGGTGAAGTAGTCATAGTTAGGAAGTTGACTGTGGATGTTCAGAATGAATGTGTTAGGAGTGGAATTGGAGTATGCATAGAACTGTACAATACTGTGGTTTGAGTGATTGTGTAGAGTCTAAGAGAGAATGAATCATTGAATATGCTGGTGGACATGTCTGAGAGTAGGTCCTTGGAAGTGCGGTGTTTTGAAGAGCTGTCAGGGTATGGATATACATATGTGTGGAGTTTCCGTGTGGGTGTGTGTGTGTGTGTGTGTGTGTGTGTATATATATATATATATATATATATATATATATATATACACACACATATATATATACATATATGTGTGTGTGTGTGTGTGTGTGTACGTGTGTGTGTGTTTACACACACATATATTCTGGCATTTTGTGGGTGATTTGTCTGACGTACGTGACATAACAAAATTTGTGCTTTAGGAAGATCAATTTGAAAACTAAGTGGACGACGGACTGGAGTAAGAAGTGACTTGAAGCAGGGAGATATTGGAATAGTTCAGGTAGAGTCTATACCAGGATGGTAGCAGCATTAAGGGAGAAAAGGGAGAACGTATAACAGACGTTACATAGAAATGACAGGATTCAGCAACTGATTACATTGTGGAGGGGCAGGTAAGAAAGAGGAGTCAAAAATGACATTAAGGTATAAAATCTAGCAGGACAGTACTACCCTCCACAGTAATGGGAGGTTTCATAGAGGGTGGTGGGGTTTAGGGGGAAAGAAAGTGAATTCAATTTTGGATATTTTGAGTTTAAGACGTCTAGGGAACATTCAATTGGAGATGTCCAGTAGGCTGTTGAAGATGTGAGACTGGTGACCTCCCTATCACTTTGAGTATCAAATATAATTCCTCTCTTTGAAAGGTCTTTACAAGTGAACAGAACCAGAACATAGTGTATCGTAACATCGATATTATACGGATGATCACTTGTGAAAGACTTAGCTACTCTATTCAAGACAGTGATCCAAAGGACCCGTGATGAAAATGCAATTCACCTCCAGAGAGAGAACTGAAGAATTCTGAGTGTAAATTGAGGCATACTTTTTTATTTTCTTTATTTTTCTTGTTTTGTGTGTGTGTGTGTTTTTTCTTGCAACATGGCTAATATGGAAATATGTTTTGCATGACTTCACATTTATAATTGATATCATAGGCTCAAGGGCTAATGGAGTGACAGAAAAGGGAAGGAGAGAATTTAGAACTCAATTTTTTTAAAGCGTTAAATTTTTTTATATGTAATTGGGAAATATTTAACAAAATAAATTTTAAAAAATTTAAAGAAAGAAAGCTCTTCACAACCTGGTCCCTTCTTGTCTTTATAGTTTTCTTGCATATTATTCTCTTCCATACTCTCTATAATTCAAATTGATTTTAGTCTCCGTGAGTCAGTATTATAATGTTCTAATGCTGATAAAGAGTTGGTGTCCCCTTAGACTGCCATAATATGACTGTTGTGCCAGAATAAAGAACACATTAATTCCCTACTATCTTGTGCCCTGATCAACCTACCCCTAGAGTATTGCATTCAATTTTGGCACTATGTTCTAAAAGGGATATTTATAAGTTCCAGGGCATCAAAATTAATGCCTTTCTACTCTTCAGCTCCTCATCAACTCCTACTCATCCTTCGGGGCCCAGATCAAATGTCACCTCCTCCAGGAAGTTCTCCCAAATACCCCACACCAGAAGCTCTCTCCTGACTCTGAATTGGCATAGTACTTTGTACATCTTTCATTAATACTTTATCATCATACTTCATATTATACTTATCTCCACATAGCTAGGTAGCACAGTAGATAGAGCACCGAGTTTGGAGTCAGGAAGACCTGAGTTCAAATCAGACCTCAAACACTCATTAGCTGTGTGACCCTAGGTGAGTCACTTAACTTCAGTTTGCCTCAGTTTCTTAAGTTACAAAATGGGGATGATAATAGCACCTACCTCAAAAGTGTTGCGTTATGAGGCTGAAAAGAGACAATATTTGTAAAGCACTTAGCATATATATGTTTGTTCCCTTCCCCTTCACCTTCTTCTCCTCCTCCTCCATCTTTATATGTATTATATCCCCTTACTAGACTGTAATCTCCATGACAGAAGGGACCATGTCTTTTCAAAACTTTGTATCTTCTTTCTTTCTTCTGGCATCCAGAAGGTGAAGGTCTCATTCACCCGTAGCTCGGACACCACAAACTAAACACATAAGAAGGGGAGGGGTGCCTTCCCTTTCCCCTTAGGCTCTGCAACCCTGAGAATTAGGCGTTGGGTTTTGCTCTGTTTTGGTTGTCTTTTTCAGTTCTAGATGCAGATGTTAGAGTTCCTCGACCCAAGAGTTCATGCCATCATGACCTAGAATTCAGGATTCCAGGCTGGACATCGCTGTCAACCAATGGTGTGCTGGTAAACATTTAACAACCTGCTCCCCAGGAAAAAAAAATACACACAGCACACTTAAATTTAATCTGCACTAATAGCATTTTCTCTATCACATTCTTAAGTCTAGAAAATCAGCAAAATAATAAATCAAACCCTATTTTGTAGTATTTGCCAATTTCCAAGGTATTATTCCTCACACTGAAAATTTAACAATGGGCTCTCCCAAGCCAGTTAGCATATCCCTGCTGCCAGCCCAGCAGGGAAGCCCCATGAGGCGAGGGTGCCAGCATATACACCCAGCCTTTGGACTTGGAATGTGGTGGGACTATGCTGTATAAAAATTAAGTTAAAATGGGAACTGAACACCTCTCTCCTCCCCAGAGACTGGGAATAGGAGGAATTATGCCCCCCACATGTTGGGTGAGAATGTTTATTTATTTTTCCCATACCTTTGAAGTAAATATCCCTTTGTAAAAGCTGAATAATAATAATAATATGATTATATAAAATAAACTTTATATCTCTCCCAGTGGCTGACCTATTGCTCTGAACACGGTAGGTACATACTACGTTCTTTTGTAATTGGATTGGCTTACACACAGGAATGAGTGAGTAAATGAATGAGCCAATCCTCTTCTATCGCCTACAGGTTGTGCTTTGAAATGATGATTAAATTAAGGTTTTGTGAAGGAAATCAGGGAAACTACTGTAATGATGAGGCTTGACCAGCACAGAGCAGGAGGATGCTTGGGAAGTTGGCCTTACTGTTTGTTTCTGGTTTGGGTTTTCTTTTTTTTTTTTTTTTGGCAGGACAATTGGGGTTAAGTGACTTGCCCAAGGTCACACAGCTAGTAAATGTGTCAAGTGTCTGAGGCCGGATTTGAACTCAGGTCCTCCTGACTCCAGAGCCGGTGCTCTACTCACTGCGTCACCTAGCTGCCCCAGGTTTGCGTTTTTCTAAGAGATAAACACATGAACATCACCAGACTGGGTTCGATAATTCCCTTTGTTCAAGGAGCATGTAGGTAACTGGTTCCTTACTTATTTTCAGCTGCAGGTAACTAAGTAGATCAATGGATAGAGCACTGGGGCTGGAGTCAGGAGAACCTGAGTTCAAATCCAGCTTCAGATACTTACTAGCTGTGTGACTTTGGGTAAGTCACTTAAAAAACCCCTCTGTTTACCCCCAGTGTCTTCATGGGGTTAATAACAATAACTACTTCCCAGGGTTTTTGTAAGAATCAAATGAGATATTATTTGTAACATGCTTAGCATAGTGCCTGGAAAATAGTGGGTACTAAATAAATCCTAATTATCATTATCATTAATTCTTTCTCCCTTCTCAATGAATAAAAAAATAAATTAAGAAAAATAAATAAAAAATAAAAAATGTCACTTTGGGACAACTTCTTAGAGAAAGAGGTATTTCAGTTCTATTGTTTCACTTTACTGTAGGCTTGTCCTCAAATGCCCAGAGTGTGAGTTTGGGTTTTTTTAAGCCCTCAGATTGGCTGGTTGTTTGCAAGCCAAAGATTTGCATCCATATGCCCGCTGGGCAAGGACTCTGAAGAAGTTCTAATATTTCTCCTCATGCTGCTTGTTAATACTTGTTCCTATAGGAAACAATGGGGGTGTTGAGGTCTCCTATACGGGTGGGGCTATTTTTGTTGTTAGGACCATAGTCTTAGGGACAAAGCAGGTAAAAACAGCTTGCCATGACAATAAAGGCCTTCTGTGGATAAGTCAAGGTGTTTTCCATCCTTTTTATAATAGACATGAAAGACACCTGCAAATACTTCATCTTTGCAAATTACTTCGGGGTGCTGTTTTCCTTTCTCTAAAAACAAACACCAGATGTTGAAATATAAAAGTGTTTACTAAAGTCTAAGGGACAAAGTAGGAAACATCCTCACCCTTCATAAGGTAGGTCTTGTGACAACCACAGAGAATGGCAGTCAGTGCAGATCAACAAGGGATAGCTACCAGCTGAGGCAATATGCCTTCTTATGAACTGAGGCCCTGGCTTCACGTGTTGCTGCTCATTCTCTGCTGGCAGTTAGAAGTGAATTCATAGGAGAGTATGTTTTGAGCAGGAAGGCTATGTCGTGTAATTTAAACAACTCAATTCTGGTCTAGTCAAGCAAATTATTAAGGGGGAGAGGGAGAGAGGAAGAGAGAGGGAGAGAGAGAGAGAGAGAGAGAGAGAGAGAGAGGGAGGGAGAGGAAGAGAGAGAGAGAGAGTGAGAGAGGGAGGGAGAAAGAGAGAGAGAGGGAGAGAGAGAGAGAGGGAGAGAGAGAGAGAGAGAGAGAGAGAGAGAGAGAGGAGAGAGAGAGGGAGGGAGGGAGGGAGGGAGAAAGAGGTGAAGGAGAAGGAAGACGAAGCATAGAAACAATCACAGAACAATTCCTGACTCTAAGCCCAGTCCTTTCACCACACTATTTCTCATAGGAACATAGACATAGGACTGGGAGAGGCTTTACAGATCACACAATCCCTCATTTTTCCAGGTCAAGGAAATTGAGGCCCAAAGAAGTCACGACTTGACCAATGTCACAGAATCATAAGATCATAGCTGAAAAGGACTTCAGAGACCATCTAGTTCAACCTTCTCATACTTCAGTTGTTTCAGTCCTGTTTGACTCTTCCTGACCCCATTTGGGGTTTTCTTGGCAAAGATGCTAGAGTGGTTTGCCATTTCCTTCTCCAGCTCATATTACAGATGAGGAAACTGAAGCAAACAGGATTAAGTGACTTGCCCAGGGTCACACAGCTAGTAAATATATAAGGCCAGATTCAAACTCAGAAGATGAGTGCATTCTGGCTTCAGACCCAGCACTCTCTCCACTACACCACCTAACGGCCCTCCCCATTATACACTGAGAGGTTATGTCTTACCCAAAGTCACACAAGTACTAAGTATCAAGGGTAGGATTTGAACCCAGATCCTCTGACTTCAGATCTAGCCCTCTTCCCATGCTACTACTCAGCCATCATTGAGTTAGATCAGAACTGGGAATAGAAGCCAACAATTGTTCGACTGTGTATATTACTCCATTTTTCAAATGGAACTTTTGTGCATTGGGTTTTCACTCAAAAAAGGCAAGATGTATTATTCAGAATAGAACAAGAGCATTCTCACAAGCCTCAAGAGACCTATTCCCATATAATTGAAAAAAATAAAATACTATTTTAAAAAAAGTTATTCCTAATGCGAATCACCTCTTGCTTCTCAAGGCTGTTCTTTCCCTGTATGCTCTCTGATGTACATGCACAGACAGCAGACAAACCCCATTTACAGAGAAAGATAATGGCAAGATAGTGGTCCCAGTGGCTCCCCTGTACGCTGAAAGGCAGCCAGAATTCACTCAGCCCCAGGCCCTGGTCCCTCACTATAATAAAACACCCAGGCTAGCGATTGTAGCCATAGAAATCCCTACCATAATTACAGAAATGTCCTGGGCGGGAACAGAAATAGCAAGTAAACCACATTTCTCATAGCCTTTAGCATGAGAAGATAATCTCCTCCTTTTTGGCAAGTAGGATATTTACTACAAAACCACTGGCGGTTGTGGTTGACTCCCTTTCCACAAGATGAAAACCAATGTGCTACAATCATCTTATTCCCGCCCTGCACCCCCATTTGTGGTGGGCCACAAAAGGGCCCAGGCCCACTAGGACACATGATCTCCTCCATGCTACCATCATGGGAAGATTGGAAAGGCTTCCCCCCCGGGGGCTGGAAAGCATATCTTGGAGACTCAGTAAGCAAGAGGTAAAGGCTATACTGAACAATACCAAGGAGCCACAGGTCTGAGAGAAAAAAAGGATTTCTTTGGGGCTTTATCTTCCACAAATCACCAGCTTGCTTGGTGACTCCAAGAAAATTGCCTACTGTCTCTTATCGTTTAATATAATATTCCTTAATCCAAGATTATAAATGTATCATTTCACATGAGATAACACGGCATAACACAAAGAGCTACAGGATTTAGAATCAGAAAACTTGGGTTCAACTTTAGACTCTGCTATTTATTGGCTGTGTGAACTTGGCTCGGCCAGTCGGTTCCTCTAGGCCTCAGTTTCTTCATCTGTAAAGTGAGCAGAATTAAACTAAATATTTTTGAGGTCCCTTCTAGCTCCATCATAAGATACTGAGGTTCTTTTGTTTATCTCCTCTTGAAAAATTGGGGCAATCATGCTATTTGCCCCCAGCTACCTACCTACCTTTCAGGGTTATTGCAAGGGAAAGAGCTTTGTCATCATAAATTGCTATGTAAATTGAGTTTTGGCTACTACCATTGATACTTGGAATTATGGTAAAAAAGGGAGAAAATGAGTGCCATGTGTGGAGGAGGAAAAAAATTGAAATCATTTAACTTTGGGGGGGGGTGGTAATAGACCCCTTTTGACCAGCCTGTCAAAGCCTATAAAATAATGTTTTAAAACGAATTAGATAAAATTCTTAGGACTGCAAAGGAAGCCAAAGTTAGCAAAATTAAAGATCTATTTTTTCCATACAAGTTCACAGACCCCCTAAAATCTGACCATAGACCCTTTGAAAGACCATGGACCTTGGGTTAAGGGCCCCATACTAAATAATGAGTAGTACCTCAGTGAGGTAGTCTTCTCTGTTGAGAGCCAGAGCAAGAAAAAAAATCAGCCAAAGTTGTATCTAGTGCCTCCTCACAGGCAACTGAAAAACTCTTGGGTGTGTGCTGGCCCATAATGTGAAACAGCGCAAGAGGCTTTCCCTAGGGGAAATTGCTATAAATGAGGAAGCTTAAGGTTCTACTTTAACAGGATGACCTTTCTGTCCATCTCCCCACCCTCTTCGTGTTGATGAGAATGACAACCTAAGAGGAAATTGGGTAATATTGGCTGTGAAACAGGTTAAAACCTGGCACATCTCATGCTTTTAAGTACCTAATGTGGCTTATCTTTCATTCTTATTATAATACATTCCATGACTGGTGCCAGGACTTGGGCCCTGACCTCAAGGTTCCCACAGCTGCTTCATCCTAAGAAAATATTTCTTAGAGAATTGGAATGGCTTCAAGGGGAGATTTTTCATTCTGTTTCTAGCCTCCATTCAAATTGCCTCCTATGTATTATCAGGCAAAATTATTCAGCATTTATTATTGACCCTGGAACCAAATATCCAGGGTTTTTTTTTCCAAGTTGGCTTAATTTTCCCATTGACTTCCAAATAGTCCTGAGAACTGGTCAAAATGAAGGGCCCGTTACCTCCGCCCCACCCCCAAATACTGTACATATAAATAGTAAGTGGCAAATATATGATATATTTCAACTGGATAAATAGCATATGGGTAAATATCCAAGAAATTCTGAAACATTCAGACAACATAAAGATATTAATCAATCAACCAGTACTTATTAAGTACCTACTTACGCCAAGCACTAGAGATACAAAGACCAAAATGAAATAGTCTAGGCCCTCAAGAAGCTTCCATTCTAGTGGGGAAGATAACATATAACATACAAGGGAAAGGATAAGGTTTGGGCCTGTGATTTCATTCGCCATGGTATACTTCAATTAAGGAAACTTCCTTTAACAATGCAGGTTATTGCATCTACTCTAACTTAGAATCTCAGAGAATTGCCCAGAGCATTAAAAGGTTAAATGACTTGCCCAGTCACCCTGCCCAAGTCTTCCTTTGAGATGAGCTGTCATTCTACTAACACACAGCTGTCTCTTCTATAAGACTATTTATATAGATTTATAAGTATATACAAAATAAGTATATCCATATGTGTACAAAATAAATCAATAATTTAAGAGAGAAGCATTAGCAACTGGAGAGATAAAGAAAGGTGTTATGTATGGGGAGGCATTTGAATTGAGTTTTGAAGGAAACTAGAAATTTTAAGAGGCAGAGGTAAAGAGGTGTGTCTATTCAAGTCACAGGGACAGAAAATGGAGTGGCAAGTGAGAGAAACTACAAGAAAGCAAGTTTGGTTACACCAATCAGTGGCCATCTTGAACATCCATAAAGAACCCTGCTCTTTAGGCACAACTAAGTCATTCACTGCCTCCTCTTCCTGCCTCATTAAATATTGGTGTTCCATAAGTCATGTCCACAGTCTCTCATAAGTCCATGCTCTCAGCTCCGAAACTTGCCTCATACTTTTGAAGCAGCTCTTTGCATCTCCAGAGAAAAGGAGAGAGCATCAACCCAGGCATATGGTTAATTCTAGAGCTATTGGCCCATGGGTTCCCTTTAGACCTTCTCCATTGCATAGTCCTCTCCCTTGTAGCAAATACTCAGAATGCAATCAAAATCAGCTTCTATTTATCTGGAGACAACACCCGTTATAAAAATATATACAACAAATAAACAAAGTTTAAAGAGAGCAGAAAACTCCCAAGACTAAGCATCACTAAACATGTCACCAATTCACCAGTCAGTAAAGAGATGGGACAGGGAGAGGAAATGCATAAAGGGTGTAAATTCACCAAGTCCCAATAACAGCAACGGTCAGGGAAACCACAAAATTCTGTCTAGGCATATCGCTTCTTATTCAGGTCAAGGAGCTAGACAAGGGTCTAGCCATCACTTTGGAATAACAGTGAACCTTCACTTGCAATCAGCTGGCCACTAGTACTGGCACATTTACATCCTTTTCCCCACTACTCCTCCTCTGGCAACTCAAAAGTTCTCACACTTCCCTTGTCCCGTACAGCTTCCACCTCCCATGATCTCTCAAACCCTCCTTCTAGCTGAGAAAAACAAAAACAAACCAACAAACAAATAAACCAACTATACTTCCCATAAGCTCCCTTGCAAAAAAGGGATTGCAATTTACTAAGAAAACCGAGGCTACCCACATGATCTTCTCCCCTTTTGTTCACTCCAGGACATTGACATTCTCTTCCAATACCTCTTTTTTTAACTGCAGTCTCTACTAATGAAGTAGCCCTTCTACTCACAAAAGGCAACTTTTCTATATATATATATATATCCTTGATTCTATCCCTTCCTAATCATGCCTTAATCATTCTCTTCTTCCTTAATCATTCTCTCTCTAATTTTCAATCTCTATCTACTGCCTCCTTTCCCGCTGCCTCCAAACATGCCCAAGTTTCTTTCAACCTTAAAAAAAATCTTCATTGAATCCATTCATCCCATTTAGCAACTATATTATACTTCTCTTCTCAGCCAAGCTTCTGGAAAAGTTGTTTTTACTCATTATATTGCATCTGCTTCCTCTCCTCTCAAATACCTATCAGCCCTTTGAAATCTGGCTTCCTCCCTCCTGACTCAATGTAAAACTGCTCTTTCCAAAGTTACTAACCATCTCTTAAATCCCAGATATGATCATCTTTTCTCAGTCCTCATACCTGTTCTTCATTGAATTTGACACTGTTGACCAACCTCTTCTCCTTGAGACTCTCTCTCCTCCAGGGTTTCATAACAAATCCCTCTTTGGTTCTCATCTTTTGTTGTCTCTTCATCAATACCATCCCTACGCCCCCCCCCCCAAAAAAAATTCATGAATACACCCAAAGGTCCTGGCCTCTGTGTTCTCTTACTTGGTAACCTCATCAACTCACATTAGTTTAATTATCATCTCTGTATTAATGACTCACAGATTTCTACATCCAGCCCCAGTCTCTCTTCTGAGCTCTAGTCCCATATCATCAACTATCATCAGACTTTTCAAACTGGATGTTTCATAAACATCTCAAACTCATGTGTTCAATATAGAACTTATTATCTTTTCCAACAGATCCACCCACTCAAAAGAGATCAGCCTAATGATCTGCACGTGAAAAAACAAGTTGATGAATAAAACCAATGCAGCAGCATAGTATCAGTGATGACTTGAGTGTGATCAAATGAGATGATATTTGTAAAAAGCACTTAGCACTGGCACATAGTAGGCACTCTATACATGCTAATTCCCTTGCCATTCCACCAAAAGTGGTATGAATGAATAAATGAAAAAAACATTTATTAAACACTATGTACCAACCACTTTGCTGAGGACTGGGACTAGAGACGCAAAAGCAAAGACAGTCTTTGCCTTCAAGGAGCTTAAGGAGAGACAACACGCTTAGGGGAATGGTGACCAGGGCCGAAAATTTGGTCCAGAATATGACAGGGATGATGAATAAGGATATAAGGGAATAGAATATAAGGGAATATTCCATCTAGGGGCAATTGCAGAATTGATTTAGGGAGGGGAGAAAGGGAGAAAGGAGAGGGGAATGTACATTCAATGACACAGTGGACAGTTAGAAGATGGCTAGGCATAGGAAGTGAAGTATAGTTGAATATGAGGAATTCATAAATCAGGAGAAGAAAGCCCCAGAAACAGGAAGGGAAGGAAGGAAATAACCACTTATTAAGTGCCTACTACGTGCCAGGCACTGTGCTAAGCACTTTTATAAATATTACCTCATCTGGTCTTCACAACGACCCAAGGACATAGGGGCTGCGATTATCCCCATTTTACAGTTAAGAAACCCAGGCAGAGAGAGGTTAATTGACTTGCCCAGGGTCACAGAGCTAGTAAGTATCCGAGGTCACATTTGACCACATTTGAGGTCTTTCTAACTCGAGGCCCAGAGCTCTATCCACTGCACCACCACAGTTGCCTCAAAATAGGCCTAGCAAGAGGGACAACAAATAAATCCATGAAATGCTAAAAGATCTTGAAGAAGATTTCCATTGATTTGGAAAGACTGCCTTTGGAGGACATAGGCAAAAATTATACAGTGTCTGAAAGCCTAGATAGGCCATGATCCGAACTGAGTGAGTACCCACGTTGAAAAGACCACGGATCAACTGAAGTATCCAAGTATAATATGACCAGATCTGTAGGTAATAGATTATTCTTTTAGCCAGAAGCAGTAACTAGGTCTTGTGACTCTGAGGCTAGCTCTCTATTCATTGTATCATGATGCCTTTTTTGTATGTGACCTTGGGAAAGTCACTTCACCTTCTAGTGCCCCAGACACTTAGACAACTCTCTAAACCTAAAAGTTGCAGGTCACGTGCCACTGTACATTGGCAGAGAGGGTTCCCTACACCAATGAAATCCTTAGTTCAATTTTTTAAAAAGTAGCAGTATAAAGAATAGAGTGTATGAGGGCAGGAAGACCTGTTAGGAACTTATTGTAGGTGTCCACTGGGAGGGTGGGTGGTTATGAGGATCACCACAGAGGAAGGAGCAAATTCAAGAGATGTCACTGAGATGATGAAAACTTTTAGCTTTTTGTTTTGTTTGTGGTTTTGTTTTGCAATACCTCTGTTTAAAGGCTCAGCCAAATATTCCCGCTATTTTGATTAGTCTTTTAATTGAGGGAAGGGAACGTGGTAGACAAAAGAAGTTCATTTGTCTGCAGAAACTACATCCGTACTCTTTACATATTCATTCACTTAATGTATTTAAAGCTGAAGGTGTTGTCACAGGAGAGGCATTTGCCTTTGTATCTCCCACACAAATCCTGACAGTGAGGTCTTTTGCAATCCATATGGTGAAGTTTCACTGGGCAGGAGCATCTTTGTCATCTTGAAAGGTCACAGAGGATCCTGACTTTCCTATGCATACTCCAGCAAATATCTAAAAAAACATCAGAACAAATGATGATCAAGAAATCCGAAGAGAAACAATATTAAGTGCCTTCATCCTGGCCAGGACTGCACAAAGATACAGAATTTAGTTAAATTTTAGGAAGAAAGAGACAACAGAATTATCATAGTTGTGAATTTCAAAGGCCCATAAAGAATAATAGAGAAGTTAACTAATATAGATCTCTGGTGATTCTCAATGGAAATTGATAGATGACAGACAGACAGACAGATAGATAAACAGATGAAAGTGAAAGACTGTGTTGGTAGGCAAAATGGGCTCTTAGCACTCAGTTCAACTAAGTGCCCTTGAAGAGTTTGGCCTTTGTTTCCTTGATTAGATTTGGGTGTCCTTGGTGCCTCCTTGCCTCAGGGGAGGGCCTAGTTTACACATGAGTTTGAGTGACATGTCTGGGCCAGCAGAGGCTTTTAGACCACGTGGGTTTAAGTCGCCTCTTTGTGACGATTCTAGGTCACTTGGGTGAGTCGTATGTGTGACTCATCCCTGACCCTGAAAAAGACATAAAACCAGGGGTTGGCTTTCTCTTCTTTGGAGCTCTTTCCCACGGCAGTGGTGGCTCGAATGACTCTGGGCCAGCCCTCATTATGAGCTCCTGGGCTGAACCTAGATGTTGGTGACTATGACCCCGTATTTGGTCTGTCTGTCGATGTTTGTAATTTGTTTAGGGCTCTCACTCGTGGTGGTGCTGATGCAGAGACTCCAGGCAGCTGTAGTTAAGGGTCCTCCAGCTTGTAAACCCGGATGCTGAGACTTTGTTAAACTCTGGTAACTATGTATTAGGATTTGAATCGGATAAGGTCTGTCTGTCGATGTTTGTACTTTGTATTTTGCTCTGAAGTTCAGGGTGCTGGTTTTTTCCCCTGAACTAAGTGAAAGATATTCATATGCTGAATTAAAGTAAGCTTGTCAACCCCTTAACACTGCTTTCTTTACTAAAGCAGATCAAAAGAACCTGGGCTTTTGCAGCGTGCTGGCAGCCTTCTTGCTGTTGGACTTGTGTTGGTCTTTCACCCCCACAACAGCTGCTAGCCGGATTGTTGAAACAAAGAGAAAAAGAGAGAGAAGAGAGAAACAGAGAGAGAGAGAGAGAAAAAGAGAGAGAGAGAGAGAGAGAGAGAGAGAGAGAGAGAGAGAGAGAGAGGTTCAAAAGAGAACCTCGTAGTACCAGATTTCAAACCAATACAAAACTGTAATGTTATGTGTGTACATGTATGTGAGAGAGAGGCAGAGACAGAAACAGATTGAGACAGAGAGAGAGTCTAAATGTGAAGCATGAGCTGTCCTATGTGTGGATTTAGTTAGCTTTACTATGCTTATTTGACAAAAAGAGAGGGTTTGGGGAGGTGAGGGTATGGATTATAGGACAAAGGAGGCCAGTGAAAATCCAGCACTCAGAACACTGCCTAGAATATAGAAAGCACTATATAAATGTGTATTGATTGATTGATTGTGATTTTGATGTCAAAAAGAAAAGGAAAAAAAAGAAAAAGTATGTTAGTGAAGCTTTTAAAAAATTCATGAAAAGATAGAAGTTGAAAGGGAAATAAACAGGACAACTTTGAAACTAACATCTTGAATTTATGTACTTTAAAAAAAAACTATAATAATAATAATTTGTGGTTTCATATACAATGGAAACATTCATGTTTGTTGGTGAATTTTGTCAACTTCAGAATAATAAGAAATAATAATCCTTAAAGAAAGATATTGCAGAAGCAAATGTGCCACCAGGACATTGTAACTGATTGGTTATAACAAGTGAGGAAATAGGAAGAGTCAAAATGGCCCCAAGATTTCAAAGGGTGAATAGTGCTGCTAAGAACAGTGTAGTGAAGTCACTTGGAGGAGTAAGTTTAAGTTGTAAGATAATAAATGCCACTTTGGACATGCTGAGTTTGAGGTAACAATAGGATGTCCGAAAGGAGATTTCTGTGGATAGAGATGTAAGCTTGGAGCTCAGAAGAAAGGTCTGGAGAAGAGATACAGATTCATAGTCATCCACATACAGGTGACTCTATGGGACAGAATAAGGTCTATAAGAGCAGAGACAGTAAAGAAAAAAGATTCAAAGACAGAGCCTTTGGGATAACCCATTAGGGGATCAGAAGCAGAATGATGATCCAGCAGAAGAGCTTGAGAAGCGTAGTTAGAAGGAAAAGGGGAACAACCCTCTTTCTGTGAGTTTCTCTCAAGCCAAGGGAGAGCAGAGTATTTAAGGAAGGCAGTTCTACAACGTCATATATTTCTGAGAGGTCGAGGATGTGGATTAGCCATTAAATTTGATGAAAAGGAAGTTAATGGTGATTCCTGGGTGAGCAGTTTCATTAGAGCAGTGGGAACAGAAATCATATTGCAAGGGGTTGGGGAGTCTGGGGAGAGTGAGAAAGAAACACCGTTCAATATTTCATGTTTTTTTAATTAGATGCATCTGTGTACATGTTGGATCTTCCCTACTAGACTGTAAGCTCCATGTGGGCAAGAACTGTATCTTTGTCATTTTCCCAGCTGCCTTGCAAAGTGTTTGACATAGAGGAAGAACTTAATATATGTTTGTTTAATTGAATTAAAGGATACGCAAGTGTGAATTCCCCCATCCTTCTCCTTTCTTCTTGTCCTCCTTTTTGACACTCCCCTTAAATTCCAGCCCACTCTCTTCCTTAATACAAAAACAAACTGTTACCGGTGCTCTGAGCTTCAGAGGCAGGCCCCTGAAGGGTCAAAGCAGTCTAAGGAACCTCCAAAGATCATGATTCTTATCAGAGAGATAAAGTAACTGTGTAGACTTTCCATTCTTTAGAGGAAATTTAAACAAAGCCCTCCTTTCCTCTCTTTCTGCCTCACCATCCTTTTCTTTTGTCTATTCTTTGAAAATTCCATCACCTTGTGAAGCCATTCTGGTGTTACTACCCTCTCTTCTTACTGGAAGTCCAATATTAAGAGCCTCTCTCCTTACTGAGAGCTCAGCGTTACAGGCCTCTCTCCTTACTGGAAGCTCAGCATTACAGGCCTCTCTCCTTACTGGGAACAAGTGGTGGCCCATTTTTTCTAATTGAGTTAGTTATTTTTTTTTCTTTTATTTCTAGTGAGCTGGGTGGTGTTTCTTATTACGATTTCTATGAAGCATTAATGCTGTCAGGCCCCCAGAGAGTCCTGGTGATGCTTTCAGGAGGAGGAAGATGTCTAATTGTTTTCATTAATGACTTTGATGTGACTGAAAAGCCAGCCACACAAAAGGGAGACCTTCATGCATGCTCTGAGTTATGAGTTCAGTTGTGGTAGTCATGAAAGTAGGAACATAAACAGAAGGGCTGATGGGTACCTTCTTACTAAACACATTTGTTTCAATCCTGTTCTAATTCTACACCTGGGGGGTAGGGAAGGGATTTTCTATCATTCTTACTCAGCAGTATAGACAGTATTGGGGCAGGTATGACTAGGTTAGTCTTTCTAATTCTTTTAATTATTCTAAATGGGAGTTATATATCTAATTCAGAATTTCTAAGGAAAGCAGAAAGGCATCATGATATAATAGAGTGGCCTTGGTATCAGAAAGACCTACCTGGGTTTAAGTCTTACCTTTGAAACACACTAGCTATGTGACTATAGGCCCATCCCTTAATCTTTCCATGCTCCAGGCAATGCTTTAAAAATATAAGTTACAGATGAGTTCCAGATCTGATCTGCATTAAGTAGGGGGAGTTTCCACAATGGGAGTTCTCCAAATGATACTATTAAGCACATAGTAAGAATAAATGCTTGTTGACTGGTGGAATCACAGATCCAGACAAAATAATAATAACCATAATACTTATTACATGAAAGCCCCTCCACACGCACACTTAATTTTCATCCATGTCCAAAAAATGATTTATTAAGCACTAAATTGCTTGTTACTAAGGAGAATATGAAAAGAAGTGCAAAGTCCTAAATCTCTCCCCTGGACATGAGCCCTGTAGGGCCCGTGATTGTGGCACAGAACTAGAAAATATCCTCTACCCCCACCTCCCCTCTCCTCATCAGATGATTTTACCTCCTACTTCATTAAAAAATGAGGCCATTTGTTACAGGATCCTTCTCCTCCTCAATTCCACTCTTCAGATCACCTCATGGTCGTTTCTAATCTCCATCTTTGCTCCAGTCTCTGAGGAGGAAGCCGTTCTTCTTGCAAAGTCAACCAATCCTACTCCCTGTGACCTTGAACTACACCCCTCTCATTCCCTCTAGAAATTTGCTTTCACCCCTTCTCTCACTTCATCCCTTTCTTATTGTCCATTGGCTCTTTCCCTTTTGCCTTCAAGCTTATCCAAAGCTCCCCTAACCTTAAAAGACCTCCACTTGACCCTATTATCCCCTCAGGCTACTGTCTTCAGTCTCTCCTCCCATTAGCAACCAAGTGAAATAGAAAGAACCTTTGACTAACAGTCAGAAGACCCAGTCTGGCCACATACTACAGCCTGATCAAGTCAAATCCTGCTTCTGTCCCTTAAACCTTTGTGACTGAAACTATGGAGTCTGAATGCAGATCGAAGTATACTATTTTCACTTTTTTTGGTGTGGCTTTTCCCTTTCATTCTATTTTTTTCTTTCACAACATGACTAGTGTGGAAATATGTTTACATGATTGCACATGTATAACCCATATCAGATTGCTTGCCATCTTGGGGAGGGGGGTTGAGAGGGAGGGAGAAAAAATTTGAAACTCAAAATCTTAATATAAATAAATGTTGAAAACTATCTTTGCATGTAATTAGAAAAAATAAAATACTATTTACAAGAGAGAGAGAGAGACAGACAGACAGAGACAGAGAGAGAGAGCTGTGTGACTGTGGCAAGTTAATTACCTTTTCTGGGCCTCAGTTACTCAAATATAAAATGAGGAAGCTGAACCAAGTAACTTTTAAGGCCACTTACATTCCTAGCCAAGTTATACGTACTTGTCTCCACTTCCTTACTTGTCAGCCCTTTGCAATCTGGGTTCTGCTCCCACCACTCAGTGAAAATTGTTCCATGAAAGGTCACCAATGATCTCTCTCAGTCATCATCCTTCTAACTTCTCTCCAGTATTGAAACCACTACCCTCATCTGTTTGTGGATATTCTCTTCTTGGGTTTTCGTGACATTGCTCTGTCATGGTTCTCTTTTTAAATGAAGAACTAATAGTTCTCACACAGAACCTGTGAGCATTCAACATCCATATCCCACTACTTTATTGTGGGTACACCATAGGGTTGTGTCCTACACTCTCTTTCTTGGTGAAATGATTGGCTTCCAAAGATTCAACTAGCATCTCTGTGCAGATGACTCTGAAATCTATTTAGTCTTACCTTTTGTTCTGGACCTCCAATTGTCTCATTGGCATTGCCTACCACCTGAGTTACCCATAAGCATTTCACACTCAACTTGGCTAAAACAGAATTCATTACGTTTGCTTTTGCGTTTCTAGTGCAAAATGACTGGTGTGTATTAGATGCCTAATAAATGCAGGTCAATTGGTTGATTGATTGATTGATTGACTGAAAAGATGCCCACTGCCTTTAAGTTAAAACAAACTTTCTCTTTGGCAATTAAAGCCCTTTACAATCTGATTCTATTTTACCCTTCCATGCCATTTCCCCGTTATTCCCTTTCTTTGTATTCTATGTTCCACTATGCCTTGTCACTTCCAGCAAACAATATTCTGTCCCAGTATACAACATTCCCAGTATGTAACCTCCATGCTTTTGGACAAGTTGTGTATGGTCATTTGTCCTGTTGAGGTTTAGGGGTGCTGGGACCACAAAATAGCATCACACAGGTCCTGCCTCAAATGAATTCAACCTAAGCTTTCTTTCAGCCAAAGACAAGCATATTAGAACACTGATAGAAGGTAGGCATGATTCTAAAAATCCGCCATATTGGCCTGAATCTTGAGGAATCTGAGCATTTTAATGGAGGAAAGATGGATCTTTTATATAGAAGACTGTGGGAACAGAGAAGGGGTCTTGATGGAATTAAGGGAGTGGCAGTCTAGGGTGAGGCCAGGAACAGACAATGAAAGGGAAGTTAATTAACTGGAAAGGGTTGATTGCCCCAGGGAACTCCAGGGACCTGGGCCACATGGGAAAGTCGAGGGGCTTTTCCTTTTTTGGGGTCTAGATCCCAAAGACATGGCCTTTTCCTTTTGGGGGTTCAGATCCTATCTCCATCACTCTTATTTGTTCATTGTTCACTCATTTGTTCATACTAAACATTGTCCCTGACCTATAAATTTTTTTTTTTTGGCAAAGAGAAAATAAAGTGTTGGTGTAAAAGTTAAGTAAGAACCAGGTTCAAATCCCTCTGCTAACACAAGCTATGAGATTGATTGATTGATTGATTGATTGTGGAGGGAGGATATAAAGATACCAGACCTGTGGTTTCACTGGTATAGCAAACAAAGTGAGGACGCTCCCTCTATCAAAGCAGATTAGCCCCTGTTCTGCAGCTTATACTATTCGTGTTCGGGACACTGAAAAGTGAAATGACTTGCTCAGGGTCACTCAGCCAGTATATGTCAGCAGCAAGACTTAAACTGAGGCTTTCTGGACCACAAGACCAGCTCTATTCCTGGTGCCACACTGCTCCTCTTATCTCAGATATGACCAGGTCAGTCATTCATCCAGGTGAGCCTCAGTTTCCACATCTGTAAAAAGAGAATAAGATCACTTGCATGAGCTCCTTGCCAGGATTTTTGAATCAGATGAGATCCTGTAAGTGAAAGCACTTTGTAAGCCACCTCCAGCAGCAGCAGTAGCTCTGCCAATGGTGTGAAGCCCAGGAAAATACCACTTAGGGCGGTCTGAGCTGAAACTCTCTGCAAGTTCATATGCAGAAACTACTCTGAAAATCATTTTTCTCTATTGTTCATTTTCTCACTGAAAGAAAGGAGCAAATCCAAGAGGAAGTTTCAAAGCAGGCTGATGAAAACATTAAATAACAGAAGATCCTCAAACCCACGGGGGTCTTTTAAACAATTGCCCCGGTGACAATTCAAAGACTCTTACTCCTCTATCCTGTATTTGGTGAAAACAGAGAAATCTCACTCAGAAAAACCTACCTAGTTCGTAAAGGAAAAAAAAATCAGCAAAGTGGGGCCAGGGAAAGTGTGTCCTAAAAATATCCAGCATTGCTTTGGTTTGGGGGAAGGGGAGCGGGAGAGGGAGGAAGAGAGAGGAGGCAGATACAAAAGAAGGAGATTTATCTTCGAATAGCAGCACTTAAATGCTAAGCCCCAGCTAGGCAGGTGTTTCCATTCCTTGATGAGCAGGTGCAGCCAAAGTGGCTATAGGGACTGGCCATGCCTTCCAGCCAGATTAGAGCATTCATTCAGGGAAAGAAAAGGAATGCGCAAAGCCATCAGGGGATCGACTCTAACACTGGGCCAATCTCAAGAAGGCCACTGCTTTATAAAGAGCCCAAGGCCACAATAATCAGGGCTCCACTTCGGTCAGGCTTTGCATCTGCCTCTATACCTTTATTGGCTTGGGAAAAGAAAATGAGAGAGAGAGAGACAGAGAGAGAGACAGAGAGAGAGAGACAGAGAGAGAGAGACAGAGAGAGAGAGACAGAGACAGAGACAGAGAGAGACAGAGACAGAGAGACAGAAATCTAAATACATGTGTTTAAAGAGCTACAGGTGACTAATTTAATTTACTTAGGTCTAAATGCTATAAAATAAAATTTTAAAAAACTTTTTCTCTGTTTTGTTTTGGTGATGGTAGTGGTGTATTTTGTTTTATTTAATAGGGAACAGAAAAGTTGGAGTAAAGTTTCATTTAGGAAATTTCTGGGTATTCATGCTTTATGCAAATATGCCTAAGGATTCGGTCTTGCTTGCTTGCTAAAAAGGAGTCTTTCTGTTCTTTTTTCCTCGTCTTCAGTTTCAAAAAAAGCAAACAAGTTTCTCTATTATGAAAAGTTTCTCTATTATTTTTATTTAATTTTTATCCAGGTACATGTTGGCTTATGGCTTAGACCATAAAACAAGCCACACAATACACTTTCCCCTCCTCTTGCCTTTATTTCCAATGCTTTGTTTTATCTGAGCTCACAAATACAGATGTCATCTTAATCCTGCCTGATAGAATCTTTAAAGAGTATAAACTGATCTTCCTTTTGGTGAAAAGCATCAGACAGAATTGAAAGCTAAACCACAAAATGTTTCACTTTTCACAACAGAGGGATTTTCTTGCCACAGCTGCAACTGAACTGCTATCTAAATGAACTTGATCAGGCGTTGGGAGGGAGCTCAGCAGACAAGGGGAATGAAAATTTAATTCAACTCAATAAACATTTATTAAGTGCCCACTATGTGCAAGTGCTAAGTAGAAGAGCTTAAAATATGGTTCAGGTGTGTCTTGTTTTAAGGAAAAAACTCACTAAGCAAAAATCGAAATTTATAATCCCAATAAAAATTTGGAGGTAATTATTTACATTATAAAAGACTTCCCAGCAAAGGTCATTTAAATTGTAAGCTTCCCTTGTGAATACTAAATGATTCAATTTACATGCAACTTTTTAGAAATCTACTCTATGATACACTCTAGGGTATTACTTTAATAGGAAAAGCTGGAGAATGGGAAAATCAAACTTTTTTTTCTAGGCCGTGTCTTTCAGGCTCACCCAGACTGGAAACACAGGGGCTACACACTGTCTGATCTTCGTACTGGTCAGCATGGGAATTTTTACCTGCTCTATTTCCACATATTTTTAGTCCACCCATTCCATCTCAGGCAACCTGCCCCACCCCTCACCATATTGGTGCAGGACTTAGTGGGAGCACCCAATCCCCTTAGTCTACTGAAGTTTAAAATCCAGGGCTCAAGAGATTGGCCAGCCTCAGCCTCTCAAACAGCTGGAATTATAGGCATGCACTCACACCTGGCACTAATTTTTTTTTTTCAAGAAAACTCCACCTTGCAGCACCATTATTACTCACTACCACTATCGCTCCTATTTCTAGTCCTTAAGTGATGTAGTAGATTGAGATAATGTTAACAACAAAACAAAAAGCAATTTGGTACAGTGTTTTAAAGAGTCAAGCCTCAGAGTCAGGAAGATTTAGAGGTTCAATCAAGTTCTGCCTTTGACAGATTCTGTCTACGTGACCGTGGATAAAGCCATAACTTCTCAGTGCCCCCAGGCAACTCTCTAAGATTATAACTTGCAAAATAGGTGCCAACTTTCAAGGGTAGAACAAGTTTACTCATTGGGAATTTGTTTTGCTACAAAACAAAAGAATTGTGCAGTGTAACTGAAAGATAACAATATGTTGAGAAAGACCAATGTGGGCCAAAGTGAACAGGAAGTCTTCCTGGGAGGCAGACCTCGATCTGGAGACCTTGAAGATGGTCCAGGGTGGGAGGAGACTCAGCCAGGAGGAGAAAGGCTGCTCATCCCAATCACACTCTAGCCTGAACCACCTGGACAGCTCTTTGGTTTCAGAGTATGCTGAGTACAAGTGAGGTACAAAGTGCTCCAGGTATCCTTCTCTGTGCCTCATTGAGCACCCCTACCCTTCACCCCCAGGTGTCCCACCCCCCCTTTCCCCAGGAAATGCCACAGGTGCCTGAAAGGAACCCACTACCACTTTCTACTTTGGGAGAGCTCTCCTTACATTGCTTTCCCCTGATATCAAGCTCAAACCTCCACCCTAGGCATCACCTTTGAGGGTGGGCCCACTCATGGATGCTCCACTGGAACTGACCCCTGTGGCATGGCCATCAAGCATGAGCACAGCAAAGAGGAGTCAGTTCCTCCCCCAGCTCCCCAACCACGACTTTGATTGTGCTGCTGAACTGGGTACATGGTGCCTCCCCTGGCCAGGCCCTCCTGGTCTGGAAGGTAGATTGGCAAGCTCTGGGGAATCAAGTTTTCCCACCATTTTCCTTTCTGCATTTGGCAACAGATGTCTCTCCAGATGCATGATTCTATGGTAAAATAGCACCCATGCTAGAAAAGTCAACTCCCCCTCTCTGCTCCTTCACCCCTGTCCCACTTACAGAGGTGGGTCTTCTGGCCAAGGCAAACCCCTTTCTGTGCTCCTGACCTCATTCCATCTCATCCTCTCCAGCAGATTGCTCTATCATCCCCATTCTCTCACTGTTCTTCAATCTTTCCCTAATGGCTGGTTGCTTCCTTGTTTCTTATAC
The DNA here is from genome assembly GCF_011100635.1 of Trichosurus vulpecula. Lineage (NCBI taxonomy): Eukaryota > Metazoa > Chordata > Mammalia > Diprotodontia > Phalangeridae > Trichosurus > Trichosurus vulpecula. The sequence goes on from NC_050579.1 coordinate 82,627,125, forward strand.
TCATGTATCTTCCCTATCCTTAAAAACACCTTACTTGTTCTGTCCATCCCTGCTAGCAATCATCCTGCAGCTCTCCCCCCTTTCCTGGCTGACCTCCTTGATCTGCAACCATTGCCTCCACTTCCTTTGCTCTCACTCTTCAACATATGGTTCCTGCTTTCCTCTACCACCACTGGAGTACAAACCCTCAACACCTCAAGCCTTGATTATTTTGATAGACCCCTGGTGGATCTGTCTGCCTCAAGTCTCTCCCCATTCCAAACCGTTTTCTCTTTAGCCATTAAAGTGATTTTCCTAAAAGGCCAGTCAGATCACATCACCAAGTGGCTTCCTATTGCCTCCAAGGCCAAACACAAAATGCTGTTTGGCATTCAAAGCCCTTGGTAAGCTAGTCCTCTCCTGCCTTTCAAGTCTTCTTACACAATGATGTCACCTCAGTCCTCTTTGAGCATGAGACCACCAACCAATCAGCTCCTCTGAGCTGGAGCTGTCTAGTTGAGAGATATTCTGAATGTGAGGGTCTGAACCATAAATGAGATAATAATTCTAAAGCACTTGGTACAGTACCTGGCACATAGTAAACACAGTGTAAAACGTATTATGGTTGTCTTCATGATCAGTCATTATTATTGTCCCTTCCTTTAACTGAGGTAGGTGAATTAGTAGGCATGGTTGTTGCTTAAATATAAGCAAGGATGGTATAAATCCTGTAGCCTCATTCCTGGTGGAACCGTACATATATACTAGTGGAACTGAAACACGCTGACTCCTTTGAGCTTTTTGTACAAGTATCAAATTCTGGCTCTCTTCAACAGCAGGTGGTTAAAATTCTCAGTCTGCGGTAAGGAGTTATTGAGTGTGTGTCGTGCCAGCGTGTCCTTGAGCAGCTTGCTCTCAAAGTCTCTACCTTGGTCAGAGTGGATCCTGACATGGAATCTTTATAAATGAAAAATGCTTTTTTCACCACATTTTGGAAGCAGTATTTTCTTTCTGGTTTTCGGTTGCATATCTTTGGGATGGTTCCCGAGGTCTTCTTTCATGAAGGAAGCCTCCTAGATCTTTCTCTAAAGATCAAGAGTTAGTGAGCTAATGTCTGTGCGTTGTCCCGTAAGTGCATCCCCCATCCCACTTGTGCTGAGTTGCCACCTCCACCTGTCCTTCTCTTTCAGTACCAGAGAGGGAGGGAGTCCCCAAAATCAAATGCCTCAGGATCCAGTGTGAAGGCTGAAGAGTCAGGGCTCCTGTGATAGTCACTGGTAATCCTCTTGTACCATTTACATGAACTAGATGACCTCAAAGTTCTCATCCGCTCTAAGCCTATGACCCTATAAATCTATGAATTCAATGTCTCTAAAACCAAACTCATCATCACACAACATCATAGAAATTCAGAATTCAAAGGGAATTTCAAAGGCCATTTAGTTAAATAACTAACTAAGAAAGATTCTTCTTTACTTCATTCCCCAATACCTGGTGATCCAACCTCCACTTGAAGATTTCTAGTGAGAGAGAACTATAGGCATTACAGGAACTCTCAAGAATCAAATGTTAAATTTTCAGTATGAGCATTTGTACCTCAGAAATCAGCAAAAACTATAAATCAGGACTTGATTTATTATTTTGCTGATTGTCTAGAAGACTTAAGAAAGTGATAGAGAAAATGTTAATAATACAGATTAAACTTAAACATATGTTGTGTGTATGTTGGTTTTTTCCAGAGTTAAACATTTACCGGCACACTCCTGAAGGGAACCCACTACCTTCTGAGGAAGCTCATTCTACTTTTAGATAGTTCTGGTTGTTTAGAGCGTTTTTTATGCTATGTTATGTTTGTTATACAGTCATCTTTTTATTATATGAGGTTATAGAAATGCTCATTTTATTTCATAAATTAAAAATGAAATAAATAAAACTAAAAAGGAGGTTTTCCCTCACATCAATCTGAAATCTGCATCTCTTCAGCTTCTCTTCAGAGCTCCTAGTTCTACCCTCTAAGGCCAAGCAGAGAAAGGTTAATCCCTCATCTATGTGAAAGCCTTTCAACCACTTAAAAACAGCTACTTCATTCTTTGTATATATTGTCTTAACTTATAGATTATAGGAATGTTATAAATATAACTGGATTTCAATAAGGCACTTGAAAATGTCAAAATATACCTTTGGCCAAGATAAAGAGATGTAGATGACATGATATGAAATTAGATGGGTTCAGAAATGGGCTAAATAACTAAGACTAATAAATGGCAGCTAGGGAATCAGAAGGAAGTTTCTACAAAAACTGCTGGGGTTGCTGCATGGTTCTTTGTTTTATTCTATTCCTTGTTTTATTCTATTGTATTCTTTCTTTCCTTCTAATCTGTTCATATTGCTATCAATAACTTAGACAAAAATATAGATGACGTGGTTATCAAATTTGTAGCTGACATGGATCTAGAAGATATAACTAACACATTGGGTAATGGAGATGATGCAAAGGATCTCAACAGACTATAACGATAGACTCACCTAACAAGATAAAAATTAATAGGATATATTTATAAAGTGCCAAGTGGTTGTCTATTTGCATTGCCAGATGTAATTTCCTCATGGAGGGATCCCTCCACCAGTGAAATCACAGGCTTAGACAACAGCAACAATAATCACAAAAACAAACAGTCTTATACCTGAATTTTAAAACCCACTGAAAAAGTATGGATTGGGGGAGACGCGTCTATATGACAAGTAATGTAAAAGAGCCTGGGAGAACATGCTCAAAATGAATCAACAAGGTACGTTGGCAACCAAAACAATTCATTTAAGATTAGAGTGGATTAAAAGAATTATAGTGTGCAGAACAAGAGAAGTGATAGATAGTTTCACTATATTCTTCCCACATGTTCTACCTCCTATCTGTGGTAATTTGTTCAATTCTGGTTAGCACATTTTAGGAAGTAGGTAGAAGTTGGAATAAATCTTGAAGAAGGCAACCAGGTTGATGAGGATCATTGAAACTTGGCCACAAAGTAAGGAACTATTCTAATTTAATCTGGAAAAACAGGAGTTGGTGGGATATGGAAGGACATCTAATAAGTGTCTTCAAATATTTGAAGGGTTATTATTATAGAAGACTGGATCTTTTCTGGTTGACCCCAAAGGACAAAACAATGGTTAATAAGCAAAAGTTATAGGGAACTAGTTTTCTGCTCCATATAATGAAAATTTCCTAAAAATTAGAGCTGTCCAAAATTTAAATGTAATACTTTGGGGAGTCACAAGGTTCTCATTACTGCAGGTCTTTAAATGGAGACTAGACAAATGATAGAGTATTGGATCAGGGGTTTATTAGGCTGGACAATTTCTGAGTGCCCTTCCAATTCTATAAGTCCATGATTCTAGGATCCTTCGCAGTCCTAAGAGAGTGTTTAGAGAGGGCACCAAGGAAATCAAACTTACAGGTAGTAAGGTATCCCTCCGCAGGTCTGCTAAGCATCCCTGCCTAAACCTTTTTCTCCCTTAAGGGGGCGCTCTCTATAGGTACTAAATGACTACAGCAATGTGTTCAGCACCCTCTGCTGACCAGTAGGTGTCCTTGCAGCTTTGCAATTTGAAGACGCTTCCCTTGATTTAATCTTATGACAGCTCTATGCTTAGAGATAGAAAAGTGTGTATGCATGTGTGTGTGTATGTATTTGCATATACATACAAGAATGTGTTCCATGTATATGCACGAGGGAGTATAGTACAATTTAAAAAAATAAAAACTAAAATGCCTAAAATAGCCCTGGATTCATAGGACATGTATGCAAATCCTGCCACTGTCACATAGTACTATGTGACCTTATGCAAGTCACTTAACTTCTTTGGGTCTCAGTTTTCTTATCTGTAGATGGGGGAAGGAGATTGGACTAGTTGGCCTCCAAGATCCTTTCTATTTCTAAGTTTATGAGTCTCTTATCCTATTGTATTTTTATATGTATATACCAATAATGTTACTGAATGTGGTGAAATGGCACTACAGAAAAACTGTCATTTGCATTTTCTTCCTTATAGGAAAAAGACTTAATCATTTCCTATGATGATCACTAGTTGCTTTATTTTGACTATTATAATTAATGGATCCAGCTACCAAGGAGCCAAACTCATATCCATGAAGGAATTTTTAAAAGAAGTTTATTGAGGGAAGAGACCAGGAGACAGGATTGTAAAGTTGATCCCATAAACTATGAATTCCTTAATTTGTTTATTAATTCCCCCAACAAACATGAAGTGCCCTTTGTATATAGAGTATTGTGCTAAGTCTGAAAGAAAAATAAGCTTCTCCTAATAAATAGTTCAAATCCTTATGAAACTCATATTTACTAGGAGAATAAGATCCAAATAACTATCAGATGGTATTAACTGATAAATGTGTTAGTCGTGAGAAAAAACGTATTCTGTGATCTCTGAGGGGGAAGGTCATTAGCAAGGACATCAGGGAACACATCATGGGGAAGGGGGCATTTGAGTTAAGCTTCAAAGGATGAATAAGGAATTCAAAAGGCAAGGGAGAAGAAAGGATGTAACCAGTCTAGGAAATACTGTGAGTAAAAATATAAAGGCAGGAATAGAATAGTCCAGTTTGGTTTGATGGTACAGTACATTGAATGGGAATAATATAAAATCATAATATTTAAGTTGAAGTACTATGGACTGGAAAAGTAAGGTTTTACAAGATTGTGGAAGGTTTTAAATACCAGGCAAATGAGTTTTAACTTGCAGCAGGAAGCCACTGAAGTTTTTTAGCAGAACCATAATGCAACCACATCTATGCATAAAGAAAATCATTCTGGCCACAGTATAAAGGATAAAAAGGAGGGAACAAAGATTGGAAATGGTAAATGGAACAGGGAAGAGAACACTATTATAGAGGATTCAGTGGGTGATAATGAAGATTTATACTCAGATGGGGGTATCATTGGAGTTGAAGAGACAAGTAAAGTCAAGTCAGCAAGTCAGCAAACATTTATTAATCACCTTATTGTGTGCCAGGCACTGGGCTAAATACTGGAGATACAGATACAAACAAAAACAAAGCCAATCTCTAGCCTCAAAGAGCTTACATTCTAATGCAGGAACAAAATTCACAAACAGAAGATGAAAAAGCACAACGGCTATAACTAAACTGGAAGAAAGTAGCAAACTCCTGACGATAAAGGATGGCTACTCTGGGCCTTTCCTCAAAATTGAACTTCTGGGAGGAATTCAGCAGTGGTAGAAGAGGGCTACAAGGGTTGAGGCATGATGGTGAAGTCTGGATAAATGCAATGGTACGGGTATGGCAGAAGTGGAATCAAAAGGACTTTGAAACTGATTGGTTATGAGAGGTGAGAGAGAAAAGATCAACGATAACCCTGAGTTTCAAACATGTATGACTCAATGTAAATATCTCACCCAACCCCGGGTTATAGTTAACTCCACTTACATTCAGAGTTTTAATCGTTCAATTTTCTCTTTGTTGTAGCATATTACATTGTTTGTTGTTTCCCTCTACTCCGGACAGCTAAGTGGTGCAGTGCCAGTTCTAGAGTAAGGAAGATGCATCTTCCTGAGTTCAAATCTGGCCTCAGATACTTATTAGCTGTATGACCCAGGGCAAGTCACTTAACTCTGTTTGCCTCAGTTTTCTTATCTGTAAAATGAGCTAGAGAAGGAAATGGAAAACCACTCCCATATCTTTGCTGAGAAAATCCCAAATGGGGTCACAAAGAGTTGGACACAACTGAAACAACTCAACAACAACTTTCCCCTCTGTTATATCATATTAACTATTTTAATCAGTTGGATAATATCAATGCAATCTTAAAATTTGCACCTAAACATATACAAAACCATAGCATCCATCAAACACACAAGACTCAGATCCTAGGACTACATTCTTCCTGATATTCTCTTTTCAAAAATTGTCTGCCTTTCCCACAGTTGCAGACAGGACATTTATTTAGGAATGACCTTCCCTACCTCATCCTCCCAACCCTCACCTGTTCATCAACTTATTCTTCACCTATAGCTTTCATGTTCAAGAAATAGAGTTTGCTTCAATCCCTACTGCCACCTCATTCTTCTATTCCCTTCTGTTTTCCTGCTTCCTCAGTCTTCCTCTTGTAAGATGAGATTTCAAAGAGCATTGAGTTTAATCATATCCATCCCTTTCTTTAAAGTCTTTTGTACCTTGTTCCAGTTCTTCTTTGTGTCAATGTATATGCCAAAGACCCTAAACAGTGACTGATTTAATTCTTTTACAGGAGGATCCAGAAGAATTATTATTATGTTAAAATTCCTCTTTTTGCATTAAAATATATACTGTTTTGCTAAATAGGCAATTTTGAGTAAAGACTTTTCAGTATGTTGTATTCCAGTATCTACTTTCATTTCTCATCCTAGATGGGAAATCTTGTGCAGTCTGAATTGGTACTTTTTGCACCAATTCATTTGAAAGAGTTTGAAAGAGACTCTTTGTTTTTGAAGATATGGAGTCTGATGGTGACATATGTGGGTGAGTTATATTTGGTGTTCCCCTGTGTTGGAATCCTATGAATTGTATTTAGCTGTACTCTATTTTCTATTTCCAGAAAATTTTATTATATGATTTCCTGAAATGTGATATCCAGACTTTTATGTGCTCCAGTTCTTAGGAGAGCAGGAAATCTGATTGGCTTGCTGAAAACTCTGTTCTCCAACTTCCTTACTTTCATGTGTAGAAATTTCAAATCTAGTTGTATAATTTTTAACTATTTTTAGTTATTTGTTCTGCCCTCTCTGAAATTTTGACTTTTCTCAAAGAATCTATTTTTTCTTCAAATTTTTCCACTAGATGTGTCAAACTATCACGTCTGATGCTTGTCCTTTTTCTTTGTTCTTCTTTCATTGGTTCTAATTCATCTTTACAGGTGCCACTCTAAAAAAAGATCAGAAAAAATATCTTTATAGGATTTAAAATTAGCAGGGATAGTTTCTATGAAAAATGATATAAGGAGGCAATATAGGTCAAGTAGGACTCAGCTGAGATAATATACCACATGTATGTAGTGGGAAAATATAGACTGATATTCAGTGATTCAAGAGGAGGAGTAGAAAAATCAAATGGCGGGTGTTAACCAAAGATGAAAATTTATAAGATGAGACTATCACTGGGGCAAGATGTTTGAGAGTCATAGCTAGTAAACCATTAAAATGACAAGTTATGCTCTGAGATAAGACATGGTATAAATCTAAAATATGGTGAGATCTCAGATGTCCATATGTGGTTGAAATAGGGTGAAGGAGATCATTGGGCTTGAGAAGTTTGAGAAATTCTATAAACAGTTCGGATTAGAAACAAAATCCACAAAAACAAAAAGATGAATGGTCCATGCATCATAGAAAGTTCCTTTTTCTTCCAGGACTGATTCTCCTCAAATTTTTCACTAAGCTAACAAGGAGCAATGCTAACCAGTTACCTAAAAAGAATGTTCAGTACTCCAGAAAAGCACTTGTCATATTTTCATTAGCACTCCCTAAGTACCTCCTCTCTTCCAAGTGCCCTGAAGACAATTTCAATTATCATGTATAAGATCTAGCTAAAGAGGTATGATTGCCAGAGAGGCTTTCAACTCCTCAAAGTTTGTGCTAGAGTTTGAACTCAAGTCTTAAAATTTCCTGTTGTAGTTAGCCATCATAACCTTCTAACAGATAGCCTTTCTCTGAAGTTGCCTTGGGGTGTGCTTTCTCCTGGGATATGTCCTCCAGCTAATGTTATCTGTCTTTTTAATGAGAAGCCTTCTTATGAATTTTACATTTGTCTGGCTTCTCATTTCATTCCTTTAAGTTTAAAATTGGTAGTGTCAGAAACAGAAGCTGAATAATTCCAAAAGCTAGAGGTCCAGCACTAAGGTGAACATCAAGATTGAATGAAAGACCAAAGTCATCAGGAGAAATGATAGCAATCCATATACTCCTTTGAATAAAAAGGGGAATAGAATAAAGAGATGTAAAAGATGTGTAGTATAGTACTTATCCAACATCTAGACATCTCTGCTCTATCACTAACCAAAGTCTAAGGAGCTGAGAAGAATGGAAGAGATTTGGTGGAGAGATGAAAACTACTGACTACCAATTCACATTTAGCATGGTATAGTGGAAACAGCACTGCAGGGTCAAAGGACTTGGGTTCAAATCCTAGCTCTGGTATTTATTTCCTATGCAATCTTTATTGGGGAAGTCACTTAACTTCACTGGAACACAATTTCTTCATCTCTAAAATGAAGGTGTTAAAATTTTTTATGGTTCTCCATTGTCTTGGGGATAAAATACAAATTCCTATGTTTAGCACTTAAATCCCCATTCTCAAGCTGGCTTCTACCTATCTTTCCAGGATGATTACATAGTATGCTCCTTCATCTACTCCATGATCTGGCCAAACCAGCTTATTTGCTCTTCCCATATTAGATATTGTATCCCCCACCTTCATACCTTTCAACAGGCTATATCCCAATGCCTAGAATGTTCTTTCTCTTAAAACCTCTTGCTTCCTTCAAGGCTCAGTTCAAACACCATTTTTCTTCAAGAAGTCATTCCCAATTCTCTCTGTTGTTGGGTCTTCCCCCTAAAATTTATAATTCTTTTGTATGTGTATGTGTACATGTATGTAATATACACATATATATACAAATGTACATACATGTATATATGTGTATATGTGTAATGTGTACATATATATGTTATGAACATATTGTATCCCCCAATAGGATATAAGCTCCTTGAGGGAAGGGACTATCTCACTTTCCTGCCTAGCTCAATAAATGCTTTCTGGTTAATTGGCAGATAATCTCTAAGATTCTTCCAACTCTAAATACTAGGATCACTCTAATTTAAGGCTGCCTGATAGAAGTTATTTGATTTTATTCAAATTGTGTGCAGGAGTGAGTGCATAAGGTATAAAAGATAGGAGGAAAGCAAATGAATGTGTGTTAATCATTTGATAAACAGACGCATTGGCACAATTAAAAGACCAAAGTAGCATTTATTCTTGATACTGTCTTCTGCATACAGTATGCCATTTATTACACCACTGTATTTGTTTAAATTCTGTTAGCATACAATAGACAAGACTCAAAGAATAGCATATATAGATAGGACTATCTAACCAAGACAGGACTTCAGAAAACAAGGTGCCCTGATAATGAAAGGAGACCAGTCACTGAGATCTTATTCAATGATAATATTCCAGAGCAGGTCCTCCTTCAACAATGTCAGCTGTGGTTGTAACTGCCATATCAGATAACAGGCATATATTTATTATTTACTAGCATATGGTTTGTTGATGCTTATTACAAGTTGTTAATGAGGTGTCTCTTCTAATAGTGGCAGGGGAGCTGACAGGCAGGGAGTGTAAGCATATAGCTCCTTTGCCAGGGCATTTATTTCTTTGTTGGCTTTTGTACAATCACATTTACCATCAGCAAACAATGGCAGCAAGAGAATACTGTCATCTCATGCATATCTTACTTGACAGGGCTCAGGGCAGGGAGTGGGAGGGGAAATGGAAAGTGATGTGGGTTGGGGTGATGGAGGAGAGGAAAAGGGAAAACTGGCTGGGCAGATTGTCCCTGTGGTGCTTCTGATGGACAGTCAGAGCTCACAAGCTCCAAAAAAAGGCAGTATACACTGGCTATTGGGAGAGCACTGGCTTCTAGGGACCTGGGCTCTGTTTCTCCCTTCAGCTCCTTACTATCCATGTGACCTTGAGCAAGTAGCATAAACTCCCTGAACCTCAATAATCTTATCTCTAAATTGGGATAATGATATCTATTTGCCAGAAGGTAGAGGGTTGAACCAAATGATCTCTTTGAGGTGGGTACCTTCCAACTAAGAACTATAGTTATTTCCATAAATTGCACCTGTTTCACATCCTCTTTATATCCTGGTAAGACTCAATTCTAATTTTTTTTCATTTTTAAAGAGTGAATTCCAAAACAGGACAAGGTTGAGTGCTTGCCAGTGGAGGCAACTAAAAAGAACTGATTGGGTGGACAGTTTAGGCTTGGAAAGCAAATGTAGGTTTTGCCAGAGGCAATTCCAGATAAATCTACCTCTCCTCTCCCTTCCTTCTGAACAAAGTCACTCCCAATGCCAATTTTCAGGAATGAGCTTGGTGACCATTTGCTCTCTCCAACTTCAGCCTCACTCCTGACAAAACATGCAGTAGCAAATTAGAAATTTTATCCCAGAACGAAAAGGACTGGGAAATCTAATTCTTACTGCCAGTATAATTTATGACAAGTCTAACCATCTTGGGCATCGATTTCATCACAATTGATGGGACTAAATGGCCTCTGAGGTTCCTTCCACTTCCTGATCTTATGATCCTACGATCCTTTGCAGCCCTGTGAGCCAATCATTTCACAGATGTGCTAGGCAAATACCTCTCCATCCTCCTCCCCTTAGATTCCCAAACAGAATAGTGACCACACACAAAAGGACCCCCCAAATATTGCAGTAATCAAATGTTTAAGAATTTTCCTGGAATCCTAAAAGCAAGTGATTCTCTTCTAGAAAGCATAGCCATGAATATTCAAAAAGATAAAGTGACCTAGGAGCACTATCTCTGTAGGATACTGTGTGTGTGAGTGTATGTGTATGTGGTATATATATATGCATACACACATACATACATGTACACATGTATGTACTGTACATATGCATAGACATACATATATACATACACATATATACATAAATCTAAGTGAAGCAGGTTTCTATTCTTCAGTAAGTCTAGGAAAGTTCTTCCTCTATGAAGGTTCATAATACAGCACTTCTAGTCCCTACCAGAGTGCTAGAAATCTGTCTCAATGTTTTGTTTATCTTTGGTTGCTAGACTGGAAACAGGTCATTCAATAATCAGTAAATTAATAAGCAGCGATTGAGTGGTTACAAAACTTAAACACTGTGCCAAGCGCTAACGGTATAAAGAAAGGCAAAACCACTGCCCTGCCCTCTAAAAGTTCCCATTCTAATGGGGAAACAACGTGCGAACAACTGTGTGCAAACAAGATACATATATTGCACAGCAGGAGGTAACTTCAGAGGGAGGGCATTATTAGCCAAGAAGGAGACCAGGAAAGGCCTCTTGCAGAAGGTAGGATTGGAGCTGAGGCCTAGTCTAAATGGCTCTGTACAGTACTAAGCATAGCAGCCCTTGGAAATAATACTTAATATTTGTTATACTGACATTCCTGCCTAGCGCAGTGCCTGGTACATTTGGGGATAGGACCCAGACTTGTGATTTCATTCATGTTGATAACTCCCAGTATTGGATTTCTATCCATTATTAAAGATGGCAGTTTATCTATAGTTTATCAAGTGAATCAAGAAGTTGCCATTCAAAACCATTCTTGAGTTAATGGACAAGTCAGTCCTTCACATTTGAAAATAAAGACCCCTGGAATCACAGGAATCAATAAGATTTAAGAGCTGGAAGGGACTGGTCAGGGTAGTCAAACTCTGTCAGGAAATGCCCTCAGGGCAGTCAAGAGAGTGTTCTTAGGGATATAGCATCCAGTGACACCCCCGCCCAAACCAAAGGCAACTATATTAGCTGCCAGGCAGCAGAAAACAGGTCCAGAAGCATGCATACTTAAGGTTTCCACCACTGCTTAGAAACTGCCATTTCCTTAGAGAGCAGTGATGGGAACTGGACAGCTGCAGCCGACTCATGAAGGCAGGGCTAATCTCGCATGGCCAGGCCTAAAAACAAGCAACAATACAACCCCCGCATCCCCCACCCTTGGGAAACTGAATGTGTTTCAAATTATGTGAACTCTGCATAATTCAGACCTTCTCTGTTGGCCTGGTATACAGGTACCCCTTAGCTGGACTGCATCTCTTTGCTTACTCCTATACATGGTATGGTCTGGCCCGCTACATCTGGTCCCCAGGCTCCAACCCTGAGCGGTTGAGAGGGTCTTTTCTCCAGTGCCACCAGCTTGTACCCTAACAGCTGTGTTCCCTCATTGTTAGGGGCCAGTGACTAGCACCCTAGTTCCACTTCACCACTTAATATCAGTTGCCTTTTACAAGGGGATGATTACTTTCAAAGTAAAACAAGAAAATTGCACAAACACCCTCTCCTCATACCTAACGGGGCTTCTGCTCTCTTGTACCACCTCAATCTCTGGAGAAGTAGGCTCAAAACTTAGCTCAGTTCCTACTTAGGGCTGATTGCCCCCAGTTCATGGCCAGATGAAACATGACTGTTGGATGAACCTATCAGCTATGGCTATGTTGCAGTCCCAAAGGTAATTCTTAAAGGTTGCACTTTGCTCAAGGACAATCAGTGTTGCACTAGCAGCCTGCAAAGCCCAGCATGGATTCTAACTCCTGGTTTCCTATGACTTCCTCTACCAAGCTTTTGAAACTCCCAATGCCAGAGACTCCATTTCCTTCACCTCGAATGGTAAAGAACAAATGAAAAGGCCAAGAATCAAAGGCCATGTATTTTTGGAGCAGAAAAGTCCACAAGGCTTCTTCTTTTACAGCATGTTCTCTCACCAAATGCCATGAGCTAGGGAATCATAGAATGAAGCCAAAAGATTGGTCTCTGCAGCCAAGTCAAAGAGCCTCCTCTTCAATCCATGGCTAACCCACAAGAACCGCTTACAGAATGTCCAGGCATGCTACAAAGGACTTCCATTCCACATCAGCACAACTCCCCATGGTAACAAGCTTTTCCACATGGGAAAGTTTTATCAGCCAAAAAAGTGGATGGGGTCTGCACATACACCAGACCCCAAATGCCCTCAACAATAGCTAATGTGACAGAGAGGAGAGAGGAAGGGAGGAAGGGAGGGAGAAAGAGAGAAAGGGAGAGAGAGAAGGAGAGAGATGCAGATAATGCATATATAGTTGCCAATCTTCATTGGTTGAGAAACTTTCTCACCAGGAGATCATTATGCCAGTGAGATCACAGACCCAGGCCCCGTCCTACGTCTAGAGCTATATCTAGATCTCACTATTTACATCTATGTCTATCTTACTTGTTCATAGGTTGGGGCTTCCATGGTGGTATATGTAGGTGTGTGTGTGTATATACATATACGTTGGGGGGGCATATACATATAAATACAGCTAGGTCCTGATTAGTGCAAAAAGTGAATCCCATGAAGTGATCACATTATTAGAATTCACACTATTTGGTAGTATAATTATATATAAATTATGGAGATTGGTTCCAACCCGATGGAAATATGCAATGAAAAATTTTGGAATGTTTTTTATTGTTTAATAAAGTAATGTACCAGCAAAGGACAAGAAAAACATACTTCTGGTTCAAGTTTATTACAAAGTAATAGAATAATTCTAGAAAGAAAATTTTTAAGAATTAAAAAATATTGAAAATCATATCTATATGGATGATATGATGAAAACGTTTTTATTGCTATTTAAAATATTTTGACAGCACAGACTGGCCTGTCTTTTCTTCCTTTAAATTTTCATACATAGGTGCAAAGTTTTATGTACATCTTAGCAAATTTCCATTGCCCATATTCTCACACAATGAACCAAGTATATAATTGGATGACCTGGAGAATTTTCTAAAATCAATAATGCTTTAAACATGATATTATTGTCCTTCATATATTTTTCAATAACAAGGCTAAAATAACCTAAAAACTAGTCATTGAAAGTAGATTTAGTCATCCATTTACCCATGCAGCTAGGTGGTACAATGGACAGAGCCTAAAGTCGGGAAGACCTGAGTACAAATCTGGTCTCAGACATTTACTAGCTATGTGATCCTGGGTGGGTCATTTAATCTCTGTTTGCCTTGGTTTCCTCATGTGTAAAATGGGGGTGGTGGGGTGGTAATGCTAGCACCTAGGGTTGTTTTGAGTATTAAATAAGATAATAATTATAAAATGCTTAGCACATATATTTAATGCCATTATTTGACTGCAAAGATTAGAAGCAATGGATGGTTGTAGGATTAAAAAACCAATAAACAAGCATTGGTTTTAAATTTAAATCACCTTCTACTTTGTTGTTACTTAGTTGCTTTCCAGTCCTATCAGACTCTTTATGACTCCATTTTGTTTTTCAGTCCTGTCAGACTCTTTGTGATTCCATTTGGGGTTTTCTTGGCAAGGATACTAGAGTAGTTTGCCATTTCCTTCTCTAGCTCATTTTACAAATGAAGAAACTGAGGCAAACTGACTTGCCCAGAGTCACAGCACTAGCATGTGTCTGAGGTTGGATTTGAACTCAGGTCTTCCTGACTCCTGGCCCAGCACTCCCAATAAAAGTTTTGGACAATCCTTAAACACAATAAATTCAGTTTGAGATTTTTGCTTCTTAGAAATGTAAGTTCTGGAAGGCATCCTTTTTCAAAATAAGCTTATTTCATCCACATTAAAAATTCGTTGATGAGTTTATCTACCTTCTTTGATTATTTTCTTCAAAACAGAATATTTATCTGCCATATCCTCATCTACACTGGCAGCCTTTCTGGTCATTTTAATATTACACAATTGAGCTCAGTTTTTAAAGTGATCAACCAGCCATCACTTGCAGTAAAAGTTTCTTCATTCTCTACTTCATTTCCATTTTCTTTCACTGATAAATAAACTTTGAGCTTTTGTCTGCATGGCTGCTCTGCTGAAGGGATTGCATTTTTTTGGATTGCAAGCTTCAAGCCACACAGCTAAAAGATGCTCCATTTCCATTCCTTGTAGTTGTTTGCAAACCCACAAAAAGCTGATTCAACTTTGCCTTCTTCTTTTTTTCTGCCTGTGTATTTTATAATATTTCATGCTGTAGATTCGTTGATTCTGGCATTCTTAACCTTTTACACTATTTTAGAGTCACTACAGCAAAGTTCACAAATTTTTATTCTAATGTGATAACAAGCCCCTTCTTTTTTGTCTAGCAATGTTTCCATCTGAAGTATTTTTCCTTTTGTCTGTTTCGTCAAGGACTCTTTAAAAAATTAACACAACTGTTGCTAATATGATACTCAGCAGCACCTCACATCCATATGAGATGATGGGTAAGTGCAGACTGATGAAATAGCATGAATCACATTAATTGACTATTGGCTCACATTAAATGTTACCTGATATTTTATAATTTGTTCAAAATTGAATTTCATAGTATTCAAACTCACATTAATCATGACCTAAACTTACACATATACATATGTGTAGGTGTGTATGTGAATTACATATACATAACATACACACATATATGCATATATATACACACACAAATGTATGCGTGCATGGGTACACACACACACTATAGAAATCCAAGGATATCTTGTAGCCTCTTGAACTTTCAATCAATTGGGTATCTGTGAAGATGTAGCATATTCCCTTTTCACACTCATCACAAGTTAATGCCCTCAGCATGTACCCAGGCTACTTTTCATAAAGATTTTACAAAGATGATAGAATAATCACATGGTTTGGTTGTTTATGATGTGGTTTTGCTTGTCTTCATTAGGGTCTAATACCATCGACATTTTTTTTCATTTGTCAGAGAGGGAGGATCTTTTCCCCTTCTTCAAGATGTCTTGAAAATTAATATGCCTTAGAAATTGTGTCACTTCCAGAGTGGATCCCTTCTCTATGTGTTTGGTAACATCTGGCTGTTTTTCCTGACTTCATCTTTCAAAGTTTACTTCTGCTTCATTTCATTGCACATCTCAGGTACCAAGATAGCAGAGTCCAGATGTGGTAGCACTAGTGTCATTGATGACGCAAACAAATCACTGGGAAAATATTGGTGTAAAGGGTATAACTAAGAGTATCCTTTATTTTTCGTACATTAATTTTAATTATTTATTTATTTATTTAATATTTTCAGTTTTCAGCATTGATTTTCACAAGAGTTTGAATTACAATTTTTCTCCCCATTTCTACCCTCCCCCCCACTCCAAGATGGCATATATTCTGATTGCCCTGTTCCCCAGTCAGCCCTCCCTTCTGTCACTCCACTCCCCCTTGTCCCCTTTTCCCTTACTTTCTTGTAGGGCAGGATAGATGTCTATGCCCCATTGCCTGTGTATCTTATTTCCTTAACTAAGAGTATGCTGATAAGGTTAGCAAGGATAAAGGATGAGACCCTGGGCCTGGCTTTAAAAACATCTTTCAACACAAAGCATAAACATCCCCATTTGTACTACATCACAGACCTGAGCATAAACCATTGTGGGGGTATATAGAAATACCCTCGTCCTAAGCCCACCGATACTCCACTAGATGATCGATTGTATCATGGGTAATGTGGACCCAAGCCACACCTGTGGTCTTGGCTTTTAAAAGGGAGAAGAGAGAGGACAAATGAAAGCTGATGATGGAAACCAGAGATAAGATAGGAGCTATACACACACTTGGGTTCTTAGAGTGAGGGAACTGGCTTTTCCACAAAGTCCTCTCCAGGAAATCTTTTGGTCCTGGAGACAGTAAGGGAGAAACAGAGGAAGAAATTGTGGAGTTCCTGAAGGGGAAACCACGTAGCCCCAGGAAAGAAGTGAACTACATGGCTCAAGGGGTTATAGTAGTTTATAGGCATTGATGGGAGGACAGTAGGAGAGTGGCGAGAGTTCCTGAGGGCAGCTTCCTAGATATAGAAAGGAGAATTCTGGGCAACATGAATTTCCCAGACCAAGAAGGTGCCAGAACCAAGAATCATTGAGGGATTGATCCCTAGTAGATATGTGACATAGAATCCCAAACTCTAGGTTTATGGGCTGGGTTTGCTCTTGGAAAACTCTGCAAATAATTCTTTGGTTTGTGTCTCTATGTGGGAAGCATAAGAATTTGATTCATTTTGCACCCCATCAAGGAGCCATAATCAAGTCCCAAATATGACATATATGAAGATGCTTATACTCTATTTAGGGAGACATCTTCAAAGTCAGAACAAAAGCCTTATTGTTTAACCTCTTTAATTAACCAAGCTATCCTTGGTTATACACACTAAATTAATGGATACATTGCATTTTGCCTCTATTTATTATGTTCTTTCTAATTTCATTTATGGTCATGGGGTGATGAGATAAGTTAAATAAGGTTAGCTATGTTGCTGCATGCAGTGTCTTCTCAACAATAAACAAGTCAACAGGCATTTATTAGGTGCCCACTATATGCTAGACACTGTGTCAGATGCTAAAATAAAACAATCCCAGTTAGTGAAAAACTTAAATTCTAAAAGGAAAAACAATTATGTATATAAGCATATACAGGATAAATATAAGATACTAGCCACTGGGGGCTAGCCCCAGAAGGGCTTCGTGTAGAAGCCCTTCAACTCTGTCCTGAAAAAATCAAGAGATGCTGAGACAGAGATGAGGAGGGAGTGCATTCCAGGCATGAAAAAAGACCAGCACAAAGGCGCAGGGTAAGGAAATGGAGTGTTGTGTGTGGGAAACAAAGAAAAAGCTAATTTCTCTGAATCACAGAGTAATACAGAGGCAGTAATAAAATGAGGATGGAAAGATAGATTGGGAAAAAGTAGTAAATGAATTTAAAAGCTAAACAGAGGGGCTTATAGTTTATCCTAGAGGCAATAGGGAACTGCTAGAGTTTACTTTGATAAGTGTGTAAAGAATAGAATGGGGTGAGAAGAGGCTTGAAGCAAGAAGACCAATCCTTATCTTTCTCCTTTCTTATAATTTGGCATTGATATAGATCTTTACTATAACTATTCAGTGATCTAGCCGCATATAGGCAAGTTGTTTGGAAATTACTGCCATGCCACTAATCCACTGCAACTTGCATTTTATAGTTAGTTAATTTTATTTTTTTTTCTGATTGTCTGTCTCCATCGTGTCTGACACCTTCCAATTAGGGCTTTCTAGTAGTCTACAAAGATTTGACTTCATTCATCTTTTAATCCTGAACCATTACAATTTCCAAAATAATTGTAGCCATCCCCCTTTATGCTCACCTTCAAGTTGAAGTTACTAGGTATCAGTGTATATTGTTGACTTGACTTAAATGGCATCAGGAAAGACAGAAGTTCTTTACTTGTTTCCCTTCTGAAAATGATACTACCCAACAAGGAGCAATTATCTTTACTGTGGTCTTTTTGTCTTCCTGATAGAATGCAAGTTTCATGAGAGCAGGGATTGTTACATTTCTTCTTTGTATCCCCTCTACTATGCACTATTCCTGGTCGTCAATTAGTCAGTTAGTGAACATTTATAAGCACCTACTCTGTGCCAGGCAATATGCTAAGCACTGGGGATTAAAAAAAAGGCAAAAAACCAGTCACTGTCCTGAAGAATCTCATTATCTGACAGGGGAGACAATGTGCAAACAACTATGTACAGACAAGATAGCTATAGATACAGGTGTAGATATAAATACAGAGACAGCTATAGTTATAGATTTAGAGACAGATATAGATACAGATATAGGCATAGATATAGATACAGGAATAGATATAGAGACAGATATAAATACAGGTATAGATACAGATATAGGTATAGATATTGATACAGGTACAGATATAGATTGATAGATTTCCTGGAACATAGTAGGCACTTAATAAATGGTATGTGTGTATGTGTGTGTGTATAATAAACTGGGGGCAGCCTCAGAGAGAAAACACAAAGATTATGGAGAACTAGAAAAGGCTTCTCGCCAAAGGTGAGACTTTCTAAGTCTTGAAAGCCAGGAAGCAAGGATGAAGAGAGAGCATTGTAGGCATGAGGGACAGCTAGTGAAAATACCCAGAACTGATAGGTGGAGTGTCTTATTGGAAAAACAGCAAGCCCAGTATCACTGGATGGCAGATTATGTGGTATGGAGGTGGGGAGTATAAGGTACAAAAAGATTGGAAAGGTGGAGGGAAGCGGATATAGGGGCTAGGTTATCAAGGACTTTGAATACCAAATGAATGATTACATATTTGATCCTAGGGCTGATAAGGAGCAATTGGGGTTTATTGGGGAGTGGGAGGTTGGGAGGAAGGGTGCGACATGATCAGACCAGCACTTCAGGAAAATCCCTTTGGAAGATGAATGGAGGATTGGCTGGAATGGGGTGATGTGGTGGGTAAACTAACAAGTAGGTAATTGCGATATTCAGTTATGAAGAGATAAGGGCCTGCACCAGGCTGGTGGCAGTATCAGAAGAGAGAAGGAAGCATATTGGAGAGATATTACATATATATATATAGTAGTGTGTGTGTATACTATACACTACATATATATGCATGTATATATTTATATATAATGTATGTGTGTATATGTGTGTGTATATATACATGTAAATTATGTATATGTACATGTACATGTATATGTATATGTCTGGCACATAGTAACCACTTAATAAGTGCTTACTGACTGAATGGATGCAGCTTTGTTCTCTCAGCAATATATCCTCTCATTGGCAATTGAATAGAAATCTCACTTTAGATTAACAACAGTTAAACTAAAATTTGCAGAAAGTTGACATGGTGGGGGGGAGGCAGAATTAAAAGATGGTTCTTTGAAATTACTAAGAAAGTGGAAGCCTGAGGTCTAGTTCTCCTGATTGGTGACACTTCCCCAAGACCACCATATTCAGAATGATCCCAGCCATGTTTCTTATTCATGCTAGACTCTCTTCCGTATATTCCTTCTCTTCTTTGTCTTATCCTGTTCCACTGTCCCCCACATGGGTACTCTCCCCCATTCCCCTCCTTTATAACTCATATTATTTATATTTATATATATATATACATATATATACATATATATATACATATATATATACATATACACACACACACACATATGTGTGTGTGTGTATTGTCTTCTCACATTAAAAGGTAAATTCCTTGAGGGGAATGTTGTTTGCTTATTTTTCTATCCCTAGTGCTTATCACAATGCCTGGTACCTAGTGTACACGTATCAAATACTTTATCTATTTATCTGTCTCTTTCTCTCTAAAAAGGAAAAGAAGACAATCCATCACTAAAATAAAAAGACAAACAAGATAAGACCACAACGAAGGGATGAAACCAAAAAAAAATCATAATCTACTATACACAATTACGGTATATACTTGTAAAAATGAGAATTTAAAAGAAATGGACAATTATTTATAAAAATGTAAACTACTCAATTTGACATAACATGAAATAAGGATTTTAAATGATCCAAACTCAGAAAAAGGACTTGAACAAACTATAAGTGAATTACCAAAAGGTGGGGGGATAGGTACAGATTGTTTTTTGAGGTAAATTCTATAAAACTTTATAATAACAATTAATACTCTTAATATACAAATTTTTCTCCAAAAACTTGAGGAAGAAAACACTCTACCAAACTCTTTTTATAAGACAAATATGATCCTAAAACAAAAAAGAAAGAGGAAAGTGTAGAGCAAAGAAAGAAAACCAATAGTAGAATCTTAATAAATGCTTGCTGAATGACTTGTTGATTGACTAATAAATATTGCACGCAAAGAAAAAGAATAAAATTCCAGCCAAAAAACTATAGCAATATAGTTCAAAAAATTATTCACTATGATCAAGGTGAATTTATAGGAGAAATATAAGGATGGTTCAACATCAGGAAAACAATACAATTAGTCTTTTTTTATCAGACCTATGATTTTATTGGTATAGGGGTTTCTCAGTGAGAAGCTTTCTTTACCAGTGAAGATCAGCAACTTCTCTGCAAATTAGTCTTAAAGAAGCACCCAGTGCACTGAATGATTAAATAACTTAGCCAAACCTCCCCCTTCTCCCACATGGGTCAGGCTAGTTTTTTTTTCCTTTCCTGAAAGATGACCAAGCTGTCCCTAGATCTTGACTGGCCCAAGAGGCCAAGGCTTTAGCAGCATCTCCCTTAAGGCAGCTTCCTTGTAGCCTTTGGTCACAATGACTTGGTTTCTTCATCACTTAAAGGCATAAAAGCCTCTAGTTTGGGCCCAAGAAAGTCTGCTGACCAGACTTTCCATATGGAGGAGGGGCCCAAGGACGGGCTGAGCCCATACAAGCTAAGTGCTGGAGAATCCTTTGTTGAATACGCTTTTTGTTCTGTATCTTAGTGTATTAGGAGGGCAGAGTTTATAATCTCAAAGAGGATCATAAACATGTCTGAAAGGTTCGGAACCGCCGGATATAAGAAACTCTCAAAGTAGAAGGCAGAAGAATCAAAACATATATTTAGGCTCCACAGTAACCAGCCCATGAACCAGCATCCCCATTTTGACATATTAATGAAAAGTTTCCAGGCCCAATAAGTACGCCTTGAAAGAGTAACCAGGAGGCTACAGAGAAGCATGATTGCATAAAGCAAAATCATGCTTCCCCCTCTACGGTAAAAAGATTACCCACTGGCCTGAAGTCTTTGTTCAGCTTCCTCCCGTAGGTCAGCTCTGCTACTGGCAGCTCCTGCTTCGGCTGTGGCTATAGCTATAGCAGCCTCTGGCTCCAACAGGAGCTGCTTTTAACCATCCAGCTTCTGCGGGGGTGTAAGGTACGCCAGGGAAAGCACAGGTTCTTTCAATCTGCTTAAGCAAGGTGAAGGGGTTGACCGGGAAAGCACAGGTTCTTTCCATCAGCTTAAGCAAGGGAAGCAAGGTGAAGGGGCCGACAAGCTTACTCCAGTCCAACATACAAACAGCATTCAGTTCAGGGGAAAAAGCCAAACTAGTCAAGGGCACTTGTTGACCAAGTGCTAAGGAGCCCATTTTTGGTTGCCAATACACTCCACCCCTTGTTATAGGATACATAATCTAATCAGCCATGTATCCTAGAACATACATTGTGATCCAATTACAAAGGAAACTAAAACATATCATTCATTATAAAGTAAAACATATCATTTGGTGACATTCCTAAATATTGGTTTAGGATTCAAATGTGATCCACCCCTAGGTCCCAGCAAGATAATCTCTTCAATCAATCATCCCAAAAATAATTATTAATAATTCAAATGTCCACCCCTAGATCCTTGTATCCATTACATAGGATCAATAATATCATAACAATAAAACAACACAGCAAGGATAACACAAAATAAGTAAACAGAACACTCTCATCATTCCCACCCCCCTTGAACGATTGGGGCTCAAAATCTTGGGGCAAGGGGTGAAGATCTCATTTTCCATAGCTTCTTCATGCTGAAATTGGATGTAGAGATGGCCCTGCCCCCAAAAAGTCCCATTCCAGAGGTCAGTTCTTTAACGAGCTGGCAGGAATTCCAAGAATGCTATGTGCTTAGGCAGTCACCAGAAAGTGCAGGGTGCTTAAGCCTAAAGGAAACAAAACTAGCAACAAGGTTAGCCAAAACAAAGGACAAAAAGAGTAGACAAGTATGGACTATTATTCTTCAAATAAAATCATCTCAAGTTTGGTTGAGATTTCAGTTATGCAAAGATCCAACATCAGAGCCAAACTCAGGTGGGAAATGTTTCTTTTCAAAAGGAACATAATGAGGAAGCCAAGAGGATCCCACCCTAGATAGAGACTAGGATTGTCCTCCCAGCCTTTCCCCAAATGTACAAGGAAACACAATGGGAAAATTAAACTAAGAGGATCCCATCCTAGATAGAGACTAGGATTGTCCTCCCAGCCTTTCCCCAAATGTACAAGTTTTCATCCGTTAATTACACAAGGTCACCTTCAGTCTGAGTGGCTTGTGGGCTTGCAGGAGCAGTTCTTATTTCCCTAGTTCTCCTGTTATCAAGTCCTTTATCTCTATACATTCTATATAATTCATTGGTTGGAATTCCATCTATCATTTCAAAACCTACCCCTGCTCTCAATAAAGCAGTAAACATTTCTTTCCTTGTTACTCTCCTTTGGCGCCAAGTTTGCTGGTTATTCACCCTTCTCTCTCGAGGAGATCTATCCCTTCCCCAGTCACCTAAGTCATGTAACTGTAAAATCTTATTTATCACTGTTGTAAGATGGCTCCCTACTTCTCCAAGTAATAAATTCAAAATTAGTTGTTTATAAGCAGGGGGAGCTGTCCTAATTATTAAATTCCTATGAGGCAGTCCCATTGGATCATTGTAATATTTGTCTGCAGTTCCTATCATAATGGCAGTCTTCATTACCTCCTCCTTTAGTCTCATGATACAATCTCTAAGTGAATACCAGGGTCTGTGCTCAGTGGGCCACATAGAATCAGTAGCATATCTCTTATTGCATCCCACAGCGGCTAATGCCAACAGAGTAGTCCTGCTATCACCATCTCCTTGCTGATGATGTTCCCTAAAAGCTTGTTGAACTAGAGGATCATGGCTGATACCTATGAATCTCATGCAGTCTGTCCTATCTACTGATATTCCACTGGCCCCTTGATCACTGAGTCTTACCATCCAAGATATCAATGGTTCTCCTATTCTTTGGCTGAATCTACTCAAAATATCTGTGACCTCTTGTGGTGAGAAATCTTCCTGAATTTCCCTTGTAAATGAATCTTCACCTCGGGTTTCTGTCTTCCTCCTTTGTATGGGTCGAGCCCTTGTCTGATCATTTAACCATCTCCTATTCTCTGTGTGAGGCACATCCTGAACCCCAGTAGTGTTTTGTGCCTCAGCCCCTAACATTGTCTCATTTTCCCCCCACTCACTTCCTCTGCCACCATGGCTAGGACGAAGCAGGCAGTCAGGCTCTTTCTGGGCTGGGTTGAAATGCACTCTGGGCTTTTTTGGTCTCCTGCTGCTCTTAGCCACATTAATAGAAAAGTTCTCATTTGAGTCAGTTTGGTCTCCTGCTATCTGAGATTCCTCTTCTTGCTGTGGGGTAGGAGTGCCCCCATGTCTTTCACTTAATCTCAATCTTTCGTATACTAGCCGGTAGGCTGATAACACTATCCAGCTTTGCCTAGATAGTGATGCCCCTGACTGAATCCCAACTTCTTGTAAACACTTTTCCAAATCCCTAGGATCTCCTCTCCGTAGCCTTGGTTCCCAGTTTTCACAGGGTCCAGCTTTTTTAGCCAATTCTTTTGCTAGGGAGGAATAAAATGGATCCTCCCATCCTGGGATATTCATCTCTTCCTCTGGAATTGTTCTACTTCTAAATAGAGATCTTATACCTAGCGATCCCATCCTCGTCGCCAAATGTATTAGGAGGGCAGAGTTTATAATCTCAAAGAGGATCATAAACATGTCTGAAAGGTTCGGAACCGCCGGATATAAGAAACTCTCAAAGTAGAAGGCAGAAGAATCAAAACATATATTTAGGCTCCACAGTAACCAGCCCATGAACCAGCATCCCCATTTTGACATATTAATGAAAAGTTTCCAGGCCCAATAAGTACGCCTTGAAAGAGTAACCAGGAGGCTACAGAGAAGCATGATTGCATAAAGCAAAATCATGCTTCCCCCTCTACGGTAAAAAGATTACCCACTGGCCTGAAGTCTTTGTTCAGCTTCCTCCCGTAGGTCAGCTCTGCTACTGGCAGCTCCTGCTTCGGCTGTGGCTATAGCTATAGCAGCCTCTGGCTCCAACAGGAGCTGCTTTTAACCATCCAGCTTCTGCGGGGGTGTAAGGTACGCCAGGGAAAGCACAGGTTCTTTCAATCTGCTTAAGCAAGGTGAAGGGGTTGACCGGGAAAGCACAGGTTCTTTCCATCAGCTTAAGCAAGGGAAGCAAGGTGAAGGGGCCGACAAGCTTACTCCAGTCCAACATACAAACAGCATTCAGTTCAGGGGAAAAAGCCAAACTAGTCAAGGGCACTTGTTGACCAAGTGCTAAGGAGCCCATTTTTGGTTGCCAATACACTTAGTAAATTTCCTTTTGTTAACTTTGGAATGACCTACAAGTGTTGCTTACCAATTCTAACGGGAACTAATTCAGGCTACGGGCCTGAATTCAGCCCACCTTTATCAAACCTTGAACCAAATGATTATGTAGACAGATGCAGTAAAAACTTTTGTCCAAGAACAACCAACATACATTTTTGCCAAAGTCCCTACAGAGTGAAACAGAACTAAGAGAAACAATAGAAACAACTGCAACCACAATGTAAATAAAAAGCTCTCAAGAATAGAACTGAAGACTATATAATTGTTATGATCAAACTTGTCCCTGAGGAAGAGATGAGAACATTGACTTCTCTACATTTTTTGCAGAGCTAGGGAACTATGGGTGTGGAATACTGCATACACTATCAAATTAATAGGTAATGAGATTGATTGAGGTGTGCACGGGTTTTGCTGAACTGCTTTGTCAGTCTCTTTCCTCAGCCTATTAGCAGAAGCAGTAGGGCTGCCATTTAGTTAACCCCCTACCCCAGATGTGGATGGAGAAAGGGAGGATTCTTGGTCTCCCACAAGGCAGCATGGAGTTGTCAGTCATCTGTCCTCCCTAGGCAAGCCTGTGCTTGGAATGGGGCTGCCTCTTTTTTTCCTTCTCAGAATAGGTGAGCACTAATCTCAAGGTAAGAATGCTCAGGTGCTGTTCTCAAGAGTTTGAAAGCTCTAAAAGTTCCATTAATGGTTGGAGCTGGATGGCAGCTTGACAGTAGAGACGGGGAGCAGTAGTAGTTGATGGCAGTGACTCTGTGGGGAATACAACCCCTTGCACCCGAGAGAAATACTGGATATTGACTCTAGAAAAGAACTGATCTTTAAGAGTTCAACAGAGGCAAGAAAGGCCAGCACAGGCAACAAAAGGAATAATGCTGCACCTTTTAAGTTTACTCAGATATGACAGGACTCATTCCTGAATAATAGAGGTGGTTGGAGGGGTAAATATCAATGATAGAAAAAAGCACAAAGAACTGGATCATAAAGCACGAGGAAGGAAGAAGTACACAAAAGAGCTGGAAAGGGGGAAGAGGCAACATTATTGAGGGTCATTAAGGCCAGGCTGATTCTGAACTATTTTCAGCTCTCAACCTATTTTTTTAACATCCAACAGATAGTCCCTATTAAGAAAAAAATCAAAGACAGGGGAGTGAGAGAAGGATTTCTATCACTGGAACTTGGAGCTAACTACATTGTAGAAAAAACTGGAGCCTACATGCTTTTCCAGCCAAGTAGCCCTTCCTGTGGCCTAGCAAATACACACTGGGAGTAGTTATGGTCCTGAGAATGTCCCGACTCCATTAACTGTGATGGTGTTGACTCTCTTGAAAAATCTTGAGCACCTACTTTGGCAATATAATTATTGCCTTAGAGAGTAGGGATTGTTTCAATCTTCGTATTTTTATCCCCAACACCTAGCAAGGTTTTCCCTTGGATGAGATCAAGGATTCTCTTTGTTGAGATAGGTTATGTCATCCCC
The DNA here is from genome assembly GCF_011100635.1 of Trichosurus vulpecula. Lineage (NCBI taxonomy): Eukaryota > Metazoa > Chordata > Mammalia > Diprotodontia > Phalangeridae > Trichosurus > Trichosurus vulpecula. The sequence continues at coordinate 82,653,358 of NC_050579.1, forward strand.
AATGAAAGAGCTCGTTCATTCTGCATTGTCCAGTATATATTCTTCTATGAATACCTTCTCTCATTTTTGTTTTGCTATCATATGAATAAATGGGTTTCTTTACTATTCACTATGTGTGTTCATTGAGGAACTGGTATTTGGTGGGAAAGGGTCAAGCCTTGGATGTAGAGCCTGGGGTTCCCCTTCTCCTCCAAATAACAAAACAATCAGAAATTAGATTGAGGCCATTAATATCCCCTAAACTAACAATATTTAAGGGAAGAGATGAATATAATTCTAGCCCACCCCTCTCTCTGAGGAGAGCAGAGTGGCCTTTGGTACCAACTTACTGCTTCCCCTCCTGGAAACAATGAAAGGATTGGGGCAGGGAGAGGAGAGAATGCTAGAGATGTCTATTTTGTCTCCCTTGAAACCATACAACAGCCCTGGCCCACAGGTGGCCCTCACTTCACATAAGGTCCTTTCTCCTACCATAGAGTCTAAGAATGGTCTGTATATGTTTCAGCCTCTGTCTCTCTGTTCACGACTAACTAGCTCTGTGACCTCAGGCAAGTCACTCGATCTCTTGGGACTTTTTCCTTATCTTTTACTTATCTCTGAAAGGAGGCCACCAAATTAGATAATTTCTTAGATTGTATCTAGGTCTCACAGTCTATGATTATAGGATTTTTCTATTAATTTCTTTCTCTCTGTTCTTCACTCTTTTTTGTTGGTCATATTTCAGCCTATTTCTCTGCCTCTCAGTCTCTCCTCCCATCCACCACCACCTTTCCATGCATGCATGCATGGGTGTATGTCTGCATACCCACTTACCTATGCCCACATGCATGTGTGTCTGTTTATCATTCACTGACAACCTTCAAGTAATTTACTCGTTTTGTTAGCTCCACAGATAGCAAATTCTTCCAAGCCCTCCTCTCAGCTCTCCCAATGACCTTTACAGGAAAAAAAGTGGCCCATTAAGTGTGAGGTGTTAACTGCTCTCCTGACCACATATTCCAAGATGTTTCCTGCTCATATTTCAGGAGCAGCCTGCAATGCTGCAACCCCACCGGGGCCATTCTGTCAGCCCAGGCATTTAATTAGCTAATTACAACCTGCTGACATGAATACACAGAATATGGTGTTCGGAGAGCAATTTTTTTTCCAATTCATTTATTATTAGCCCCCAGTAAACATCTGATAGGCTCTTCCCTGAGGGGACATCGTGGTAATTGGTCCCTTGAACATCAAGTTCTTTGGCTAATCTGTCAGAGCTGAAACCGAGTGTCACCGTCTGTCAGTATTTGCACCATACACCCCATCCTGCACTTTACATTTGGAGTCACAAAAGGGGAGGAGCAGGAGTTGAGGGAGAGGGAATGGGCAAGGGTCAAAATCTGGAGAAAATAGGATGAACTTGGTCAGTACCCATCTCCCCAAATTAGTGAGTTATCACCTCTGCACTCAGCTCAGGATGTGCTCCTCCGAAGTCAGTGGGGAAATCTCATCTTTTAGCTTCAGTGATAAGTTTTTGGTTTTGTTTCCTCCACTTTCCACACTCAATTAAAGCTTCATATAATATCTGATGTAAGCATGGAAGTCATATTCATTCAAGTGTGCTCAATGAAAAGTCAAGATAACAGTGGTCATGTGATTTGGTGTCAGTTAAAACCCTTCCTAATCACAGTTTAGGAAATGTAAACCAACTCATAAAGGGACTTGGCTTTGCCTAGCAGCCAAAAAGGTCTCCTAGAATTCCCCTAGCAGCTACCAGTGAATACCATCTCCCAAGAATGGAGAAAACCAATATCTATGGGTCTAAAGAGCCAACAGGACAATCCTGAGGACTCCCTATGAAGATGAAAGATTTTTAGATAAAAAAAATATACATATATGTCTCAGTGGAGAGAAAGAATTAATGATGAGCTAATATAAAGAGAAAAAAATCAATATATACTTCAGTGATTGCATTTTACAATAAATTCAGATATATCCTCTTAGGTAGAGTGAAGCAAATACTCCTAATTTGTTTATTTTCCAGTTGCACACTTGGGGAGTATTCAGTAAATGACACCAGTAATTTATCTATTATTTGTTAATGGCCTCTTAGTACGTAATCATCTACCAAAGAGAATGTTGGAAGAGTTAATGCTCCTCCCCCCAAAAAATGACTTACTGGTTGACAGCACGGTATGGTTACAAGCTGCTCAAATTAGATTGAGAAAAGGCTAGTATCCCTATTCATCTTGGCACTTACCAGCTGTTTGAAGCATGACAAGGCAGTTTCTGAATCTGTTTCTCCATCTGCAAAATGGAGACAATGATCTTTGCACTACCCACCTCATAGGGTGGTTATGAAGAAGGTGTATTGTAAAGTTTTGCACACACCCACACCTGTGATTTCATCTAACTCACTTGTTACTAATGAATAACACACAAAGGAGAGTGTTAGCCAGGGATGGTGAATGAGAACTGGGATCATAGGAGAGTCTATCGGCACACCCCATCCAGGAACAATGGCAAAGTTGGTTTTATCAAGGTTCAGTGTCATAAAACTGGGGGTAAAGGGTTGGGGGAGGAGGAAAGGGTGTGTTTTGAAGCAAAGGGGTTAGCAAGGAGGAGGTGGCCAGAGAGTAGGGAATGAAGTGAAGCATGATGTCTGGGGCTTTCCTGAAATAGTGTTGTAAGAGAGGCAGTCACCAATTAGGTGGGAGGGGAAATCTGGGTCACACTACTAGTAGGTGGCCAAGAGAGTACAGAATAGCCTTAGAATGTTGTCTAAGGGCATTGAGAGGTTAGGTGATTTCTTCATAGTCAAACTAGTATACATATTTTCCTAGTAGATAGAGTGTCAGGCTTCTGATCCTAAAAACTTGGGTTCAAATCCCACCTCAGTTATTTTCTGTGTGACCCTAGACTACCTTGGTTTCCCTCTATAAAACAAGGATAAAAATAATAACCTATAGATTTGTTATGAATGAGATAATATGTTAAATGCTTTGCAAATCCCAAAGGACAGTACAAATGTGATTATATATCTAATGAAAGACTTGAATACAGATTTTCCTAACTTCAAGACTGTGCTTTTATTTATTATACCACAATGCCTCTCTTGTTGTGGGTTATTATAATTAGGAAGTCATTTACAATTCCTAAACATATGTAGGTGCATGTGGAATTGAACAGAAAGCATGAATTATAATGCTCAATGCAGAGAAATCACAATTTGTATTTCATTTCTGGTTGTTTTTGTAAAATTGATCTCCTGTATGCCTCAGTTTTGCCATCTGTAATTAAGGGATAACAGCCAAGCAAAAGGTTATATATGCATATTAAATATACTTGAGAACTCTAATTCTGCTTTAATTTTGTGTCCCTGTATAAAAACAACCTGGAAGAAAGAATATCTTTTGAAGATTTGGGGCCTGCTAGATTATAAATACTTTGAGAGCAAGAAAAAACATCTTATTGATTTTATATTCCTATAGTATATAACTCATAGCCGATGAATAATAAATGTTAGTTGAAAAGGAATGAATGAACATTTAACAAACAAATGTTTCCTTTTGGTCTCAATATTCATAGATATATTAAAAATAATGTCAGGCAATAATTTTACAATACTCCCAAGAATTCCTACAATTCTATGGAACACTAGGAGGCATATATAATTAGGCTCCACCCAAAATTCTCTCCCTTTTTCCAGCCCCATTCAACCAAACAGCTCACATAACTTCAAGATAACCCCACATTGACTCCCCTTTTCAAGGACCAATAACAGCTCTGTTTGAATTTCACACTTATTCCATTTTTTTAGGTAGGCGACGATAAATATTTATTATCAAGATGGTTTTGAAATTAGTAAAAATCATACCTGAAACTTACATCATATTTTAAGGTTACTTAAAGTGCTTTAAAAAACATTATCTCATTTGATCTTTACAACATCCCTGTGAGATTAACTCCCATTTTACAAATGATAAAACTGAGGCTTCGAATGGTTGGATGATTTGCCCAGGGTCACGTAAGTGGTAAATAACTAGAAACTGAAGGCAAGTTTCCATTACATAGCACTGCTTCTTATTCTCTCTAAGGATCAAGAACTATGGGAGGGGAAGAGGTGCAAGGTAAGAATCTAGCTTATTCCTATACTTTGTCACAATTTCATATCAATAGACAATAGAAAAATAGAAAGCTCCTTTTTAAAGTCCTTTTCTTAATTTTTTCTGCAAATAAAATATCTTCCCCCATTTGGGGAAGATAAGGGGATTAAATATCATTATCTCCACTGCCATGTTGGTTGTGAAAATACAGCATGTTTAATGCATCAAATCCTTAAGCAGCAGAGATAGAAATGCACTGGGGTTCAGGGGATAGAATTGAATTTTGAATTTAGAGCCTCAAGACCTGGCTCTGAAACCTGCCTCTGTTAGGCAATACCTGCATCACCTTGGTCAAGTCATTCACTCTCTGGGGATCAATTTCATTAGCTGTAAAATAAAGGTAGGTGGCACAGCGGATAGAGCACTGGGCTTAGAATCAGGAAGACTCCTCTTCATGAATTCAAATCCAGCCTCAGACACTTGGTAGCTGTGTGATCCTGGGCAAGTCACTTAACTCTGCCTACCTCAGTTCCTCCTTTGCCCAAAACCCCACATCTTTGCCAAGAAAACCCCAAATGGGGTCACAGAGAGTCAGACATGACTGAAACAACTGAAAAACAACAATAAAATGAGAGTATGGAATTAGATTTTTCTATAAGGTCCCTTAGATTTGTAAATCTTATCATCTAGTTAGAAATAAGAAGTGAGGAGACAAGACTGGAATGAAGGACGACTAAAGTAAGATCATGAGAAAGTCACTGAATCTCTCTGACCCTCGATATCTTCGTCTTTAAAATGAGCAAGTCCAGGATCCAAAGTTCAATGATTCTATGATCCCATCAATCAATCAACAAGCATTTATTAATCACCTACTATGTGCTAGGCACTGAGACAGATATCAGGGATACAAAGACTAAAGTGAAAAAGTCCCTGAACTCATGGATCTTACACTTTATTGGGGGAAATAACATGTGTATGTGTATCTGTATACACACCATATGCATATATATATACACACATACATACAAACACACATATATGTGTATGTGTGTATATGTATATTTGGAAGCATACTAGAGCTAGTTCCTACTGGCTCGAGAGTCAATTGTTAGATTTTCAAAGTGAGCACTTACACCTCAGAAATTGATTTATTGCTTCATTAATTTTCTAGACTGAAAAATGATGGAAAAATTGCAATAATGCAAATTGAACTTAAAACTGTGATGTACGAACTTTTTTCTGAACAACTGTTATTGTATGTTTACCAGCATACCCCTGTACAAATATATATACATATAAATATTTATAAATATTAAATAAATGTTTTTATAATATACACATATACTGATGTAAGAAATATTGTGGAGGTAAAAAATAGGACTATGGGTATATTATGTATAGTGCATATATATACATATATGTATCAATACATATAGAATATATATCATACATGCATATACGTATACATTTGTGTATATAGACACATACACATGTATAAACAAGATACATACAAAAATGAATAAGAAGGTGATAGAAGAGGTACTGGGGTGGGGAACCAAATCTTCCATTACCTTGTTATTCATTTTTTTAATTCAGTCAAAGGACCACACTTGAGGACTTAGAGGCCCACATGTGGGCTTGAGGTAGCAGGTTCCCCACCCCTGTAAGAGGCTAGGGAGATAAGGAAAACATTCATGTAGACATTTGGCGCTTGAGCCGAGTTCTTAGAGAAGTTAGTAACTGTAAGAGACTGAAGTGAAAGGAGAGAACATCCCCATCATGGAGGACAGCCAGTGGAAACGTGTGGAGAAGGTAGATGGAGGTACACACGTGAAGGCCAATAGGTAACAAGGTTGGTGAGGGAGGTAATAAGGCTGAAGGTCGTCCATGTATTTTAGGGACATTACTTCTGTGGCTTTCTGGAGGATGGATTGGAAAAGGGAAAGACTTGAAATAAGAGCAATGAAAAGACTTATAATAGTTGAAGTGAAATGTTATGAAAGCTAGTAATAATAGCTAGCTTTTATATAACGCTTTAAAGTTTATAAAAGCACTTTTCACAACTATTTTTTCATTTTGTACTCATAGAAACCCGAGGTAGGCGTTGTTATTATCCCCACTTTGCAGTTGAGGAAACTGAGGCAAAAGCGATTAAGTGACTTGCCCAGGGTCACATAGCTAGCAAATCTCTACGGCCTTCCTAAAATCAGGCCTAGCTGTGTGTTGCAATGGGAGTCTTCACTAGGGTTGGGGCTACGTGAGTGACGAGAAAGAGACCGGTGGGAGAAATATCATGCAGATAGAAAATAGAGTCACACGGTAAGTGTCCGAGGCTAGATTTGAACTCAGCTCTTCCCGAGCTCTCTCCACTGTGCCTGCGGCCTATCTGTCTGGCAATAATAGTACCTTCCATTTGTATAGAAAATAGAAAAAATAGGATTCGGCAACCAGTCGGATACTGAGATAAAGGAAAGAACTGAGGAAGACACCAAGGCTGTGAACCAAGGCGACTAGAAGTAACAAGAAATAGAAGTATCTCTGACACAAATGGGGAATTTCAGGAGGCAGGTGAATTAGGAGTTAAAAGAAAGAATAAAACAGAAAAGTTAGGAGGAAGGAATTGAAGAGGGATGGCATCTGTCTCTTCCCCCTACAACTTTCTTTCTCAAGGTGGCTGAAACATACAGCGCAAGCTGAATATCGTGGGCTGAAAAACCATCAAATGAGAAGCAGGATGTGGAAAGACTACTAGATTTGAAGACAGAGGTCTTGGGTTCGAATCCCATCTCTTTCACTTATTGTCAGTGTGAAGTTGGCCGCGGTCGCTCCTGTGGGCTTCAGTCGCTTCACCCAGAAAACTACTTCATGAGCTAGTTGTGTTAGATGGCTTCTGAGAGTGCTTCTAACTCTAAACCAACGATCCCTGAATCTTTGGTTTGGTAAATAGAGTCTCAGGATCTGGGCTTTTGCCCCTGGTCTACTACTTTACATGTGATTTTTAGCCTTTCTGAACCCCCAAATCCTCACCATCCTGCCCAACATACATGACTACTCTGAGGCTCAAATAAAATAGGGGATAGGAAAGTATAGGTACTATTATTGCTAGACAGACAGGCTGCAAGCACAGCAGAGAGAGTTTGGGAGCTTGACTCAGGAAGAGCTGAGTTCAAATCTAGTCTCAGACACTTACTATGTGACCCCTATTCAAGTCATTTAACCTCAGGAAGACCTGAGTTCAAATCCAGCCTCAGATATTCACCTATATGATAGGGCAGCTAAATAACACAATGGATGGAGTCAGGAAGACTCACCTTCCTGAGTTCAAATCTGGCTTCAGACACTTGCTAGCTGTATGACCCTGGGCAAGTCACTCAACCCTATTTGCCTCAATTTCCTCATTTATATAATGTGCTAGAGAAGGAAATGGCAAAGCACTCCAGTATCTTAGCCAAGAAAACCCCAAATGGGGTCAACAAAGAGCTGGACATGACTGAAGAACAATTGAAATAAAAATGATAAAAATAATAATAGCGCCTTATCTCCCAGAGTTATTATTAGGCTAAAATGGGCCTCACATAAGGTTTTGCAAATCTTCAAGCACTGTATCAATGCCAGTTATTATCATTACTGGATTTCTCATTACTAGTAAAGAAGTCAAAATGATTTTTCACGTCAAACCAGCCTAAAACCCTAAAGTCAAAACACCAGGAGGTACGTGGTGTTAATAAAAGTTTTAGCATATACAAAGAGCTAACACATCTATCACTTACTGTGTGCCAGGTACGTTACAATTATTATCTCATTTTGATCCTTACAACAACCCCGGGAGTTGGTTCTCTTTTTATCCCCTGTGTACAAATGAGGAAACTCAGGCAAACAGAAGTGAAGTGACTTGCCTAGAATGATATAGCTTTACGTTAAGTATCTGAGGCCAGATTTAAACTAGGCTCTAGGCCTAGGCTCTATCCACAGTCCTTCCTAGCTGCCCCATGAGTCAGAAAGTACTCAAATCAGACTAACATCAGGATTTGATGATGTAGTGTTTGGTAACAATTAAGGATTAGTGGAAAAGAATTACCAAGACCAATCAATGTGAGGTGGGGTTTTTGAATCTTTTTCTAAAATGGTTTCATCTTTTGAATATAGTGTTCTTTAGTGTCACCGTGCTTAGTCCTTTTAATAAGGATTTTTACATTTGACAAAGTAGTAGGTTTTTATGCAGATCATTTTTTTCATACATGTAAACATAGATAAGTGTGTAAGCCATCCATATCTATGTTTGAATCCTCACACTGACACTTTTTATGTGGTCATAAACAAATTATGTAACTTCCCTAGGCCTCAGTATCACTAACTGTAAAATTGGGTTAATATTATCTGTAGTAGGTATTTCACAGGGATGATGTGAGGCCCAGATGAAATAACATACGTGTGATAAGATCAATAGGTCTCAGGACCTTACCACTGAGCTGAGTTAGCTTTTCCTAGAGAGCTATCCCACACAGGCAAGGCTAATTTTTCCCTTAAAAGGTATTGAAATACTCTACACACTTAATTGGTCCCAAGGGACTAAGCCTCAAACCCTTAATCATTTTTTGTGTCCTTGAAGTTCATGTTGAACATAATTGAATGACAACAAAATATTTAGTGGACACACAGCATTGATTCATTTGGTAACAGTTTCTCTGCCTCTGTCAGGTATACTCAATTACATTCAACATCTCATGACCCCATTTGGGGTTTTCTTGGCAAAGATACTGAGCTGGTTTACCATTTCCTCCTCCAGCTCATTTTACAGATAAGGAAACCAAGGCAAACAGGGTTAAGTGACTTGCCCAGGGTCACACAGCTACTAAGTCTGAGGCTGGATTTGAACTCAGGTCTTCCTGACTCCAGGCCTGGTACTCTAACCACTGTGCCACCTAGCTGCCCCAAGTATTCTTTACTTATGACAAAGTAATCTTCCTTTTTCAAACTATTTGACGGTCTCCTATTTTTTCATCTCTTTCTGATTCTCAAGCTGAAGCACCAAACTAGCCTGTTAAGCCCTGCTCACAATAGTATATAAAGCTTTTTACAAAGTATAAAATGTTATATAAATACCAGTTATTGGTCTTATTATTTATAAAGCCTTATGTTCATATAGTAGGCTATAACTAAGGTACCATCACTTACCTGCTGTCGGCTTACAGTAATAATTTCAGGAAAAGTATCTAAGAGGAAATAATCACTACCTTGACTGATGGGCTTGCAAATGAAAAACAATTTTGACAGTTATCGCAACATAGACAAAGCTATTTCTCTGGCACTCTAAACCTCCCTTGCTTGCTTTTTCTCACCTCAATGATGACTCTCCCCTTGTCCAATTTCCTTGTTTATTCACCATCCTCTCCCAATCCAATCCTGCTCAGAAGAAAAAGTTTGAAATTTATTCATACAAAAGCAAAAATCATAGAATCCAAATTATACAGTCTCCGAGATGGAAGGGAGCTCATCTATTTCAATAAACCAGACCAAAAATCTCCTCTATAAAGTCATTCTCCTCCTTCCCCCCACCCCAAATAACCATCTAGCTTTTGCTCAAAGATCTCTAGAAGCAGTCTGGTCCACCTTGGAATGCCTTTCATTGCTAACATTTTTTTCTTACATAGCCTAAATCTATCTCTGCAATTTCCATCCATAGTTCCGCGGGGCAAAGTAGATTGAGTCTTTTCCCTCTTTGACATAACAGCACTTCAAATACTTAATGACAGTTATCATGTTCCCTTTAAATCTTCTCTTCCCCTAGTAAGATCCCAAGTTCTTCCAACCAGTCATCACATGACATGGTCTTTAGGCCCCTCACCATTCTGGTTCCTCTCCTCTGGATGCTCTCCAGCTCCTCAAAGTCCCTCCTAAAATGTGGCATTCAGAACTGAACTGATGACAACTGATAAGGCTTAATGTGTTGCCTGTATCAAGTGCATTTATTTTTTAACAAGGAGCAAAGCTTTAAGCCAAAGAAATGAAGTGCTAATTGTGTTATATCAGGCATCAAATAGTGGGTGGAAGAGATATTTTTGGAGTCACTTAGTCTTTTTCAGGACCCTGAAGTCTCACTAAATAGATAGATGTGTATCCCAACTTTAAAAAAAAAAGACTGGCTTGTCTACATGAATATCTATATCGATAAACTCATCTATTTGTGTCTAATATCTGCTTCCCTGAACTCTGTAATCCTGGCTTCCCTTGCCTTAATTCATTTATAACATGTCAGCTGTAATTTTCAAACATAAGTGATCTTTTTTTAATAGTATCCCAGCTTTTCTTTTCCACTTCTTTGCTGGGTTTTTTCCCCCCACATCCTTCAAACACATTGAAACCCGAGCCAAGGGTGGTGAGAATAGATTTTTGAAAAAGTCATGAATTAGTTATTTTCCACCTTGGCTGACTGTATCACTTGTCAGAACTTCAATAGGAGAGTAACCCCAGCTCCCTCCGAGAGTGCTCACTAATGGTTCTTTGCTGCATTGTCCCCTTTGATCAGGCACAGGTGGATGACAAGCCGCCTGCATGTGTGTTGAAAACAGGTGAACGTTATTGTCAGAGTGATTATATCTAATTACATCCTGGTTAATTATCAAACACATGAATTATAATGGGGCAGCTCTTCATGAGAGGTGGATACATCCTCCAGATGTCACGCACTGTGACTAGCCTTAGCACTATCTCCAGGGACCATTCTCCCTGCACACCTACTGGGGAAAGTTATCTCAGAGGCACACTCAGTGTACAGGGTGAAGTGAGGGATTCTTTTCTTCTCCTTCCCTTCCACAGCTGTCAGGGGAAGAGATCAGCCGATGGTCAGGTTACACCGGCTCTCTGTAATTTACACTGGAAACACATGTTCTACTCTCCTCCATCCTCTTCTGCTCTTCCTGTCTGTTTCTTGTTGTTATTAGAGTTTTTTCCCCTTTCTCTCTCTCCCTTTCCTTCTCTCTCTTCCTCTTGCCCTCTCTGGCCATTGTCCCTTTCTGTCTACTGACAGATGCTTTTGAGATCCCCAGAGACTCTGTTCAGTGGCAGTTCACCTTCACTTTTCAAATAACAAACAAGGAGAGTTCATTCAGCAAACAGGGGGGCTTAGTGAACTGACCATGTGGTATGCAGCCTTCTCTAGGAGGTCACCTGTTTTAATCCAGCCCAGATCAGGAAAGAAAGAATTCCCCGTGTCTAAAGCTTGGTGGGTTTTGAACCATCTTGGAAGTATGTGGTCTGCTTTTCACTCACCAACTTGTTTTATGTAGGTTGATCTTGTTGACTTCATGCTAACTGTTAACCAAAGAAGGATATGGTCTGGTTCCCAGTATGAAGAGACTATTGTCTCCACTAGATTTTATTTTTGGCTCCCCATGCCCCATTATTTGCATTGTGGTTTCAGAAAATGAATGAAAGTGCTTGCCCTATTTTGTATTGGGAATGTTGACACTGGGCAACTTGAATTTGTCAACAGGGCTATTATGGCCCCCCCCCCCAAAAATTCCAACTCTCAATCTCCTGATGTCCCTAGAATCAGCCAACTAACCATGTGTCTTTTTCTCATTTTTCTTCTCACATGCAGAACAATGAAAATGCATTAAAAAGAAAGCATGCTAGACAGTAGGTTAGTAATTGCATTTATTTTACATTTTTTCTACAGACACTAACTCCTCAAAATCAGAAGCCAAATCACAAAGTCTATTAGGAATTAGTAGTGACTGCCCTTCTTCCCTTTGGAACATACAGAAAAAAAAATGGTAGAAGTGGAAGGAAGGATGGGAAGCCATAACAACATGGACTTTCTATGATTCTCTCTCTCTTTCTCTCTCTCTCTCCTCCCCCTTCACTCCCACTCTCTTGCTCTCTCTCTGATCTCTTCTTTCTCTTTTCCTTCCTATTCACTCTTCCTCACACTCCTTTCTCTCTTTATCTTTTGTCTATGTTGAGAAAAACAGCACACAGCTTGGGCTGCCTGACTGGATCACGCTCCAGGATGGTGACATGGCCAATCCTGGGAGGGGAGCCAACGTGTATTAAGCCTGCGCACTACCAGCTAGGCTTCTCTAGGAACACCAGGAGTCTGCATAAACTGATTCCACAGAATTAATTTTCCCAAGTCAAAAATGGCAAAGGCAAGAAACGAATAAGACAGATTACCAGCCCTAATCACACTTTCTCCCTCTCCCTTTCTCCTTGTATGGTAATTAGGATAATTAACAAGCTAACAAGCTTCTAGTAAAAACAGTTTCAGAATTTCAATGTATAATTAATATTTACATCTATAACAACTTGTCATCTAAGCTACTTTTAGACCAAAAAGCCCATCAAGACCTTGTACTGGAAAGAGGACAAGCCTTCAAATAGTGTGCCTTTAAAAGGCAGACTCCAGAGGGCCTTTCCACAGAGGCTGCACATGCTTATTGGTCACACTATAGACATCAAAGGAAGTAGTCAGCCCTGGAAGAGAGTGAACTGGAGAAGAGAAATTCCCACCAAAACGGAATTTAGTCAATCACTGTGGGATGGAAAATGAATTCAAGTATAGGAGGGGAACCCGTCACCTTTGTAAGAAAGCTTGAACTCAGAAGGAATTCCTCAGCAGGTAGAAGGATTGTAAAATTTCTCCTGGGGGGGTCACAAACTGATATTATAATCTCAATACACATAATACAATAATACATAATACAATAATGGCAGCTTCATCAGTTTAGTGTTTAGCTTCAAACAAGTAAATGTCTAACCATTCAAGGCAAGTGATTATTCAGCATTTCTTTAAACACCTACAGAATGAAGACTCTACAGCCTTTCTTAATAGTCTATTTTACTCTTCATGCCCCAAACGGAATTCATTCTATTTCTTCCCCAAAACTATCCCATCACTAAATGTCCTTTTCTACGTTGAGGAAATCGCCATCTATCCGGTCACCCAGATTCACAACCTGAGTTACCCTTGATTCTTTTCTCTCCATCGCTCCCCGTAGCCAGTCAGTGGATAAGTTGATTTACCGCAACAACACATCTATCTCCTTTTCATTCAAACAACCCTGACCCTAGTTCAGCCCCTCATTCCTTCTTGCCTAGACTATTTTAATAATCACCTACTTGGTCTCCCTGCTTCCTCTCTCATCCATGTATATAGAACTACTGATTTAATATTCCTAAAATTCAGATATGGTCACTTACCTCCCTTACTGAAAAATCCTCAGTGGTCCCCCATTATTTCTAGGACAAAATGCATATACCTATGACTTCGCTTAAAGTCCTCAACAATTTGGATCCCAAATTTGGATTCCCAGACAAAGGTCATATTATTCCCCTTCATACCCTCTACATCCTAGTCTCTAAACTTGCTTGCTTCATAATCACTTGGTAAAGGCCTTATTTACAATGTATTATTAATGAAAGCAAAGGGCCTGAATTCCCTCTGAAATCATGTCTTTCTTGCCATTAAATTCAAAGCCACTCATAAACCTAGGAGAAAATCACAACCCTTACACATGATGAGTATACCAAAAAAAAGTTGCTTCATAAGAAAATCAGAAGCAGATTTCTGACTTTCTCTAAGTCTAACATGTCAGATAACAGACATAATTTCTGAGAGAATTCATTATTAGCATAGGAATTATCTACAAAAGAATTAGAGCTTTAGAAATCCCATACTACCATCAATTATATTTTATATTTTTCAAAACATCCTTCAGACATAGCTACTCTGCTCAAGACAATGATACAAGACAATTCCAAAGGACCCATGATAAAAAAACACTACTTCCAGAGAGAGAACTGACAAACTCTGAGTGCAGATTGAAGCATATTATTTTTACTTTTTAAATTTGTTTTTGTTGTGTGTGTGTGTTTTCTTTTGCAACAAGACTAATATGGAAATACGTTTTGCATGACTTCCCATATATAGTCAATATCACATTGCTTGCCTCCTCAAAGGATGAAGAGGGTTGGGAGGCAGAAAATTTGGAACTCAAATTTTTAAAAAAAGGTTAAATTGTTCTTACATGTACTTAGGAAATATTTGACAAAATAAATAAAAATACATCTTTAAAAATAAAAACATCTTTCATTCATTATATAAGCAATAAACTTGAAGGATTATATGCATATTAACCCTAGACACACACTGGAGAGGCAACTATTATTTCCCTACTTATCAAACTTAAGACCCTAAAGGGAAAAGCAAACTGAATTGAAGGACATGACTCAGAACATGATATTTGTAGTTCATCACTGATTGGTAAGGCACAAATTCTGACTTGGATGATATTATTTACCCTTCTGTCATCAGATTTAGACACCAGGGCAAAAATGGTGATTAAGCATTAAACACAGTGTTTACAATTTGGACCACCACTTGTCAGTGAAGGTGAAAAGTGGTAGTCCAAATTGAAAGCATTATGTTTAATGCTCAGTCACCATTTTTTTTCATGGTGTCTAAACCTGACCACAGAAGGGTAAATAATATCATCCAAGATAGGGGGAGATTCAGAAAGAAAATTAGAAATTGTGCTAGATTTGGAATCAGAGGACCTCGGTCTTAATTTTAGCCCTGATAATTTCTACCTTTGTGACTCTGAGAAAGTCACAACTTCTGAGGTCCTCAGTTCCCTCATCATGAAATTAGACTTGATCAGGGGTCAGCAAACTGCAGCCTGCGGGCCAAATCCGGCCTAGTGCCTGCTTTTGTAGGGGCAAGTGCTAAGAATGGTTAGCTCCTATGTCAATAGGTCGTACATACAAAAATAGACAGTGGGTCAGATTTAGCCCACAGGTCATAGTGTGGCAGCCCCTGGACTGATGATCTGCAAGCTACCTTCTAGCTCTAAATCTTACGCTCCTGGGATTGAACAGAGGTTACATAATTGTCAATTTTTCATAGTATTCTTTCATCTCCAGCCTTATCCAGAATTCCATTTTAAAATTTCAACACAATGGCAAGGTCCTTGAAGACATGTAGTGAACTCTAGCAGTGCATATTCAGTGGAAAAACCACTGAACTTGTGTAGGGGACACCCTGTCTATCATTTACAAATCTTAAGCTTGAATGCTGACTACATGTTAAAGATTACAGGCCCTAGAGTTCATTGGAGCATAATGTTAATGGAGCCAAGCAAGATGAAGGATTCAGTTCCCATATGGGTCAATTAACTTTGCTTACTGTTAAATACTGTACCCCTGTATGCTGACCAGCCCCCTTATAAATGTATGTTGTTAAACAAAAATGAGGATAAGAAAAAGAATGTGGATAGATCAATAGAAATTCATCAACATGTTGAAAACTAATACCAAACTCACGGCCTGCTAATCAGTAACGTCATCTTCGTTTTTGAAAGACGGTATATTTTTTTATCATGTCCGAATAAAGGCATGGGGGGAGAAAACAAAAACCTTTGCCATCAAAGAGCAATGCTGTTGTGATAAGAAAGTGTTGGATTGTTCAGATTATCTGTAGGGATCAGCAACCTGAAGCTGGTCATGATATCTAGGACAGGTGGGAGGCCACAGTGGTGAGGTCTCGGGGGAGCTCAGGAACTGCTTACAACAGCTTTGTGAGCAGTATCTTGCTCCTGAGCTAAAGGTTGGGGACCTTTGTTCTGCATAGTAGACAACACTGTCAACCAACCACCAACGCTTGGTTATTATTTCCAGACATAACAGGAGCTGTGTGTACTGTTGAGTGAGGATGGCAGCAGCTGCTGGCCCCTTTGACCTCTTGCATTTCTAGGACCCCCTCTTTTAATTTATTTCTTGTAATATTGCTGCATTTTCCCTTTCCCTAGCACCTCCAACTGCACAGATGCTGTTACTTAACTTTTCTATTGGATTCTATTCCATCTTATTTTAATGAAAATATTCTCACTTTGTGCTTTTTCTTTTCAGCCATAAGGACTTTTTAATTTTGTCTTTAAGTGTTCCTTGTCACTATTCCCTCAAGGCCAATGTACCCTTAGCCTTTAGGAACAGAATGAAGTTTCCTGAACGAGAAGTTACTCAAAAGGCCCTGTCCCTCTTAAGCATAGTGGTTGGTTTGAAACTTGGAAAGGATTCTTCAGAGAAGATCTCCAAGATCTCCTTATTGTTCCACTCACCATCCTCAGGACTTCCCAGACCAAAACATCATTCCCTGACCACCACTCCCCTGTTTTCTGGCGCCACCCGCCCTTAGAATATAAGCTCCTAAAGGGTAGGAATTGTCTCACTTTTGTATTTGTCCCTCCAATGCTTTTGTTTTTAGATCACAAGTCATGTCTAACCTAGTAAACAAAGCCAATGTATCAAGCAAAATCAACTCACACAGAGACTATACCTAACAGTATTCAACATTCTACACCCACAGTACCTCACCCCCACCCTCCAGAAAGGAAGGAAGTATGTTTCCACAACTCTTCTAGGTGTCCAAGATTACACAGAACCTGTTCATTGTGAAACTATGCTGCTACTTCATAAACATTGCTTTCCTTTCCATATGTTTCTTAGCCATCCTTTAAAAATATATATACTCTAGAATTTTGCCAGGAAGCAAAGTTACCTTTCTTATAAATCTGCAGGCTCCAACTCTCCTCTACTTCAAAAATTAGTACATTTGGCCCCCTCCAATTCTGGGGTACCTCTCCCATTCTCCATGATCTTTCAGAAATCATTTCTGCTTAGAAAAGGGGACAGAAGGGAGGGGGGTATAAGTTGCCGGTAAATGTTTAATGATCATCTCTCCTAAAAAAAAATAAGTATTCTAGACATGCTTATAAGTTTAATTTGAATTATTAACACTTTCTTAAGGCTAGAGAATCAACAAAAGCAATAAATCAAGCTCTTATTTGTAGCTTGCTGATTTCCAAAGTGTAAATATTCACACTGAAAATTTAACAATGGGATCTGGGCCACTCCAAGAAGGCTCCAGCACATCCCTGCTTAGAAATCACTTCTGCCATTTCTTTTAGAATCTTATGATGTAGCTCACCTAGACCAGGTAGGTGACTCTAACTTAGCTTCAAGGGCAACAAGGTGTTTTCTTACGATCCTATCATTGCTATTAGACTGTTATCTCTATCAACCATTTGTATTTTGTCCTTTCTCCTCAGCAAAGGAAATACTGAAAAGTTCAAGTGGATCTTTGATTCTGGGCATTTACTCTTATTCTCATGTCACAGTCTCTGGCCCTTTCATACACTAGTTGTTCCCCTCCAGAAGTGCTCCAGGCTGTCAAAGTCCTTTCTAAAATACAATGCTGAGAATTGAACACAATACTCAACTGTCTTGACTCAAGATACTGACCAGGACATCTTTGGTAGAAGAAGACTATCACTTCCTTCCTTTTAGGAACTTTGCTTCTACTAATGTAGCCAAAAGTGCATTAGTGTTTTTGGTTGCCATGGTATATTGCTCAGTCCACTGAAACTGGAAGGTCTTTTCTATCTAGGCATATATACTTGATTTTTTGAACTCAACTATAGAAGTTTACATTTATCCCTATTCAGTTTCATCTTATAAAGTTCAGTGTACCATACTAGATCTTTGGGATCCTTTCTCCATCATCCCACACTTTAACTATCCCTTCCAATTTTGTATCCCTGAAAGATTTTAAATCATGACTTTCATGACTTCAGCCAAGCTTCAGAAATGTTGAATAGTACAGATTCAAGGACTGCTCCCTGGGAAACTCCACTAGAGTCCTCCCAGTCAGGTTCACCTTAATTAATCAATAATCTTTGGGTCCAACAATTCAAAGGATCCAAATCCACCTAGTTGTTCTAATATTCCACTTAATGTCTTTTAATCTTGTCCATAAGGATATCATAAGAAACTCTGCTAAATGCCCTATATGAAGTCTAGGGTATTCCTTGTAGTCCAGTAACCCTGTCAAAAAAAGGAAATGAGGCTAATCTAGCATGACCTGTCCTTAATGAAGCGCTGCTAGTACTTAGCAAGTGAATACTGTATCCCTATCTAAATGCTCATAAATATTTCTTTTAATAACATGCTCCAGAATCTTACCAAGAATCAAGGTCAAACTTGCTGGTCTATAGTTTGAAGACTCCACCATCTCTAATTTTTTTAAATGGATGCAATATTTGCTCTTCTTCAATCTTTTGGCACCTTTCTTATTCTCTAAAACGATCCTGAGTTCACCATCAGGAGCTCAGCAGCCACATGTGCAAATCCTTACACTGTACTCTGGAACATAATTTATCACGGCCAGGCGACTATAGTTCATAGGAAGGAGTTAAAGACTTTCTTACTATTTCCTCACTTAGATTTGGTTTCAACTGCTTGTTGAGTATTTTTATTCCACCTATCATTCTCATTGGCAGAGGAAACAGAGACAGAAATAGAGTTAAATAGTTCTACTGTTTCTCAGTTGTATGTCAACACTGATCAGCAATCCCTTCTATGATGTTCCCCTTTCCCCCATCATGATTTTGTTGTTGTTGTACCCTTAACATTTATCACTAAACTCAGCTCATTCTGAACTTTAGCACTCCAGGGTTATGCCATTCTTTTGAATTCATCTTCAATTGCCTATCTTTCTTCCATAGTCTATACATGGCTTGAAATATAAGCTGATCAAAGAGGTCTCCTGTGCATCAACATAGGGTTTTTTTTAGATAGCCTCCCCATATACGTGTATGTATGTATCTATATTTTGATTTTACATCACCTACATTTCTGAATGTAGCCCTTCTACCACCCCCTCCAGGAGAACCACTCTTTGTAACAAAGAAGAGCAAGAGTTTGGCAAAATTAATCAACATATCAAAAACAGTCAGACATTACATGCAGTACTCTACACCCTTGGTCCCCCTTGCAAAAACAAACAAAAAAAACAAAAACAAAACAAACAAAAAAAAAACAGAGAGAAGTACCTTCTTGTTTCTTGTCTTTGGAGCCAAATTTGGTCATTAAAATTCACAGCATTCAGTTCTGATTATTTTCTTGTTGCTTTTCTTCGCCTTTTGTGTTGTCAAAGGATATGTACAGGCAAAAATCAAAGCTATCTGTAGTCATATGAAAAATGCTCTAAATCACTATTGATTAGACAAATGCAAACATCTCTGAGGTACCACGTCACACTTATCAGATTGGCTAACATGACAAAATAGGAAAATCATAAATGTTGGAGAAGATGTGGGAAAATCAGAACACTAATGCATTGTTGGTAGAGCTGTGAATTGATTTAACCATTCTGGAGAACAATTTGGAACTATGCCCAAAGGGCTATAAAACTCTGCATACTCTTTGACTCAGCAATACCATTTCTAGGTCTGTATCCCAAAGAGATCATAAAAAAGGGAAAAGGACCTACATGTACAAAAATATTCATAGCAGCTCTTTTTGTGGTGGCCAAGAATTGGAAATGGAGCAGATGCCCAACAATTGGGGAATGGCTGAACAAGTTGTGGTATATGAATGTAATGGAATACTATTGTGCCATAAGAAATGATGAGCAGGCAGACTTCAGAAAAACCTGGAAAGACTTGAATGAACTGATGCTGAGTGAAAGGAGCAGAACCAGGAGAATATTGTACACAGTAACAGCAACATGGTGCAATGACCAACTATGATAGACGATCTAAGACAATTCCAAAAGACTCACTATATAACACGCTATCCACATCCAGAGAAAGAACTATGGAGTCTGAGTGCAGATTAGAGAATACCAGTTTCTCTTTTTGTTGTTCTTGTTTCTTCTTTCTTGTGTTTTTTCACTTTTGTTCTAATTCTTCTTTACAATATGACTGATGTGGAAATAAGTTTAACATTATTGTATATGTATAGCTTATATCAGATTGCACAACATCTTGGAGAGGGGAGAGGAGAAGGAGGGAAAGAAAATTTAGAACTCAAAATCTTATAGAAGTGAACGTTGAAAACTAAAAACAAATAAATAAATAACATTTTAAAAATTTTTAATAGTTTTTGCAAAAGTTTTTAAATCTCATGTAACTGAACCATGACACCAGAGGACTCTTAATGAAACACGTTACCTCCTGAAAAAGAGGTGATAGACTTACAATGAAAATCAGAATTTATTTTTTACATGTCTAATGCAGGAATTTATTTTATTCAACTACACATGTTTGTAATAAAGGCTTTTGTTTCTTTCTTTGGTCCTTCCAACTCTCTAAGAATTTTTCTATATGGTATATCGTTACCACGTTCCCTGGCCAGCATCCTCCTATATGTGTTGTGTCCCCCATCCAAATGTTATCTCCTTGCCATCCTTCAAAGGTCAAAAGATATGAACAAGAAATTTTCAGAGGAAGAAAACCAAGGTATCAATAATCATATAAAATGCTCTAAATCAATGATAATTAGAGAAATGAAAATTAAAATAACTCTGAGTTTTCACCCCACACCAATCAAGTTGGTAAAGTTGACCAAAAAAGAAAATGCCAAATGCTGGAGAGGATGTGGGAAAACAGGTTTTGTTAGTAGAGTTGTAGATTGGTCCAGCTATTCCAGAATGTAATTTCAAGGTATGTGAAAAAATATTGTCAAACTGTGCATAACCTTTGACCCAGAAATACTATTACTAAATCTATACACCAAAGAAACCCCAAAAAACAGAAGGAGAAAAAGGACCTGTGTGTGCAAAAACAATTATAACATTTGTATTTATAGTAGCAAAGAATTTGAAATCTAGGGGGTGCCTATCAAGTGGGAAATGGCTGAAAAAATTATGGCATAAGGTACACTAATATGATATAATGGTATTATAATGTAAAATATTACAGAGACAGCTTCAAAGAAATCTGGGAAGAATTATAAAAACTGAAGTAGAGTGAAGTAAGAAGAACCAGGAGAACAAACTATACAGTAATAATAAAGTTGGGAAGACAAACAACTTTGAAAAGCTTTGGAACTCTGATCAACTCAATGACAAACCACAATTTCAGAGGACTCATGATGATGAAACATGCTACTCACCTCTTGAAAGAGACATGATTAACTTAGAGTACAGATTCAGACGTATTTATCTGGACATAGGCAGGGATTTTTTTTTCCTTTCTTTCTCAATGAGGGGTAAGGAAGCAGGCTGCTGCAGGAACTGTGATAGTCAATAGGAAAAGAATATCACTGCAGAAGTGAGGATGCAGTTGAGATCAGACAAACTGAATGTGCAGCAGACCTTCTTGGTACAACATCCTGACTTCCTTTAATAGCAATGGAATGGGAGCAGAGAAGGCTGATAGTGGGAGTGACCCAGAGTTGAAAAGCAATAGAATGGGGCAGCTAGGTGGTGCAGTGAGTAGAGCACCAGCCCTGGAGTCAGGATGGACCTGAGTTCAAATCTGGCTTCAGACACTTGACACACTTACTAGCTGTGTGACCTTGGGCAAGTCACTCAACCCCAATTGCCCTGCCTTCCCCCTTCCAAAACGAAAAGCAATAGGAGGAGGGGGTGAGGGACTCAAGGATATAGGACAATGTATAGTTAAACTAACCAACTTTAAGTTCAAGACTATGCAGGGAGAAAAGTGATAGATGCAGACTGAGAGAAGTCCATTGGATTTTCCAAAAAGGAAAGTAGTCTTTCAAAAGCTTACTTTTGCAGTAGTAGTCTTCAAAAGGGTAGGTTCTATAGAGTGGTTGGTCCTGAAGCCCAGTTGCATTGGGTTAAATAACAAATGAGATGGAGCCCCACATTTGAGGCATTCAGTACAGAGAGAAAAAAGATTGGTCATCTGAAGAAACAACAGATTTAAGTAAATTTATTTTATTTTCAGATAAGCAGAGACTAAAGCATGTTTAAAGGTGGGAGACAGAGAGAGATTGAATACAGGTCACTTTGAGAAACTGCATGGTGTAATTTATGAGTTACAACCACATAATAGGCACTTCACCTATCATCTTCGGTCACAAAGAAAAGGACTGCTTCACCCAGGTATCATTAAAAGGGCAATTGATTGCATGTACACAGATCCTCTTAACTAATAAAGAGCAACTCCTATAGTAGCATCTTGGAATACAAGGGACCAGAAATAATTATGTTTCTATGTCTGATATATATGTATATAAATATACACATATATATGTGCATATAATAGGTGCTGTAGTTCTCTTAAAGCCTATTCCCTTCTCATTTTTTTCATCAAGGATACCCTGTGTACATAGTCTATTTTTATCCAGATTTTATAGAAATGAGAAAGTAGACATATGGGTTGGTACTTGTTAATATCTTCTCAGTTGCCTTCTGGAGGAGAGGGGGGGAGTGGAGAGGGAAGCACCATCTGTGATCTTTTCCATTTTGTGGGAAAATGTAACAAACAGTTCATTTATGAATTCAAGAGGTAAAGATACAGCTCATGTTCAGGGAATTTAACCTAAATATGATTTTTATATAGAAAAAAATACTTCAAAAAGAATATACATAGTTCTAGAAATTTAACCACTCATGGATCCCAGCTTATCCTAGAAGTATATTTGCTGAATGTATTCTATAATCCACCGAAATTGCAAAAAGTCATTGTATAGATCCTTGAAGCCAAATTGTTTTATAAAGGATGGAGACAAAAACCTGTGATTTTATTGGTATATGAAACTCTCAGGTGAGTAAATTCCTTCTATCAATTCAGGTCGACACCTTCCCTGCAATTTGCTGTCTTAAGGAGTTACCTAGAGCACCAAGAGACTAAATACCTTACCAAAGTCACACAGTCAGTACTATCAGAGATTGCACTTGAACTCGGGTTTTCCCAGTTTCAAGGCCAGCTCTCTAGCCACAGTATTACAATGCCTCTTTCTTATATTCAAGTAAACAATCTATTCAGGTATAAATCTAGGGTAAAAAAACCTCATGTACCTATCACTTAGAAGTAAACCAGATAAAAAGGTGCTTTCTTATTCTCAGGGATTTCTTTGGGTTTTAATGGTTATAATTCACAGAGTTACTGGTAACTCTTGACTGTTTCTATTGAGATGCCCACTCATCCCATACCCATTCTGGTAGGAAACACAACTTCTAACCAGTCTTCATCAAGAATTTCCTCCTCTTTAGAATAGTTTGAAAACCAGTCCATGTGGACCATTATAATGCTTACATCTCTACAGTCTCTACTAAGAAATATAGTAACAAAAACATTACCACTTATTGTTTGTTGATTTTTTAAAAGTATTTAACCTGGTAGGACACGCCATATAGTGTGTGTGTGTAAACACATATGTGTGTGTGTATTTCAAGATTATAAAGCCAAATATCGTCAACAAGATAACTGTTCAGCAGACCAGTTGAATGTTAACATCAGATAAGACATAAAACAGAGAGATGAACTTACCTAATATATTCATTATTCTCATGCAGTACATCCTACAGATTCTTTAAACTAAAAAAAAGATTCCCTGGCAGTGGAGAGGTTTTCCAAATGTATCTATTTGTAGGTAACAATATGCTAATTGCATGGAACTCTTCAGGGAAATTCAAAATTTTTTGAGAGATAGTTGTTACCACTCACTCTAGGAAATCAAAGTGGATGAAAAACCCAAATGGGTTTTGCCCAAATGATTATATGATCTAGACAAATAAGATGTTGTCTTAAAGAGGAAAGGAACAAAAAACCTGTGATTTAATTGGTATAGGGAATTATTGCATAACCCAATAAATATATTGAATACCTTTAATTCCAGATATCTTCAATGGTGCTACAGGTGGACAATGAGCTGGGCCCAGAGTTGAGAATCATAGATTTAGAGATCACCTCTCTAACCCATTATTTTACAGAGGAAGAAACTGAGGATCAGATAGGTTAAGTAAATGGCCCCAAGTCTCATAGACAGTTAGTAACCGAGTTGGGTTTTGAAAGGAAGCCTTCTGAGGCAATATCTAGGCTCTTTTTCAATTTAATACAGTGAGATCAGGCTAGATCACATTCAGAAAACTGTAACATACTGTTTGAAGAGCTGTGAATTATCCCAGTCATTCTGGAAAGGAGTTTGAAACTATTCCTATCAAGTCACTAAACTGTGTATACCCTTTGGCCCGGTAATACCACTACTTGGCTTATTCCCCAAAGAGATCAAAGTTAGAGGAAAAAGACCCACAGATATGTACAAAAATATTTATAGCAGCTCCTTTTTCTGTAGTGAAAAAGATCTAGAAACTAGGGGAATACTCATCTGTTGGGGAGTGGCTAAACAAAGTATAGCATATGGATATAATATTGGGCTATAAGAAATGATGAAGAATAGTTTCAGAGAAACCTGGGAAGACTTGTATGAACTGATGCAGAGTGAAGTGAGAAGAACTAGGAGAACAATTTATCCATTAACGACATTATTAAAAAACCCTGCATTTATATTTTTAAAGGCATAAGAACTCTGATAATGACCAATGATGAAGCATCTCCTGATAGAAAGGTGATGGACTCAAGATGCAGAATGAGACATACATTTTTGGACATGGTCAATGTGGCAATTTGTTTTGCTTAACTTTTCTTGTTTGTCACAAAGATTTTTTTTGTCTTTTTTATTGGCAGGGAATAAAGTGAGAAGGAGAGAAAAATGCTTGCTAATTGAACAAATATTTAAATTTTTCAACAGAAAACTGTAGAGCACTTTTGTTGATTCTAAAATGCTCACCACTGAAAAGGAACATCTTTTTAACATCATTTTCCCAGTAATGCTGTACGCCTGATGAGAATGATGGAATGACCCAGTCACAGAGGAGGCAAAAGTATAGCTATCCAAGAGGGCAGCATAACAATGCCTGTCAGATATCTTAACACCAACAATGACTTCTCTGTACAAAGTGTCATAAAAGACATGATAAAGGACAACTATGACTGGAAAAGATATTGGTCCAGTCATGTCTTGAGAATGTGACAACCAATGGATAGCCAATGGGCTGCACTGGGCAGAACCTCTACAGAGGGCACATGGAAGGATGTGGATAAAATCATGGGTTCATAAATGAGAGCTGGAAGACAACATAAAGGTCATCTAATCCAAGCCCTTGATTCTACAGATGAGGAAACTGAGACCCAGAGAGATTCTGTGATTGAGTCAAGGTCACATGATTATAAAGTAGCTGAGGCTCGATTTGAACCACTCCCAATCCACTCCTCTTTCCACTCTACCACAGATAACATAGGATGGCTGCAATCTATACTTGTAGCAGGAGCACAAGGATATTACAAGTACCCCTAAGTATCTAAATAGCAATTATTAGACTATTTTCTTCTTCTCCATCTACGATCGCCACTAGTGCCCCCTGTAATTACCTCGTATTTATTTTGCATATATTTTATGTTTAATTTTATGTGTATATGTTACATGTTACTTCCCCTAGAGATCATGAACTCTTTGGGAACAGGAACTTTGCATCCCCAGACCTAGCATGCTGTCCAGAACATAACAGATGCTTATAATGGTTTTTTGATTGATCGGAAGAACAGCTTTGACCTGAGAAAACTGAAAAATACCTAGTCCCAGCCTAGACAGGACTAACAATTAGACAGAATTTAAATATGGCCACTCCAGCCCTTATGAGAACCAGCTTGGTCACTATGGTTGGGCACATCCTTAACAAATAGATAGTATTCCTTTAAAATAATGGAGTAACCCACCCCAGACTCCAGAACTACATGAAGGAAGAGAATTGTAGGAACTTAGAAGAGAAAGAGCATCACGATTGGTGGTTTGTGACAATGACTCACATGAAACTGGAATAAGGGAGGAGGACTTGCTCCTGGCCGTGTATTTAGAATCATGGCAAAAAGAGAATTTCTGTAAGAGGAAGTCCCAGGTCCGATACTGCATTAGCAAAGCTGTAACAAGCTGCACAGAAAACTGTCTCCCACCAGACAAAAACTCTTGAGGAATTTTCCCTGGGGGCCAAAGACTGTGCCAAGTGAGAGCACTGAATCAAAAAATTTTTTGTCACACAGAAAGAGAATGAGTAGTACCTAGGGCCACCTGCAGGGAACAACAGGGAACTGCCAAAAGGCTCCAATTGCTTTAACCATCTGAAAAACCAGGTGCGAGCACGTATCGTGAATACAATACTAGACTTGGCCTAGGACCTGGGTCTGAATCCTGCTTCCGATGCTTACTGGCTCTGTGACCCTGTACAAATCACTCCACCCCTCTGAACCTCAGCTCCTCATCTGCAAAATGGTGGATCATAATAGCAGCTACCCTAGGGGTAATTGTGAAGATCCAATAAGGTAATGTTTGCAAAACGTGTCTTAAACCTGAAGTTATATGGGCTATTTATTAATATCAGGGAGCTTTAGGAGGACAACAATGAACAGCTAAAAATAATACCGAAAGGCACCTGCTGGGAATCCCAGAGAATTTGCGGAGGGACTCACACCAACAAAGAGTTGCCAGGAGCAGGCAACACCCAAAACCATCTGGTGGGAACTACTGGGATTACAGCAGTCAATGAATCCTTATATGGCAGATTAAGAATTTACACAGACCTCTGTGAAAGGGCTGCTAACTGGAGCATTTCTGTTTTGTTTCCCTTGTTCTTCCAGTAAAACCTCCTTGTGTACTATTGTGACCAATGTTTGAAAGTGGGGAATTGATCTCAATAAGCTGGAAGATATTGTGAATATACATTTTTTCCAAGATTGACTACATTCTTATTTAAAATCAATTTATTTTCCATACTTTTACAATCTATTCCATCCACTATCCCCCAATTGAAAAACACCTCCCCTCCAAAGAAAAACAAACCCTCATCACAAACATGTACAATCTAGCAAAACAAATCCCCATATTGGCCATGCCCAAAAATGTATGTCTCTCTCTGCATTTTAAGTTCATAATTTCTCTGGCAGGAGAGCCAAAGCTCTACACACAGCCATCTGCAAGTTTCCAATAAACAGTAGAGCCTATGAATAGAGAGCCATTTGCATGTTTTATATATATAATTATCATTTTATATGCATATAGGTAATATGTATATACTGTGTATAGTAGATACATACATACATACAGAGAAAGGGTATGGTATGGTATAGCAAATAGGTCATCAAACCTGACCTCTAAATCTTCTTTCTTATCTCTGTGAGCTGGCTCACTCACCCCAACCTTTACTTATACTAACAGAGGATGAGAGGAGGGAGTTAAGTTCTCAAAAGAGATAATTGCTTTGCTACAGTTTACTCTCAGGGTCCTAGGAGTAAACCTAGTATAGGAAAGTAACATATCTGCTACTCACAATTATAGCTCCTGAGCTATAGTGTGTATATATATATGTGTGTGTGTGTGTATGTGTGTGTGTATGTGTGTATGTATATGTGTATATGTATGTGTTCATATATATGTGTGCATATATATATATAAAACCAGTATATATACATATATATATATAACCAGTATGCTTCTAATTTAAACAAATCAAGCAAGATGAAACCACTAACTCTTTATAGAGAAACAATTATTAGACAAAATACAAAGCTAGAACTAATCATAAGAGTTCACCAATAAAGCTGGATTATACCAATACGCATAGTGTCCATGGGGGGAAATGGGCATAATCTTAGAGGGACTTATCAGGGAGGCACATGAGGCTGGGGCCAACGCACTGTAATAGGAGGGCAGAGTTTATAATCTCAAAGAGGATCATAAACATGTCTGAAAGGTTCGGAACCGCCGGATATAAGAAACTCTCAAAGTAGAAGGTAGAAGAATCAAAACATATATTTAGGCTCCACAGTAACCAACCCATGAACCAGCAACCCCATTTTGATATATTGATCAAAAGCTTCCAGGCCCAATAAGTACGCCTTGAAAGAGTAACCAGGAGGCTACAGAGAAGCATGATTGCGTAAAGCAAAATCATGCTTCCCCCTCTATGGTAAAAAGATTACCCACTGGCCTGAAGTCTTTGTTCAGCTTCCTCCCGTAGGTCAGCTCTGCTACTGGCAGCTCCTGCTTCAGCTGTGGCTGTGGCTGTGGCAGCCTCTGGCTCCAACGGGAGCTGCTTTTAACCATCCAGCTTCTGCGGGGGTGTAAGGTACGCCGGGGAAAGCACAGGTTCTTTCAATCTGCTTAAGCAAGGTGAAGGGGTTGACCAGGAAAGCACAGGTTCTTTCCATCAGCTTAAGCAAGGGAAGCAAGGTGAAGGGGCCGACAAGCTTACTCCAGTCCAAGATACAAACAGCATTCAGTTCAGGGGAAAAAGCCAAACTAATCAAGGGCACTTGTTGACTAAGTGCTAAGGAGCCCATTTTTGGTTGCCAATACACGCACAGGCACAGATTTTGATCTCCTTGGTCTCATTAAAGAATGTTCTGCACCCGCTGGGACTTTTAGGCTATATACTTTACTAGAAGTATTCCTTAAGGCAGTATTATATTCTTTTAGTAAAAGCAGTTCCCCTAAGCCTGGGATCTTCAGAGGTATTTGAATCTGCTTTCTTTGCTTAGAGAAAACTAGGTAGCAAAGTAAAAAGATTCTCAAACTTGAAATCAGGCAGACCTGTGTGTTGCTTCAGACACATCAGCTGTATGACCCAGGGAAAGTCATTTAAATGCTCTCAGCCTCTATTTTGCATCTGTAAAATGAGACTAATGATAGAATTTACTTCACATACTTAGTTGTTTTTGTAAGGATCCAATGAGATAATGTATGTAAGGTGCTTTGTATACTTTAATATTAGAACTACATAAATTTTAACTATTACTAATTATTTTATTGGACTATGAGGGTATTTCCTCTCTTAAGCCCTAGGTAGCAGTAAAAGGTAAGAAAGACAAGCCTCTCATTCCCCAACCAGCTCAGTTAAACTACAAAGGATTCTTCTTCCTCCAATCAGCTCCCAGTAGCAGTTTTTCATCCAATCACCTCGTCTCTCAGCAGTATATTCAAAGCCTGTCTTTCTCCATTCAGCTCAGTAGGGTGACAATGAAAGCTTCAATCTCTTCTCTCATCTCTTACTTTAGCTGCTTTTACATGAGCCATCTGCTCAGCTAGACTTAGCTGCGCTGCTCTGTTTTTTGGCCATTGACTCTCCTTTCCTGGTTTCTTTATTCTCTGCATCTACTGTTCTAAACTGTTTGGGCAGCTGGGTGGTGAAGTGGACAGAGTGCCAGGAGTACAATCAGGAAGACCTGAGTTCAAATCTATCCTCAGACACTTACTAACTGTGTGACCCTGGGCAAGTCACTTAACCCTATTTGCCTCCAATTCCTCATCTGTCAAATGAGCTGGAGAAGGAAATAGCAAACCACTCCAGGATCTCTGCCAAGAAAGAGGGGACACAAAGAACTGGACACAGCTGGAAATGACTAAACAACAATAACTGTTTTTCCTCTGCTTTGTTGGTCTCTGACTCACTCCTGCCTCAAAACAGGATCTCCTTGTAGGCAAAAATGTAATTGTTGTAAAGAACAATTCTCATTGTCTGGATTTCTTAGCTATCAACCTCGAAGCCCTTGTATCTCAACTCCAGGGGCCCCCTACTGCACCCAAGATCAAATATAAAATCTCCCACATACCATGTGATCTAGTGACTCTGTCCTTCTTATTGTTCCTTGCCTAATATCCTCCATCTCCCGATTCAGGCATTTTCATTGGTTGTCTCCCATTTGGAATGTTCTCCCACTTCATTTCTGATTCTTGGCTTCCCTGGCTTCCTTCAAGTCTCAACCAAAGGGCCATCTTCCATAGGAAGCCTTTCCTAGTCCTCCCTAATTTTACTGCCTTCCCTTCTGAGATGATCTCCAATTTATCATTTAACCCTGTTTGCCTCAGTTTCCTTGTCCGTAAAATAAGCTAGAGAAGGAAATGGCAACCAGTCCAGTATCTTTGCCAAGAAAACCCCAAATGGGGTCACTAAGAGTCAGACAAGACCGAAATGACTGAACAACTTCCTGACTCCAGCTTCTACACCCTATCCACAGCCCCACCCAGCTGCCTCTACAAGGAAGACCTTGCCGGGACTCATTTCTCACCAGGATACAATCTGGACTTCACTATCATGCCCCAGAAAACCCTTCATCCTAGATCACTTCAGCCGTTAAATTCATACCTTAGAAGTACTCTCAGCCCCTGTATCCCCTCCCTCTGATTGGTCAGCTCCTCCCAGAACCTCCATTCAAAGTATACTCCATCATGCCCTCCTCTTCAATCGTTACCCTTCCCATTCTCACCTTCCTTTAATGTGTCTTTCCCCCTTAGAATGGAAACTCCTTCAGAGCAAAGACTACCTTTCTTGTGGCTTGTCTTTGCATTTCCAGTGACTGGGACATTGCTAACCTTTAAGAAATGCTTGTTGACTAATGGATTGATTCAAGTTACCTTTGTAAAATAGAAGAAAAAAGATTTGTCCTACCTATTATATAACGTTATTGTGAGGCTACATCTCAGTGCCTGGCACAGGCTGCCCCAGCCCTGCCTGGAATGCATTTCTACCTCCTAAAATGCCTACTTCCTTCCTTTAAGTCTCAATTCAAAGGCTGTCTCACACATGAAGTTTCCTGATCCTCACAGCTAGGCATCTCCATCTCTTCCCACCTCTAATATTACCTTTTATTTACTTTATATATGTCTTAAATATGCCTATTTGTAGATATATATATATATATATATGTATTGCTTATATAGTTTGCTTCCCCCCGGAATGTTGCTTCTCCCACAGAATAAAATCTCCTTTGAAGGCAGGGATTGTTTCATTTTTTTTCTTTGTATTTCCATTGCTTAGGATGGTATCTGGCACATGTCGCCATTGTTGAATCATTTCAGTCATGTCTAACTCTTCATCTTCCCTTTTGGGGTTTTTTTTGGCAAAGATATTGGACTGGTTTGCCATTTCCTTTGCCAGTTCATTTTACAGATAAGGAAACTGAGGCAAACAGGGTGAAGTGACTTGCCCAGGGTCACACAGCTATCAAGTGTCTGAGGCCAGATTTGAACTCAGGAAGATGAGTCTTTCTGATTCCAAGCCCATTGGTCTATCCACTGTACCACCTGGCACATAGTAGGTATCTAATAAATGTATATTAATTGAATGACATGTAAAATGCTTTTATTATAAATAGGTGGATGAGCTAGATGACTTCTTAGAGTTACTGCATAGCATCATAGGTTTAGTGATGGAAGGGACCTCAAGCTCATCTAGTTCCACCTTTTCATTTTCCAAATGAGGGAACTGAGGCCCAAAGAAGGGAAGTAACTTGTGAAAGTAAGCGGTAGAGATGGAATTCAAATGCCGGTCCTCTAACTCCACATTTGGTGCTCCATCCACTGGATTATACCTCCTCTTGTTCTAAGCCACCATTCTTCCTAAGTAAAATGTCATAAGCATGGTCCATTAGTACCTGACCACGAGATTCTTCCCCAGTTTTTTGTTTCATTTTATTTTGTTTTATCTATCAGAGGTTTCAGAATTTCTCCTTATCCCCACTTCGAAGACTTTACTATGAGTAGGTTGCAGAAGCCTGAATGGAACCAATCCTCTCCAAAGCCTGTCAAAGGATCAGTGTCCAGAAGCAAAAAGTTAATATCTTTTCCCATTACCACCTGGGGAAAAGACCCCCAGATCGAACCTTCTGTGAGCTTGGGGACAGCCTGAGATAATGCTTCCAATTCTCTAGAGTCTCCAAACCCTAACTACAAGCCTCTTGTTATTAAGACTAAGACACTAATCCAAGCTTCATCTCCGGTCCTTTGAGGCCATTTTTTAAAGGTAATTCAGTGCTACTCTTTTGGGCCCTTATGCACACAAAACCTTAGGAAGGAGTGACCTTTGCTTCCCATTGGAGGCACTAACTAATGCTTCAACAGGTGAAGCCTTTAAAGTTGGCCCTCTTTATTCCATCACTGACAATGCTGATTGATAACACAGAGCTAATCTCTTGCTTTTGTTCCCAGGGGGCAAAGGTTTGAGCTGCCCCCCTTTGAATCTGGGACTTTTAACTAGCCAGTGAGTAAATCATAGCAAAACCTACAGCATGAGGATTAATTCTACTCAGGAAATGGTCTCCTGCGCCTCCCTAATGATCAAGACTTCTCCTTGATTAAATACCACCTCATCCATACGTAGGAAACTGGGGAGAAGCTTCTACAGAATCCCCTGCTTGCTGCACCATGAAAAGGCAGCTCAAGACCTTAAGAGTTTAAATCTCTGAGCAGATCACAAAAATCGGATTTAAATAGGAGTAATACTCAAAGTGGGGAAGATGTCCTACATTGTTTAACTTTCTTAAAAGCTCCAATGAACTGAAAGCCTTCTTAACTCTACCAGATATCTACTGCTCTAATGCAGATCTTACCTAAAGGATTTAATCAAAACCAATCAATCAACAAGCATTTATTAAACACTTACTATGTGCCAGGCACTTTGCTGGGGATACAAGCACAAAGGATGAAATAACTCCTACTCATAAGGAGCTTACATTCTACTGGAAGAGACAAAATACATATAAAAACACATATAGCATAAATATGAAATATGAAATAGGTAATTTTGGAGGAAAGGCACTAGCAGTTGGGATTCAAGAGACCAGTAAAGGCTTTATTCAGAATAACAATACAACAGCTGTAGGTACAGCCAAGCCTAGGCAAAATTGGGTAGCAGGGGAAGTTTCTTTTTTACATCTTCCCATCTTCCTTTATGACATCCCCCTTACTCTAGGGCACACTCATACAACACACTCAATGCCTTCATTCTGTCCCATATCTGCTAAGTGTTCCACAGTAGGATTAAGTATGCCAGAGCTATGCCTCTGCTCTATCCCCCTCAAAATTTGCCTGACCTAAGAATATGAATAAGCAGTTTTCAGATGAAGAAATTAAAGCTATCTATAGTAATATGAAAAATGCTCTAAATCACCATTCATTAGAGAAATGCAAATTAAAACATCTCTGAGGTACCCCATCACACTTACCAGATTGGCTAACATGACAAAACAGGAAAATCATAAATGTTGGAGAAGATGTGGGAAAATTGGAACACTAATGCATTGTTGGTGGAGTTGTAAACTGATCCAACCATTCTGGAGAGCAATTTGGAACTATGCCCAAAGGGCTATAAAACTCTGCATACTCTTTGACTCAGCAATACCACTTCTAGGTCTGTATCCCAAAGAGATCATAAAAAAGGGAAAAGGACCTACATGCACAAAAATATTCATAGCAGCTCTTTTTGTGGTAGCCAAGAATTGGAAATGGAGGGGATGCCCAACAACTGGGGAATGGCTGAACAAGTTGTGGTATATGAATGTAATAGAATACTATTGTGCCATAAGAAATGATGAGCAGGCAGACTTTAGAAAAACCTGGAAAGACTTGAATGAACTGATGCTGAGTGAAGTGAGCAGAACCAGGAGAATATTGAACACAGTAACAGCAACAGTGTGCAATGACCAACTTTGATAGACTTAGCTCTTCTCAGCAGTGCAATGATCTAAGACAATTCCAAAAGGCTCCTGATAGAAAATGCTATCTATATCCTAAGAAAGAACTATGGAGTCTGAATGCAGATCAAAGCATACTATTTTCTCTTTTTTGTTTGTTTTTTTCTTTCTCATGGTTTTTCCCTTTTGTTCTGATTCTTCTTTCACAACATGACTAGCGTGGAACTATGTGTAATATAATTGTACATGTATTACCTATATCGGAATGCAGGCCATCTTGGGGAGAGGGAAAAATTTAGAACTCAAAATCTTATAAAAGTGAATGTTGAAAAACTAAAAATAAATAAATAAATATCTTAAAAAAAATATTTACCTGACCTATGGCCTAATCCCTCAGAATCTGTGCCCAGATAAAAGTCTCATAAAGAACCCTATTTGACTGAATAGACTCAAGTCAAGTTAACAAGCATTTACTAAGTGCTTACCAAGTGCCAGGCACTTGACTAAGCGCTGGGAATACAAAGATAAACATAAAGAAAGACAGTCCCTGGGACCTTTCCTTAAAATGGAGGGTTCTAGAAGCAGCCAACCAATCAGAGGAAAGGGCTATACCTGAAGAGGCCAGGGGTGGAGTGAACTTCTAGGTAAGCAGGCAGAAGGACACAGGGAACTTCCAGGGTGAGAAGGTTGCTATGATGTAGTGAAGAAAATCCAGAAAATCAGAAATGGAATGAAGATGATGAATATAAACTGCATATTGCCCCTAAATCTAGACTAAGCCAGGGGGGTCCTATAATCAGAGCCATCTGTAAGTGTATACCTATATTTTTTTTCACTTTCAAAGATAAGGAATTTTAATGACGCAGCCTATGTAAAGACAATACATTTATTCAGATCAGTTCTTACTTGATATGTTATGTCCAACAATACTGTAAGGTTGTTCCTTTTAGGAGCTTTTGCATCTAAACAGTGCTGCTAAAGCTGCAATGTCAGGGCCATATGCAGACACTTTGTATTAACTGAGCTCCATAAATAGTTATAGAGCACATAAAAATATATGTAATTGGGTGGAAAGAGGAAGGAAGAGAGCTTACAGCTGGAGTCTGGTTATCTCCTAATGCTCCAGATTTCTTCAGTATGGTTAAAGCCCTACATAGAGGGTTAAGATAAAAGGAATGAATCTCCGAGAGACGAGGCCAGGGCGGGGTGAGGTGCAAGGAATTTGGGGGATGAAATCACAGGATGGAAAGTCGCAGAGGACCATAAATTTAGAACTGAAAAAGACTTTCAAGGTCATCTAGTCAAGAGGAATCAAACACATGGCCCATACTGGCACTCTCTCAAGCCACCTTAACCATATTAAACCAGATTGAAATGGAAACAGAAAATATTTATTCAAATAAATAAAAATACAGTGAAATGTAAATGATGTTATTTTATGGTTTTCTAAGTCAATATGCAGCCCTCAGGGATCCCTATGTATGCTTTCATGACCCCACACCTATTGTAATTCACCACTACTGCTCTTGTCCAGCTCCCTTATTTTACAAATGAAAAACTGGGGGATCCAAGCAGATATGACTCTCCTGCTATCATAGAGATAAAAGTGACAGAGAGGATTCATCCATCATAGAATCATAAGATCATAATAGATCTAGGACTGGAAGAGGGGTCAAATCCAAACCCCTCATTTTACAGATGAGAAATGAAGCCAGGAAGGGTTAAGCAGCTTGCCCACGACTACAAAACTATGTGCCTGACATTTTGCTAGAAGGGAATGTACAAAGAATAGGTGACGTAGTCACTGCTCCCACAAATGGTTTACAATCTAGTTTGGGGGAAAAGAGTAACACACATAAAGTAATTAATGACCAAGACCGCATACAATCTAGCATTACTTGTTTGATATAGAAAATAACTGTAGTGGAAGTCAGAGAAGAAAGATACAGGCAGATGACATCAGGGCTTCCCTAGAGGAGGTAGACCTCTATCTTAGCTTTGAAAGATGGACAGAATTTATACTGTCAGAGAGGAGAGCCAAAGGCATTCCAGGAAAGAACAGCGGGAGCCAAGGTATGGAAGTGGTAATATTGAAGTTCTTTACGGAAGGGTGGTGATAAGGCTGGCCAGACTAAAGCAAATGATTAATACTGGGGAGCAGAGAAAGATAAGGTTTAATTGGTACAATGGGAACAAGGTTTAGGGAGCTTCAAATGTCAGGAAGAGATTAGATTTGTTCCCATGTACAATGCAAAATCTCTACAGATTTTTGGGTAGGAAATGAATGCAAAGAGGCCATTGTTCTTAGTCATCCTCAGCTGCCACAAAGGATTGTAGATTTAGAACTGTCAAGGACCTTAGAGAGCATCTTTGTCTAGTGTCCTCAATTTATAGATGAGGAAACTGAGGCCCAGAAAAAATGACTTGCCCAGGGTCACATAGGCTGGTAAGTAACAGAGTAGAGATTTGAAATCAGTTCCTCTGACTTCGAATCCAACACTGTCTCCACATAAGATGCTACACCTAGGGTATATTTGTTAATGTTGATGATGTTGGTGAGGATTGTCTTAAAGGTGAACAAAAACATATCTATTTTCTAGCATTGAAAGTTCTGTAGAACAGTATTGTAGTCCTAGAGATTGTACTTCAGCAAAGCCATTGCTGTGTGATCAGACACCTGCTTCAGGCACGGCTCCAAAAGAAGAGCTGTACCTCCTGCCCTCAAGAAGTCTTCCCATTGATGGAGAAGCCGAGAGAACAACAAAAACACATAAATAAAAATGGCAGAGACACTATCTCTGTAGCTATTTAAATAGGTGCAAATAACTAGGAAGGTGAGGTCTTAGCACAATCAGGCAGATGGGACTATTGAGCTATAGGAGCAAAAAAGTAAAAGCTGTTCCCAACAGTCCTATTAAGGATACCAGCTTCTCCCTACTTTAAGGATATCTGTGAATGTGGAGAAATATGAAAAAAAATCTCAAATTCTCAAATAACTGGAAAAATACAAATTATAACAACCCTGATTGATCACCTCACATCCATCAAAATAGCAAAGGTGTTATTTTTTTAAAAAAAAAGCTCATTTTTGAAGGTTCTGTGGAAAGATAGGCATTAAAGCCTCTGCTTTAGTTGGTTTAATCATTCTGGAAAACAATTTGGGATTACATTATTAAATTGTTCATAATTTTTGACACAGAGATCCCACTATGGTACTACACCCCAAGAAAGTTATTAATAGCAAGAAAAAATCTCATGTATAGAAAAATGTTCATAACTGCATTATTTGTGATCAAAAATGCTAAAAACAAAACATGTGCAACAATTGGGGAAAGGTTGAACAAATTGTGATAAATGAATGAATGCATTGGAATACTACTGTGCCATAAGGAATGACAGATGGGAAGAATTTTTTAAAACATAGTAAGACTTGCATGAAGAAATGCAGAGTGAAGAAGGGGGGGGGCGGTGAGGAAGAACATACAAAATGACTGCAACCATGTAATGAAAGTCAACATGATTCTGGTGACATATGACAGCCAATACAGAAACTAAAAGATAGATCCCGCTTTTCTTTTAATAATGCATTATTACGGATTTGTTGAAAAATGTCTTATATCAGGCCTTCATGCTATCATTGTAAAGATGAGCATATTAATAGAAGAGACAGGTAAGATATCTTCCTGGTGAGATGTCCAGATTTGGCTAGCGCGATTGCCTAGGTGACTTTCTCTGCCTGTCTCTGTTGGTCTTTCCCTAAGTTGCATGTTCTCTAGGAAAGGCCTCTATATTGGGCCATGCCATAAGCTATCTGAGGTCTTAACTGGATGATTCCTTCGTGTGACAGAGCCAGTGACAACTTGGCAACAATTTCTAAATCTTTTGCTATTCGACCAGGTTTATCTGTATCAGAGATGGCAAGGTCTATCACTAAGTAGTCATGGGACCATAATAGAAAAATGAAACATGGAGATAAAAGAAGGAAAAAATGTGAAAGGCAGTATGAAATAGTAAAAAGAACTCAACTTGAATTCCAAATTCTTTGGTCTGAAGTCCCAGGTGTATTGCTCACTGGCTGTGTATCCATGGGAATGTGCTATAATCCCTCATCTGAGAGAGAGACAGAGAGAGAGAGAGAGAGAGAGAGAGAGAGAGAGAGAGACAGAGAGAGACAGAGACAGAGACAGAGAGAAAGAAAGAAAGAAAGAAAGAGAAAGAAAGAAAGAAAGGAAGAAAGGAAGAAAGGAAAGAAGGAAGGAAAGAAGGAAGAAAGAAAGAAAGAAAGAAAGAAAGAAAGAAAGAAAGAAAGAAAGAAAGAAAGAAAGAAAGAAAGGAAGGAAAGGAGGGAGGGAGGGAGGGAAGGAAGGAAGGAAAGAAAGAAAGAAAGAAAGGAAGAAAAGGAAGGAAGGAAGGAAGGAAGGAAGGAAGGAAGGAAGGAAGGAAGGAAGGAAAAAAGAAAGGAAGGAGGGAGGGAAAGAGGGAAGGAGGGAAGGAAGGAAGGAGGGAAGGAAAGAAGGAAAGATGACAGAAGAAAAGATGCCCCCTTGGAAGCACAGATGTTGTTAGCACCTAACTAAAGAATTTACTCTCACTTCTTCAACATTTATTAACTATGTGAAAATGTAAAGTGCTGTACAAATGTAAAGCATGTCTTCAGCTGGGAAAGCTAAGCCTTAAAGGGGATTTTAAAGGGCCCAGTCTGATTGGCTTTTTCTCTGTTCCTCAGTGAGGATACTTCACCTCCTCTCTCTACACCTATGCCCCAGCAGTCCCCCATGCCTGAAATTCACTCTCTCCTTACCTCCATTTCATAATGCCCCTCTTTTCATTTAAGTGGCTTAGACAGAACATTTTTTTTGGTCACAATCAAATAAAGAATTTGTTTTGCCTGACTATGCATATTTGTCACAAGGATTTTGTGTGGGTTTTTTCCCCTTTTTTCTAGTTAAGAGAAGGTAGGTAGGAAAAAGAGAAAATAGATTTTTGTTTATTGAAAAAAATTAAATTTTAAAAATGCAGCTCAAAAGCCTCATCTTTTGTATGAAACATTTCCTGATCATCCAACTTCTAGTGCCCTTGCTCCCAGACTATATTGCTTTTAACTACTATATATACACAGCTGTGTATGTATGTATTAACTTCATGTTTATGCCAAACATTTTCTTATGCATACTTGCTGTCTCTCCCATTAGAATGTAAACTTGCAAGCTGGAATTTTTTCATTCTTTGTTCTTGTATCCTATCTAGCTTAATAAGTGTTTATGGATTGACTGACTACTCAATTGACATGCTGTGATGGAAATAGGTGAAGAGGGTATTCTGGGAAAAGGAAATCCCAGATGTTATGGTTCAGAAGCAGGAAGAGAATGACACACACAAAGGAAACTTCAAGTACATTTTCGTGAGGGGAAGATCAGGCAAGTTAAACAAGGAATGGCCCAGGACTTAAGGATTCATCAAAGGATGAGGGGTCTCTCCAGGTACTTGGTGAAGGTATCTCTGAAAATGAAGAGGATCCGCCTAAGTGTGCCTAGAGACCTGGAATTTAGAATTGTGCTGCTGACTATTAGAATCCAAAGGAGAGACACTTATGACAAACTGAGTCATACCTAATCTGACAAGAAATTTGATCTGACATGGAAACAAGCAAAAAATGGTAAATGTAAGGGTCAACAGTTTACCTTGTGGAGTTGCCTCACCTCTATCAAGCTAGTCAGGATATTAAAAAATGAGAAAACTCATTGTTAGACAAACCATGAGAAAATTTACCAATCCATTGCTGAGAGAACTTCAAATTGGTTCAGTCATTATAGGAAAAAATTTGGAATTATAAAGAAAGACTAATAACTTGTTTATAACATTTGACCCAGATATCCCACTTACTAGCTAGGTAACAAAGTGCTGGACCCAGACTCGAGAAAACCTGAGTTCAAATCCAACATGTAGACTCTGGGCAAGTCATTTAACCTGTGCCTGCCTCAGTCTCCTCATCTGTAAAACAGAGACAGCAATAGCATCAACAACCCAGGGGTGTTGTGAGTATAAAGTAAGTTAATATTTGTAAAATGCTTTGGAAACCTTAAACCACTATATAAAAGCTAACTATAATTATTATTACTAGGACCATCCACCAAAGAGGCTATTGATAGCAAGGAAAATCTACCTGCACAAATATGCCCATCATAGATAGCAAAAGATTAGAACCAAAAGATATGCTTGACAACTGAGGAATGTATGAACAGGTTATAGTACATGAATGCAATGGAATATTCCTGTGCTATATATGCTAACACTCTCTTTGCAGCAGCTACAGAAGCTAGCTTGATTCTGGGTCAGCCATTCACCTACTTTGCCACTGGGGATTTGACTCTAGTCCACCTCCTGCCAGACAGGGATATGATGTCTAATGTTTGCCCTGTTTCTGGTTGGCTAAGCAGCCCTGCTTAAGAAATCTGGTGTCTTAAATGGGGACAATGAGGCTGACCTACTTCAGAGGGACTTAATGAATCACTTGGTATCACTAATTAGAAAAGACAAAGGCTTTTGTGACAAGGGGAAGTTTGGGGATCTCCTTCTCCAGATAGCTTTAGGACTACAGCAGACAACTATCTGTCTGAGATGATTTAAGACTAAGATCTTAAGGTTTGTTTTGGGGTTTTTTTCATGCATGTGAAATTAACACACCATGGAGGACTTCCTTCATTGACTTTTCATTTCAACAGCCTCCAAAATCAGTAATGCTGTCATTGCCATAGAATGATTTTGGCTGGGATGATCATCTCTGCAGCCTAAGCAAATGGTTGAACTGTGCCATGGTCCAAACTGCCCAACATAAAGGAATAGACAAAGTGCAGACATTGTTTAAGTGAAAGAGGTAGATTGGACGACCAGTAACTCTGGAAAATCCTTCAAGTCCAATGTTTCTTGTAGTTTTATGAGCAAATGAACATGTTCTGTGTTTTTTAGCAGCCATCTCTCATTGCCCCGCCTTTCCAGGGTCCCTGACATGTCTGCCTCTTCAGTATTCTACTCCACTTCTCCTGAGACAAGTCCAGCTTTTTCCCTCACTTGCGGCATTTTGTCTGCAGTATTCTGTTAGCTATATTCCTTGTTGCTATAAGCAAAAAGCATTTTGTCTCTTCAAACTTCACAAGGCCTACTTTTGTATCCCATTTGTCTTACCTAAGCCTTGGATTTAAAAAAAAAAAACCTTGTAACCAGAAAATGCAGCCCCCCCCCAAAAAGGCTGGTGTAGGAGGTAAGGGGGATTGGGAGTCAGAGGAGGAAGGAAAGTTGATTTACAGAAAAGCCTGACTCTTTGTTGTCCACAACATAGAAACCACTCTCTATGTTGAATCCAAAAGGTTCACTAACTGTCTTTTGCCAGCTAAATCTGGGAGATGATCTTCTTGGCAAAGTATGGTTAATAATAATGAAAGTCACTGAAACCCTTGTGCTGATGTGAAAATGAGCTCAGGAAAGAGCCCAGGGAACCATCTGGGTTAACTTCCCTCCCAGTCAAGGGCCGTTGGGGCACTACAGCCAGAGCAGGGTAAACCCAGAAGTGACAGGAAGCCATTGTCAGTAATGAGCAAAAGAACAAAAGCAAAGGATTCTTGGAGGGAAAGATGGGTTAACTGGAGCTCCCATCTCAAATCAGGCATCAGTGGAAAAGTAATTGGAGTGGGGTACTCACCCACTCAGATACAATCCCTGATTTTATTTAGCATCAGAACAGGATTGATTTTGGCAGTTGTGGGTATCTGCTGAACAGTAGGTGTGATACACAAGTCAAGGCACAGACCAATGATGTGTAATGATTAAAAGATATTTGGTTAGAGACACCAGGTGAGGGATGTGATTGAGGAGCATCATGACTCTAAGCACACAGAGGCACACAGTTCCTGGCGGCTTATACAGAAGGGTGCTGTGTACACAGCAGGCTAAGGAGAGAAACATTAACTAAATTGCAAGATTCAGATAATCTGTCTTATTGTTGCTTCAGGAGTCGTTTATCTTTTAAAGAGGCACACCTGTTCTCCTTGTAAAACTTTATGTGAGCTATTAGGGAGCAAGTTATCATTTCTTATTCAAACATTCCATTGAAGAAATGGGAAGGTGTGTGCTTGGGGAGGGAGGTGGGGTAGAGGAGGGAGAGAGAATGGAGGTAGGGCAAGAGCAGGAGAGAAGGTCACATATTTCCCTAAGTGGAAATAGAATGGAATTTGTGTTATTGGACTTTGGATGAAACAAAGATCTTTGCTCAACTGAATTTCCATTTCTGGGGGCATTACAAATATTATTGAGATTATCTTCATACAGATCCTAGATCTTGGGAGGAGCCTTAGAACCAGATTGACAGTGCCTGGGATTGTCAATGATCCTGATGTGTTAGGGCTTAGGGAGTTGAGGGGCCATATGAGTTTGAAATAGCGAGTTACTGTAACTGGAGAAAAATAAAACCCTAAATTAATTAATTAAATTAATTAAAATTAATCAGTTAATTAAATTAAAATAGTGAGTTACTTTCCACTACTGCAGTAACTACAGCTGGAGGGTGCATTTCTGGTAGATATCACCACTCAGCCACCATGACAAAAGCAGTGAAAAGGAGATCAAATGACATCAAATATGTAAAAAATTTTGCAAACTGTAAAGTACTTTTAAAATCTAAGTACTATTAGTATTATTATGAACCGTCATTATTATGAAAAGTGTAGCTCTCGCTAGTTACCCCATTAACTGCTCCCTCAGATCTCTGAATCTCTTCATAGACATTATTCTGAATACTGACAGGGCAAATAAGTTGTCCATAAAACTAAATGCACAGCACAAAAGTTGTCTCAATCCATTTGGTAGCCAGTCCCTTTCACATATGTCCTACTTTTTAGAAGGTTCTTTGTATTTGTGAGTTCATGAGTGAGTGATCCCTCCACTGGAGACTCATTTGTTTCTTTAGGGTATAGGTAGGAGGAACTGGAAACGACTTTTGAATGGGCCATAAGGTGGGATAGCCAATACTGATTGGCTGGCTCTAGCCAGTCCTCAAGCTTATGCATGAATCTTACTTCTCTAAGAGCCCATCCTTATCTACAGTCAAAACAAGCAATCCCAAACAAACAAAAAGCATTGCACACACTTTCTTAGATAAAAGCCTAGTTAATCTAGTCAGGGCCAGTTCTCATTATCAGCCCTGCTGGTCTGACCAACTCTGGGTAGTTCCTCAATCTATTCCTTCTTACTGGACACTATCAGGGACCATACTCAACATTCTCTGCTCTCCCGGAAACTTCAATGAATCAACTCCAAATGGAGGGCTCTAGTGGGAGATAAACATATTCACACAACAGAACAGACAGGAGAGGAATCTCAAACAT
This sequence comes from Trichosurus vulpecula, assembly GCF_011100635.1. Taxonomy (NCBI): domain Eukaryota; kingdom Metazoa; phylum Chordata; class Mammalia; order Diprotodontia; family Phalangeridae; genus Trichosurus; species Trichosurus vulpecula. Next base: position 82,696,150 of record NC_050579.1, read on the forward strand.
TTCAGGAGGGGATCCCTGGTTCTGCCATTCACATGGTCCTGTGCAAGCATCCCAGCTGCGAACTCATTCAAAGTTCCTGCTCTGTAATAACTTCTCTCAGCAAGACTGAGAAAGGCAGTCAACCAGATCACTAGCACCAGAAGGGGCTGCAGGGCTGGCACCACTTACAGGTATCATTCCAAAAGGGGAGGAGTAAAAGGGTGGCAGTTGAGAACATGCCACAGATGAGCTGATTTCAGATCAGTCCCCTCTGCCACGTTCCTAAACATTCCCAGTATCTCAGTCTGTCCACCTTAACAGCCAATTCCATTGTCTATTATTTCATGGTACATGTGGATTCCACCAAGTTCACATTACTTCCTGCCAAACATTTATATCCAGGAGCCCGGGGTGTTTCCTTGTTGTTGGCCCTGATGAATTCATGTTTATTCAGACCAACAGTTGAAAGGAATTCCTCACAAAGGAGTGAGCTCCCTGCCACTAAAAGTGTTCAAGCAGGAGCCGAGTGACCATCTGTCTGGGATATTGTAGAGCAGATTCCTATATTGAGGGGGAAGTTAAAGTAAATGACTGCTAAGATCTCTTCCCATTCTAAGATTTTTCCACTCTTATCTTTCATGTCCATTTTACAAATAGAACTTGACTCACAGAGCAGTTCAGAGAGCTTTCCCTGGAAGCTCTCATTAGTTAAGAGGACAGTGGATTGAATTAACCCTTTAGGTTTTATCCAGCCTTTTGATTCTATATTTCTATGGTGCTATGAATAAAAGCTATGTCTTCACAGATCCTGCTACCTTTATTTTTTTCTTTTTAATTTATGGAATAAAACAAGCATTTCCATAACCTAGCATAATAAAAAGAGATGACTGCACATGAAACTACAGATCTATTATATACATCTTACTATTCCCTTTAAATATATAATAAATTTATCATGCGAATTTCTTTTTTCCTCTTTTTACCTTTCCTTTCCCCCAGCCCCTAGAGATGGCTACCATTAGAGACAAATATATATATATATATATATATATGTAAAATTATTCTATACATACTTCTATTTATCAGTTCTTTCTCTGGATGTAGATAGCATTTTTCTTCATATGTCCTTTATAGTTAATTTGGATATTTATAATAGTCAAAATGACTTATTTGCACAAAGAATCTGTTGCCTTTATATACTGGAGATATGTCCTGAGTCTATTTTATATCAAAACAATTTCAAGATTCCCATGAGAAAGTGCTATAAAAGATATGTGTTAAGTCAGGGAGGTTTCTAACCAGAAGCTATTTATGCTTATTCATAGTCCTAGATCTCATTCTGAAAGGGTGAATAAAGTGGAAGGAATCTGAAGCTTCAGTATTATCATTTCCTTGTTGAGACGCAAATTGAGTATTTATTGCCTTTTCATTTATTTTTAGTTTATCATTATTTTTGCACTCCATTATACTAAGCAGATAAGCCTGTGTACATGTGAACTGCCTTAAGATACATAGAAGGAGAAAAGAAAGAATGATGGAGTGGGGGGGAAAGAGTAGGGGTGCTGGGGCTATGAAAAAACCTAGGGCCAGAGAAAGTGAAGACTAGAAAGTAGGTTTAATTGGCTGGGGTTTCTTGTTCTAATAATGGAGGCTTTGTTTTTAGTTGGTATGTTTTTTCCTTTTATAAAAATGGTAGGTGTCAAAGCTTTAAATCCCATGGCACAATTCCAGATGTCAAGAAACCATTGATTAGTTTGAACAGAAATTAACTCCAAACTGGAAGATAATTGTGTACCCGCTTAAGGAGTGTTGGATGCGGAATGCAGGTGCTGGGCTTCATCTGCATCCTGAAGCCACCATGTCACACACAATTGCCAGGGGTTATAACCAGAGGGGAGGAGGAGAAATCTCTGCCCAGTCTTTTTTTAACAGGAGATGAAAAATAAAAGGAACCATTTAATAGCTATCAATTTGATCATGCTCGTTTTCCTCCCCCCATTCCCAGGAGATGTATTTATGATGAGCTTCACTGGGGACATGGGGGTAGGAGCCAAATAAATATTCTAGATGGCAGCATTTGTGCACCCATTAAAGACATCTCCATGAAACATGTAATATCATAAACTGGAGATTAGATGTAACACTACAGATTTATGATTCTGGACACATTGATTGCCCTCCTCATTCCTCCACTGGGGCCCCAGGAGAGAGATTTTTTTTTTCCCAAGGAAGCCTTAAGATTACTTCTGTTTCATGGTAAATATCTGCTCCATGCCTTGGAGGATACCCACACATTTTTTTTCCCTGCACTTGGTCTCCTGTCTAACAAAATCATAATGTGATGCAATAGAATTGATAGGAGATTTGACAAATTTGAGAAATAATTTTGGTTTAAGAAATGAAATGAATTTGTTTTACCATCCTGTCACCACCTTTTCCCCTTCCCTCACCTTTCTGTATCTCATCGTCAAACCGTATTTAAAAAGAGAGACAGAAACGTAGTGACTGAGGCAGAGAAAGAAATAGAGAGACAGACAGACAGAGACAGAGAAAGGCCAAGGCATCCAGTGGATTCCACATAGAAAAATGTGTGGCCAGAGTCTATGTTAACATAAGCACATCATGCCAATTGCATTAATCATTTTTACAAAATTGTGTCTCTGGAAGCAAGATACAGTTAAACTTTTCCTTCACCATAATAATAATATCTGGCACTTACATAGTACTTTAAGTTTTGCAAAAATGCTTTATGCATATTATATCATCTGATCTTTACAATAACATTGTGAGGTAGGTGCTTTTATTCTCCACATTTTACAGATGATGAAACTGAGGCTGCGAGTAGTTAAGTGATTTTTCCAGGGTCACACAGCTAGTGAGTGTATCAGCAAAGATCTGAACATAGGTCTTTCTGATTCCAAGCCCATTATTCTACCCATTAGGCCACCTTGTCTCCCTTTTTATTGCCAGATAATAAGCATATATTAATCATTTACTAGGTGCTACATGTTGTGTTAAGGGCTAAGGAAACAAGGAAAATTTAAAAAAAAATAGAGAAGTAGTGTGGCATTGTGTAAACAGTGCTGGACCTGGAGTCAGGAAGGACTGGGGTTCAGATGTTATGTCTGACTTGGACAAGTGATTTAATTTATCTAAGCATCAGTTTTCTTACCTGTCAAAAGGGAATAATAATAGCTAATTTGCAGGGTTGTTAAGAGGCTCAAATGAAATCATTTATATAAAATGTTTTACAAACCTTAAAGTGTTCATCTGTTCCAGATCATTCTCCCTTGTTTGTTGTTGTTGAGTTGTTTTTCAGTTTTGTCCAACTCTTCATGACCCCATTTGGGGTTTTCCTGGCAAAGATACTAGAGTAGTTTGCTATTTCCTTCTCCAACTCATTTTTACAGATGAGGAAACTGAGGCAGCCAGGGTTAAGTGACTTTCCCAGGGTTACACAGCTAGTAAGTGACTGAGGTCAGATTTGAACTCAGGAAGATGAGCCTTCCCGATTCCAGGCCCAGAACTCTATCTATTGTGCCACTTAGCTACCCCTATTAGAGATAACCTAACTCATCTCTTCTTACACTTGAGGAAACTGAGGCCCAAAGAGGTGATCTCATTATCACTCAGGTAGTATTACGTATACAGGACTCTACTAATCTTGTTAAATGAATGATATTTACTAAGTGCTATCAGCTGTCATTCAAAGCAAGATAAGCAGAAATAATCTTCCCCGTTGTTGCTTAAAGTCTAAAACAGACATAAGCATCAAAGGGTCATAGACTTAGGGCTGGAAGGGAGACCTGAAAAGCCATCCCTAGTCCAACCTTCCCATTTTACAGATGAAGAAACTGAGACTGAGGCTCAGGGAGGTTAAGTGACTTGCCTAACATCCCTCAGGTAGTACACAGCAGAGGAAACATTTGAATTGCTGTCCTTGACTCCAAAGCCGCTGCATTTTCCAATGACCACATTGCCTTTCTTAAGACCAAGACAGATGGATACTAATACCTGAAGGTTAGAGCACTTTAACGTGGAAATAGATGGGGTTTCCTAGGATAGCTTCCGTGGTCTCATGAACAAGAGCCCAAGCAAACTACATCTTCTCTGCTCCCTTATTCCAGCCTCTTGCTGAGGTGATTCCAAACAACCCTTGTCTTCTCGAGTCATTTTTATTTCCTGATTTCAAATGGATTTCCATAAACTGGTCACTCAGTGTGATGGCTGGAGTGAGGAGACCTGGGTTCTGCCACCTATGAACTGTGAGATCTTGGTCAAGTCACAGTTAGTAAATTGGATCACAGATTCCCCTTCTGTAAAATGGAAATAATACTTGTAATACAGAGGATTAGGCAGTAGAATGTATGCAAAATGAGATGAAAATATAAGCTCTTGCCTGGCCCATTCACCTATTTTTTTCCTCCTCTTAGATTATAGGACAGAGAAAGAAAAGATAGACAGATAAATAGACAGACAGACAGACAAACAGACAGATAGACAGATGATGGATGGATGGATGGATAGTCAAATGGATAGATAAGATGGATGGATGTGTGTCTATGTATGTGTATATATATAAATTTTTATATGTGTATGTGTATATACATATTTATATATATGTACATATATAAGATATATAATAGCTACAAGTATAGACTCTTTCTTACTAAATGTTTTCTTAATGATAATGGTGGTGATAATTAAAATGTAAAGTAACCACTAACATGGTTAACCTGTGCGTGTAAATCCCTCTGAAACCGAGGAATAAAAATTACTAGCAGTGAGCACCCAGGAATTTTTGTGGGATTTATATACTTGCCCTTATAGTCATGACTTAAGTAATAATTATGGTTATACGAAACCATAAGTTTCATTAGGATAAATTCAATCCAATAAATGTTATTTGTGCTCCTAAAATACGGAAGATGCTGCCTTAGGTTCTGATGATACAAAAATAAAGTACAACTAGGTCCTGATGGAAAGGAACTTATAATCTAATAGGGGAAATTCAACTTGTATAAAAATAAGGGTGATACAGAGTTGAATGTGAGAGGAATAAAAGAGAAATTGAGACAAAACACTCTATGAAAACTGGAGGTGGGAGAGGTTACCTGAGATGATACCTGAGATGTGCTTTAAAGGAAGAAAATTATTTCAGTAAGGAAAGCTGAGAAGATAGTATGTTCTAGACATGGGGGCTCGATTTTAAAAATGAACAGAGGGATATAAAGAATTGAAGTAAACCTAAGAAGACTTTTATGAACTGATTCAGAGAGGCAATAATATATACAATAATTAAAATAATTTAAGTAAAATGAACAATACAATGAAGCCAAATATTGTGTAATTATAATGAGCATTCTTGGCCCCTGGGACAAAGAAAAGAGGAGATTTACTTCTTTCCTTTTATTAGAAAAATGAGAAGCTATATGGCCATGGAATGTTGTTTATGCTGTCAAATGTAGTCACTAGGTCAGTCGGTTTAGTTGAACTGTTTCTTTGCTACAAAGAAAGGCTCAGGAAAGGGAGAGAGGAGAAAATAATATCTGGAAATGACTGGTAGGTAAAAATAAAAGACATCAATTCAACTTTTTATTAAATAGTGACAGGAGAGTACAACATACGAAAAGACAATAAAAGATAGCCTATCTCCCCAAAGTCTACCGAGCCGAAGTTGGCTTGACCACAAAGTATGTGAAGGGAAGAAGTACGAAAAGATGTTGGGAAGATAGGTAAGTTGAGAGTTTATCGTAATCAAGCTCCAAACATTTTATTAATCATCTACTATGTGTAAGCCACTGGGAAAACAAAGAGAATCTAGAAATAGTCCCTGCTTTGACGAAGCTTACATTCTGTCATGGAAGACTGTGTATGTATATGTGTATGTGCACGTGCATGTATATTATGTTATATATTACTCTACATGCAGTGTACATGTGGATATGCATTTTATATGAGACTATCCACATATGTATATTACGTATACATATGTGTGTACATGTAAAAATTTGTAACTAGGCAATACAGTGGATACAGCGCTTGGCCTGGTGCTGGGAAGACTTGAGTTCAAGTCTGTCCTAAGACACTTATTAGCTGTGTGACCCTGGGCAAGTCACTTAACTCTGGTTGCCTCAGTTTCCTCATCTGTATAATGAGCAGGAGAAGGAAATGGCAAACCACTCCAGTATCTTTGCCAAGAAAATCCCAAATGGGGTCACAAAGAGTCAGACATGAGTAAACAACAACAACAAGAGAGAGAGAGAAAGAGGTCTATATTTATCTATCTATGGATACCTGTCTATTGACATACCGAACAAAGGCGACAGCGAGGCATCGTGGGGGCCAGGGCAAGGTATGGAGACTAGAGACTATCACATACGAGGGACAGCAAGAAGGCCAGCGTGGCTGAATCAAAGAATGCTGGAAGGGGAGGAATGCATTACGAGGCTGCAAAAGTAGGTTGGGGCTGGGTTGTGCAAGGTCGCTGTGCAATGTCAAATATGCTGTGTTACTTCTATGAACCTCCCTTCCCCACTTAAGAAGTGCAAGAGTATAGAGGAGGGAACGTGACAACTGCCCAGGCATTCCTCATAAAGTCTGTCTGCATCAGAGCCAAAACAACAGATTACAAAGTGTAATTTTCAGTTATTCAGCAATTTGTTTTGTCTACATGATGTGAAACAATTAGCTCGACTCGGTTTGTTTTTTTTTTCTGAATCAACCATTTGTTTTGGCACTGTGTAGACACAACCAAAGAAATGTAAGCTCTTGGACTTTGTATGAAGGAAAGAGATAATTAAAAGATCACAGTATTATTGACAACTGAGCCCAAATTAGGACAATAGGAATGATGTACACTATTACAAAGTACACTGCTGGAAAGCACTATTACCTCTTTCCCATCTACCCGCTTGACTTTTATGATGACCCTGCCTGGTAATGCCCTCCGCTGTTTAGCAGCACAACCAAAATGCCCCAAGTAAGTACCTTGGAATACCACATCTGGCCATAACCCAAGTATCTCAAAATTAGCTTTTCCATACAGAGACAACAGAAAATAACAAATCAATTGTTCCATATAATGGAATGATTTTCTGGAGGAAGTTAGGTATTTTCTAAAGCTAAGTCCCTTATCAGTATGAATAACAAATACTGTGGCCCATATTGTTTGAATTTGCACTATTTGAAATTATGATTCTATATTAAATAATAGTAATTGGTTCCAGCCCAATGCAAGTATGCACTTTGAATTTTAATAATGCAACCACCTTCATTCACAGGATTCATTATTTATACTAAAGTGTTCTTAGCTCTACCGATTCTAGGGTATTTAGACTGTGCCCATGGAGCTTGTTTTGTTCCAAAGCTAATAAACATTTGGGAATGAAACCCAAGGGAGGCAGCGTGGTCCAGTCCTAAAAGCACTGGCTTTGGAATCCATTGACCTGAGTTCGAATCTCACCTTTAACATGTAAGGTTCAAAATCAACTTCTCAGACCTATTATTTGGGCAGCATAAGGCCTGTCACAAAATTTCCCCGACTCAGTTTCCTTCATGGTGAAAGAGGGGATTAGGGTAAATAGCCAATACTAGGTACTTGAGATACAGAGTCCAAAACAAAAGTTTCTGCCTTCAAGAAGCCAATCTTCTATTGAAGGAAACAACATATAGGTATACGGATATGTTTGTATGATTATATGTATACATACATACATACATACAACATATAAGTATCTATTGTGTATACATGTATGTGTATGTGTCTATATATACATATGCATATGTACATACATACATGTGTGTTAGCATGCTACAGTGGAAAGTTTTGACTCTGAAGTCAAAGGACCTAGCTTCAAATTCTGCCTCTGACGCTTGTTACTGCCCTGACTTTAGATAAGTCTCTGAACTTCAGTTTTCTCCTCTATAAAATAAGGGGTTTCAACCAGATCAGGAGTGGGGAACTTGCAGCCTTGAGGCCCCATGTGGCCTTCTAGGTCCTCTGGTGCAGCCTTTGATTGAGTCCAAGTTTTACAGAACAAATCCTTTCATTAAGGGGAAATCATATTGAAGATGTTATTTGTTAATATTCCAATTAAATAAAATGTTGTTGAAAATTTCATTCGTTTCATTTCTTGAAAATATGCATTTTTGCCTCTGTGTCCAGACTTTAGGAACACCCTGTATATTAATGCCCTAGTGCTCCCTCCAGCTGCTAGGCGATGCAGTGTATAGCGCACTAGGCCTAGAGCCTGAAAGACCTGAGTCCAAATCCAATCTTTGACACTTACTACCTGTGTGACCCTGGGCAAGTCACTTAACCTGTTTGCCTCAGTTTCCTCTACTGTAAATGGGGATAATAATAGCACCTACCTCCCAGGGTTGTTGTGAGGATCAAATGAGGTAATATTTATAAAAAGTGCTTAGCAAAGTGCCTGGCACACAGTAGGCATCATATAAATGCTTATTTCTTTCACTTCCCCCCTCAATGTAGCATTTAAAAACGTGTGTGTGTATTTTCCCCCAATTACATCTTAAAACAATTTTTAAGTTTTGAGTTCCAAATTCTATCCCTGCCATTTTTAAAATATATCATTCTATGAAGAAAATACTACTAACACAGTTGTATACGGCATTTTAAAAAGTTTACAAAATGCTTCCCTCACAACACTGCTAGAATAGGCAAATATATTTCCCCCCACTTTGCGACTAGTTTAAGTGACTTGTCTGATTCATAACAAAAACAATCTATCAGGAAATTTTTGTAGAGTCCTGGAAATCTGTAAGTTCCTTGGACCAAGTTGCCACAGTGTTCTGACTCTGATGTCAGACCATTTCACACTTGCTGCCTTGGCACGTGTAGATGGCAGTGAGGATTTGCCAAGGTTCAAGTAAGCATTGTACCTTGTGGAGGCTTAAGTGCCATTCACTGAGGAAAAGAAGGAGGAGGAGGAGGAAGAAGAGAAGGAGGAGGAGGAGGAAAAAGAGGAGGATGAGGAGGAAGAGGAGAAAGAGGAAGAGAAGGAGGAGGAGGAAGAGGAGGAAGAGAAGGATAAACGAGTGGAAGCATCCAACTACCATGATGAAATATGCTATAAACCCATGGTCAGGGAGAGGAACAAGAGGAAAACGGCTCAGTGATGTGATATTGAATATTTCAGGCAACCATTTGGAGCCAGACTAAATTTTAAAGGAGGTAAAATTACTGTCACTTGTTTCCCTGACTAAACTCTGACTTCACCCCACTTGTCTCAGTCCCTGAAAATTCTACGGTGATTTTTATACCTTCTTGTTGTTTTACTTTCCTTGATATTGAATCATAACAGCTGCATATCTTGTATAAACAATGTTTACACAATAAATAGGCTTCCTAGTGATTTGAAGACACATTAACAATTAACCCAGTTCTGAATTTCAATGAGAAGAGATGATGGGTAGGATCAGAGAAGAAAAAGAGTCAACATACAGCTTTCCTCTGGCATATAAATATTTGAAGATTAATCCTCTTTCTAAAACAGGAAAACAAACTGGGGTTGGCAGGCTCCCCCAGGCTTTAGGGCAGTAAAGCTATGAGAGGATATATGTAGAAAAGAAAGGAGGAGTTCAGAGAAGAATGATCTATGTGGTGATTGCTGTTGTTGTTTGTCCTTCATTCTCAAAGAGGACCAATGACATCACAAGGGTAATGTCTTGACTTGCAGGTGAATTAGATTTAAGTGAGGCAGAGCTGCATCAGCCTCACTGTCCCCTTCAGAGTTACCAAAGTCCACTGTCAGAACAAAGGTCAAGATGACTGGCGGATGGCCCCAGATGCAGTGGGTGACCTTGGCCTTTTATATGTGCTAGAGCAAGATCTTAACTAGAGCCTCGTCAAGGCCATGATCAATTAAGAAACTACGATGGCCCCAGAAGAAAGACCACAGCCATGCCCTTCATTTTCTGTCCATTACTACGGCCACCTCCATTACTCCCACCAGTTTTCTAGCTACTACCAACACTAACATAGGTTGGTGCTTCCTAGATGGTCTCTCTGCTTCCAGCCTCACTTTTCTCCAGTTCGTCTCATGTATCAGCACTAGATTTATCTTTCCCAAACCTAAATTTTTATGGCAACGCTTCCTTCCCTTTAGAAAATGTTCAGTTGCTTCTCCTTACCTGCAGAATAAAGTCTGTGACCTGACATTCATGGCCATCCGTAATATAAAGGCAGCCTATCATTGCAGCCCCATCTCTTACACAAACCTAGTCCAAACACACTGACCAATTATTCACTCTGCTTAGGTCACATCTTACAAATTTCTGCCTTTCTGCTTTTGCTCAGACAATCCTGCCCACCTAAAATGCCCTCCCCAGCCTCACTCCACACTCCCCAGTCAAGTCTGAAGCTTTTCCTGACCACCCCAAAAAATGAGACACAGTGATGTCTCCCTCTTCTCTATATAGTTGGCACCTACTACCAGAAGTACTCTAGCACTCTTTACTCATTGCCTTCTATTGTTAATTATCTGTCCTCTCATATAAGAGACAGTACAGTGTAGCAGACAGAATACTGAATTAGGAATCAGAAAGAGCTGGGTTCAAATCCTGCTTCAGACACTGGACCCTGGGCAAGTCAGTTAACCTTTGAGCCTCATTTTTTAAATTAGGGATGAAGACAGGGAAGTCTTAGTTATAGGGGAAAGATTGCTGGCTTTAGAGTCAAAAGATTTTGGTTCAATTCTTATTCGTGCTGTCTGTGTGACTTGTGGGCAAGTCACTTAAGCTCCCTCAGCCTCAATTTCCCCATTTGGAAACAGGCTTGATCTGTCTGAAGGAATTAGGTTAGACGGTCTTAGAGGTCCTTTCAAGTTCTGAATCTATGATCCTGTGCCCTATTGTACTGGGCTCTCATATGGATTAAAGAAGATTACAATGAGTAAAGTGTCTTGCAAACCTTCAGGTGCCATAACAATGTGAGTTATGGCGGGTAATGCATCTTGTATCTACAACTGGATCCTACGTTCCTTGAGGACAGAGACCTTACTCTATCTTGCTTTTTATGACCCAAAAGTGCACAGTAGGAACTCAATAAATGTCTGTTGCCTGACTGTGAACTGAGGGAATGGAGAAAGTTTTAACTCTCAAATGCTCTAACAACTTGCCCTGATTTGCCAGACCAGATGTTATGCTATTTTACTAGGCAAAAAGTAAGTCCATAGAGACAGATATAATGGATAGCCAAATAGCAAGTAGAGCTTTTTTCTAATGACTGATATCCCTAAAATAGATTGCAATGGCAATGGATAGCCCCTCTTGTCCATGTGACAGACATTCTTTTATTATTTGACCATTTAAATGAGCAAAAACATGGAACTAATACTTTATCACAAAGAAAGCAAGCATTTCTTGGTCACTCTCGTACAGAGCACTTAAATTAATTAGATTAAATTAACTTCCCCTTGCAGGAGAAATGAATGGATGAATGACCAATTATTTATTAGGTACTTACTATGCACCAAGCACAGGGCTGAGCACTGGGGATACAAATACACAAGCAAATTAGTCCTTGCCCTAATGGAGCTTACATTTGTTATCTTTTGTCCCAGAGGGCCCCTTTTAGAAAAGTACTCAATGTATAAAATAAGTATCAGGTATAGGACAGCTATTTATTTCTTCCACCACAAATGAAGTGGTTAAAACACAAAGACACATAAATATACATCAACCAATATTAGAAATATGAAACAATAATGCATCTTGAAAGGTAAAGATAACATTGTGGGACAGATAGACATTTTACCTTAAGCTTAGACATGAATTGTCTTGAGAGACTGAGCATATGATGCCCTGCTGGCCAGCCAGGTTATGGCTTGGGTTTTCTTCATCCTTTCCACTGCCACATCCTCCATGTTCCTGACAGTGGTCATCTTCCTCCAAAATCGGTGTAGCTACAGGATGCACCTCCCAGTAAGCTGCCTGTACTGACTCAGGAACCCAGGAACTCTCAAACTCACAAGAAGCTGCCAGAGCTAGACACGTCTATCTCTCAAGATCACTGCTTAGTCACTTGTGTGCAGAGAAAGAACCACAACACAGGCAAGGCATCCAGGCACTTGGGACCCAGTGTCAGGATGACCAAGGCAAGCACTCATTTTCACTGTCGTGTGCTTGAGTTGCAGCCACCATCGCTGTGGAGGGTGAGAGAGAGAAAAATTATATTCCTCTATTGTTGGCATTCCAAGGGAAAGGCTGTATGAGTTTTAAGGCTCTCTCCTGTCCCTTATATAGCCTACTGAGTGAGCAGTCTTTCTCAGCATAGTTGCCAGTCCTTTTCAACACAAACTCCCAGTTATGGGGACTAAGGGACTGTAAGGTCAATAGGGAATAAGATCTTCCCCACCCATCAATAGGCCTCACGTGGAGCCCATTAAGGGAAGTTTGCTTGCTTGTAGGAAGACTTATACACCTTTTGTTAATTTCTAATTAGCCACTGAGCTTAAAGAATATATATTGTGAGAGGTGAGCTTTTGCTGTGGGGGCTCGCTTATGAGAGAGATGTTGTGATTCCCTGGTCGAGACTCTGAGTGGCCATATGTTCAGAGCTCTCTGACTCCTCAGAGGTAAAGACTCTCTCAATTCAGTGGTGGATGTAAAGCTTTGATTCAGGCAGTAGAGCCCTGCCTGTTGGTCTTTATTTCTCTTTGTATTTTTTCTATGTAAATAAAGAAGATAATTGCCCCCCTTTAAGTTGCTTTCCTTGGTAAAGCAGATCTAAGAACCTGCACTAGCAGCCATCCTGAGTATGCCAATGTGGTTGCCATTACAGGGACTAAGAAGGAGCCACTGGTTATAACTGTTCTTTAGCAAGGACTAGAACACTTTCCTAAATCCATGAGAGGTATCACAGTCCAGCAGATAAGGGAGCTCCCCTAACCATTTTCTCTACAAAGTCTAACCCAAGGGGTTAGATATAGAGGAATGGTGGCCAAAGAAGGATGTTTTGGTCTGCGAAGACATGGATTTGGTAAACAGAGCCTTAAAGGAGCTGACTGGCATAGCCTTCCCAATAATAATGATAGAATTAAACTGATTGTTATTTCCAAGGCAAGAGAAAGGAGAAGAGGAAGGGAGAATCATATTTAGTAATAGGGTCATGAATAGAAAATGGTCAGGGTAGGGTAGTGTAGTCAGTCTGTGGCTGACTACACACAATGGATATTGTGTTAGTGTAGGTTCACAAACTCACCAATTAGAATAGCAAAGCCCTAGGAAAGAGGTTCAAAGATGAATGGACTAAGTGCCTGAGTGGATGATATTTGGAGGTCCAATGATTCAGAAGGTACAATAGGAGGACAGATGGAAAGAAGATGACCAGGATGGCCAGCTAGATAAAGTGAGCCATGTGAATCCATGTCCACATGGGGATATATTGATGCTAAAATGCTTTCAGAATGGCACTTCCAAATATTGAGTGAATTGAAGGGTCATCGTTAACATCTGGCATTAATGTTTGGTGTCCATATCACAGACGGTTTCCTCTACTTGTGTCTTCTGTCATGTCTTAGACACTCTTACTTGAGCGGCTACCCTTGGATCTATAATTTCATAGAATTTAATGATCTACAATTTCATAAAATCATAGCTTCCATATTGAAAAAGACCTAAGAAGCCATCTAATCTAGCCCCCTCATATTATAAAGGAAGAAATTGAGGCCCAGAGAGATTAGATTAAGTGACTTACCCAAGATCACATAAAGAATAAGTGACAGGAGTGAGATTTGAACCCTTGTCTTCTATCTCCAAGACTCCCATACTTTCCAGGGAACTGTCCTATCTCCTATGCTTCCCATGTCATCATGTGGGTACTTCCTCCACCCATACAGATAACAACTATTCTAAGACTTAGTGGAAGGGTCTGTAAGAGTTGCTGTGGCTCACAAATTTCATCACCCTGCAACCAACCTGCTGTGGAGCCTTTCATATAAGGTGTCATAAGGAAGACGTGCCCTGGCACTGGGAAAACAAACCTTCTTAGTGGGTCATACTTGTCACTTTCTAGTAAGATATGACTGGGGTGGGGGAGGCAATGTAGAAAATAGTTTTTAGCACAACTGAGGATATGTGAGGGGAGAATTCCATGAAGTGATGAATTAACATTCCTGACATCTACTTTTTCATTACAATGTGATAAATTTCTTCATCCGCGAAATGGAATTAATAATATTGTCTCTGTGGGAGTGTCTTCAGTCAACCAATTAATGATCACAAACACTCTAAAAAGGAATTTGTGTGTAGTGGTAGTATTTAATAATTTAAACAAGAATTTAATAATTTTTGAACTATACATATATATGCTTATTTTTTTAAAAATATGCTTTTTCATCTGTTTGGATTTTTTGTGTGTGATTACATCAAGAGGATGTATTAAAAAACATTCTTTTTTTAAAGTAACTAAAGCATATTGTAAATGACTTCCAAGTATTAATCAAATCTACCACTCTGAAAAGTTCAATATTTGCGAATGGACAGCCTAGAGCCACAGCCCAAGTTGATTCTGTGTACCAAGATAACCTGAGAGCAGAGATCAGCAAACAGAGTGTGGTCCAAATCTGGCCCACTGGCTGTTTTTATATGGCCAGCCAGCTAAGCATGGCTTTTACATTTTTAAATAAAGTTTTATAGTATTTAACAATGTAAAAACCAACCTCAATTCATGGGGCCATACAAAAAGAAATAGCAGTGAGAACAGTACTTTGCTGAACCCTGCCCTAGAGCCTTGTCCAGAAACCAGAGGCACTTGGTCATATGGCTTAGGTTCACTAATAGTATGACCAAAACTGATCTGGCTTTACTGAAACTTCTTGGTAAGGCCACAAGCCACACAATCACCACACCTTTTTGATCTATGTTGAGAATTTTCTTTGTCATCCCTTAAAAAAAATGGTGTTAATGATCCTTTACATGTCCACGTTGTAGGCACTGCCTTACTGCACCATGGGATCAATGGCACCTGCAAGTAGCACGGGCAGATTTATGGTAATGCGGAGGTGTGAGTCTAGTCTCTGCTTAGCAATAAAGATGAGTTGTGATGAGATAATTTCCATAGCAAATATATGCCCTGCACATTCCCCATTTGCAGCAAATCAATCACAGTTCTTTAAACAAAGGATATTTTATGCAATGCATTCTCTGTGATACTGAGATTAATTTTGCTGAAGATAGAGATCTGATTAATGACCATCTTATAGCCTCCTTTCTCTTTCTTATTACAGTCATTAACCCATGCTATTCCTTTTAAAGACAAGAATTTCTCTTCTTACTACATGGCCACAGATTTAAATTCTAATGATGTATTTGCACTTTTCTTCCCCAAAGCTCACAGTAATCAAGGGAAAATTCAATCCAAGGAATCTATGGTCCCTATTTAGCCTCTGACAGTATTTCTACAGGTAATTTTCATTCATTTCTATTTAGCAAACTCTAGCCAATAGTTGATTTTGCATCATTCTAGCAAAGCTTTGGTTCGATTCACTCGAGGCCAGGGGAATGAGGAAAGAACACATCTCATGTGAAGTGATGATTAAACTACAGTTCATTCCCATACAGTAGATTTTTATGCTAATCAGAGTAAAAGAGAGACTTTCATTCATTTCTTTGCAGCCTCTCCTGTATGACGAATAGCTGAAGAACCCAGAAGGCCACACTTCTCTAGTTCATAGAGTTAATAAACACTGCCACCAAGTGGTGCCTGAGGAGAACTGCAAAGGCTGGCAAAGCACTCAGAATACCAAAGAAAATCAAAGCTCTTTTTCAGGGGTAGAGAAAATAGTTGCTGACATTTGCATAATTCACAATGTTTTGGTAAGTGATTTACACACACCTCATTTGATTCTTACAGCAGCCCCAAGAGGTATGTGGCGCAAGCATTATTATCTGTTATATTGACTGGGAAACTAAGGCAAACAGTTCCTCTCAATGAAGGAAGAGCTAGGACTCAAAGCCCTATCTTCTGACTTCAAACTCAGTGGGTTTCCTCCCCACCACACTACATCCTAGTACACAGTAACATCATGAGATCTCTGGGAAGCTAGAAATGGGTCACAGCTACTGGCTCATCTTACTAAAGTCATTTTCTTTAAAAAAAAAAAAAAGATCCATTCTTTGAGTTGCCTGGCATATCAGTGAGTCAATAAACATTTATTAAGTGCCTACTATGTGCCACACGCTGTGTTAAGTGCTTAGGATACAAAAAAAAAAAAAAAGACAGTCCTCGACTTCAAGGACTGTACAATCTAAAGAAGGAAGACAACACTCAAAAGGAAGCTAAAAGGTGGGAGGGGGCTGTTCCCATAATGGAAGGAATGGTGAAAAAGTCAGAGGTCCCAAAGTAGTGCAGCCAGGCTGGAAATGAGATTTCTGCCCTGAGCCTCCTCCTTAAATGGAGGCTATGGAGTTCATGGCTTGGCTCTCTAATCAGGGGGACAGAGAGTGCGAGTACCAAGGTTGATTCAATTTTGCAGGATAATGAAACTTCCCCAAAATGAGTTATAGGCATTCATAATACAGGATATATTACACAGGAGCAGTAAGATGTTTATTTGTTGTTCAGTCATTTTTTTTTTAGTTGTGTCTGACTCTGTGACCCCATTTAGGGTTTTCTTGGCAAAGATACTGGAGAGGTTTGCCATTTCCGTCTCCAGCTTATTTTACAGATGAAGAAACTGAGACACAGTTAAGTGACTTTCCCAAGGTCACACAGCTAGTGTCTGAGTCTAGAGCTGAACTCAGGAAAATGAGTCTTCCTGACTCCTTGTCTGATTATTCACTGTGCCACCTAGCTGCCCCGAGTCACTATACTGGTGTAATATATCAGAATGCCAAGTTTCCTGGGGATGAGGTATTTCTCTTACGGTCAGGATCAAGGCGGAGTCCAGTCTGAGATGTAGCTGGGGAGAAATGCAGAGTTGCCTGGCCTTGAAGTCGTCTTTAAACAGAGGCTCTGTGTAGATTTCTTTGCTCAGCCCTCTAATCAGAAGGGCAACAAATACTAATGTGTGAAAACTTTATCCTCCAACACTCCAATCAGTGGGGCATAAGGAACTGGGGGTACCAATGAGGTGTGAGCAAGAAATCTGATACAATCTCTCAGGATCATGAGTTTCCTAGTGATGAGAGATCATGGACGCATGATCATGGTGAAGCCTATTCCAAGGAATAGGGCTCTTAGGAAATAAAGAATTGGCTGGGACCTGAATCAGTGAGCTGTGGCAGTTACCAGACTTCTCAACCCACAAACACCAAAGACAACAGAGAAGGTTAGTGGGAAAAGCTGCGGGGGACAGAGTGAAAAGAATTCGTGATCAGCCACCACCCTGGGGGCAGCAGGGGTGGTGCAGCTACAGAACTACAGCTGCAGTTGCTTCTGGCCCCAGGCCTACCTGGTGGGAGGAACTAAGTGGCGGATCAGAGAAGGAGTGCAGGGCCGCCTTAAGATCAGAGTCAGGTCCGGGTTGGTGGTTCTTCGGGAAGGAGGAGTGCTGGGGTGGCAGAGCTGGATGTATAGAAATAGCTCTGCAAACAGTGCATCCCCTCAATCTTGGAACAGAATACTCTTTCTTCTACAAGCAGTCATACCCCAGCAAAAAACTCAAGGGTCAAGTAAGTTGGCTGGGAACATGGCCAGGCAGCAAAAACACACTCATATTCAGTCCCAGACTTTGGAATCTTTCTTTGGTGACAAAGAAGACCAAAATATACAGCCAGAAGAAGTCAACAAAGTCAAAGAGCCTACAACAAAAGCCTCCAAGAAAAACATGAACTGGTTTCAGGCCATGGAAGAGCTCAAAAAGCATTTGGAAAAGCAAGTTAGAGAAGTAGAGGAAAAACTGGGAAGAGAAATGAGAATGATGTGAGAAAACCATGAAAAACAAGTCAATGACTTGCTAAAGGAGACCCAAAAAAATATGGAAAAAAAATACTGAAGAAAACAACACCTTAAAAAATAGAATAACTCAAATGGCAAAAGAGCTCCAAAAAGCCAATGAGGAGAAGAATGCCTTGAAAGGCAGAATTACCCAAATGGAAAAGGAGGCCCAAAAGACCACTGAAGAAAATACTACCTTAAAAATTAGATTGGAGCAAGTGGAAGCTAATGACTTTATGAGAAATCAAGATATTATAAAAACAGAACCAAAGGAATGAAAAAGTGGAAGACAATGTGAAATATCTCATTAGAAAAACCACTGACCTGGAGAATAGATCCAGGAGAGATAATTTTAAAATTATTGGACCACCTGAAAGCCATGATCAAATAAAGAGCCTAGATATCATCTTTCAAGAAATTATCAAGGAGAACTGCCCTGATACTCTAGAGCCACAGGGTAAAACAGAAATTGAAAGAATCTACTAATCACCTCCTCAAAAAGAAAACTCCTAGGAATATTGTCGCCAAATTCCAGAGCTCCCAGATCAAAGAGAAAATACTGAAAGCAGCCAGAAACAATTTGAGTATTGTGGAAAAACAATGAGGATAACACAAGATCTAGCAGCTTCTACATTAAGGGATCAAAGGGATCCTGAATATGATATTCCAGAGGTCAATGGAGCTAGGATTAAAACCAAGAATCACCTTCCCAGCAAAACTGAGTATCATGCTCCAAAGAAAAATATGGACTTTCAATAAAATAGAGGACTTTCAAGCTATCACAGTGAAAAGACCAGAGCTGAATAGAAAATTTGACTTTCAAACACAGGAATCAAGAGAAGCATGAAAAGGTGAACAAGAAAGAGAAATCACAAGGGACTTACTAAAGTTGAACTGTTTTGTTTACATTCCTACATGGAAAGATGATGTGTATGATTCATGAGACCTCAGTATTAGAGTAGCTGAAAGGAATATGCATATATATATATGTGTGTGTGTGTGTGTATGTGTATATATATACGTGTGTGCGTATGTATATATGTAGGTGTGTGTATGTATATATATATATGTATATATATATGTGTGTGTGTGTATATGTGTGTGTATATATATATAGACAGAGGGAACAGGGTGAGTTGAATATGAAGGGATGACATCTAAAAAAAATTAAATTAAGGGATGAGAGAGGAATATATTGAGAGGGAGAAAGGGAGAGATAGAATGGGGTAAATTTTCTTGCATAAAAGTGGCAAGAAAAAGCGGTTCTGTAGGAAGGGTAGGGGGGCAGGTGAGGGGGAATGAGTAAATCTTGCTCTCATCGGATTTGACCTGAGGAGGGAATACCATACACACTCAACTGGGTATCTTACCCCACAGGAAAGGAGGAAGAAGATAGAAAAGGGGGGGACGATAGAAGGGAGGGCAGATAGGGGGAGGAGGTAATCAAAAACAAACACTTTCAAAAAGGGACAGGGTCAAGGGAGAAAATTCAATAAAGGGGGATAGGACAGGAAGGAGCAAAATATAGTTAGTCTTTCACAACATGAGTATTGTGGAAGGGTTTTGCATAATGATACGCGTGTGGCCTATGTTGAATTACTTTCCTTCTGGGGGGCAGGGCAGGAAGAGGTGAGAGAATTTGGATCTCAAAGTTTTCAAAACAGACGTTCAAAAACAAACAACAAAAAGTTTTTGCACGCAACTAGGAAATAAGATACACAGGCAATGGGGCATAGAAATTTATCTTGCCCTATAAGAGAAGAAGGGAAAAGGGGAAGGGAGGGGAGTGGGGTGACAGAAGGGAGGGCTGACTGGGGAATGGGGCAACCAGAATATATGCCATCTTGGAGTGGGCGGGAGGGTAGAAATGGGGAGAAAATTTGTCATTCGAACTCTTGTGAAAATCAATGCTGAAAACTAAATATATTAAATAAATTAGAAAAAAGAAAAGAATTGGCTGGCCAAACAGCTCAATTTAAATGGCTGCTGTATTGATGTACTCATGATAAGCATAAGTAAAAGGGCTGCCATAAAGATTATTCCAACTTATGGACCAGAATATGTTGCAGAAGACAGAGAACAATTTTATTACTGTAATAGGCTGATTATAAAAATCCAAGGTCTTTATCATGATGCCATGAGTTTGAGGTTGAAGTGTATGTGCATATATCAATATATAATAAATATCTAATTCTTGTATACTATATGGCATAATGCACTATAATAAATGACATATTACACAGGAGCAGTAAGACATCTGACCAGTATGTCAGGGTAAGCTTCCTTGTGATGAGGTATTCTCGAGGCATGATCATGGTGGAAACCAATCCAAGAGGTGCAGTTAAAGAGTTGGCCAGCCTAGGAGCCCTCTTTAAATAGAGGCTTTGGGAAGAGTTCTTTACCATATTATAAAGCAGCAGTCATCGAAACCATGTGGTATTGGTTAAAAACGTATAGAGAGACAGATTAATGAAACAGATTAGACAAAGAAGAATAAGAACAATGGAATTCAGTATTCAATAAAACTGAAAACATAAATTACACAGGAAAAAACTTGATTAAAAACTGCTGTGAAAACTGGAAAGCAGTCTGGAAGAAATTAAGCTTAGATCAATACTTTACACATATTCTCAATACCTTACACATATTCTTCAATATATAAATGGGTACTATTAAAAATAGGAGACAGATCATATACATCTCACGGCTATGGGTAGGAGATGTATCAAGAGACAGTTCATAACCAAAGATAAAATAGATAACTTTAATTACATGAAACTGAAAAGCTTCTGCACAAAATTAATGCACCTAGGATAAGAGGGGAAGAAGCTGAATGTCAGATGAGAGAGAAAAGGAGACATATAGGAGAAATGTAACAAAAATAGAATCAACAGGACTTGGCAATAGGTTAGATGTGGGGGGAGAGGTTGAAAGTGAAGTGTTAAGGATGACACTTAGGTTGCAAGTCTAGGTGACAGGAAGGATGATGGAGTCCTCAACAGTAATAGCAAAGTTAGGAAGTGGGGTTGGCATTAAGGAGAAACATAATGAGCTCAGTATTAGACATGTTGATGCCTGTGGGGCATTTGGTTCAAGATGTCCAAAAAGCAGTCAAGAGATATATGACAGGGGGTGGGGAGAGAAGCTAGAGATGGATAGACAGATTGAGAATCATTCACATAAAGAAGATAATTGAATCTATGGGAGTTGACAATATCCCCCAAGCAAAATAGTATGGAGGGAAAGGAGGGCCAATGATAGAGCCGTGCAGTATAACACACTTCCTCTTTCAGCTGTTTTTGTGAGTTATTAAAATATTTAAAGGTAGTACATAACTAATTCATGCCCATATTATAGCCCTTTACTAATGTATTTACACAATACTTTAAATATTTTTTAAAGTTTAGCAAATATTTTATATTCAATTGCTTATAACCATATTTTTCTACAGAAGTTACTATAGGATTATTCACTTAAATGTGTTTCAGCATAGGTTTTAAAAGCCCCATTACATAATGAAATGTCGAATTATAGTTTAAGAATTAAATTATTTCTTTATTGTTACAATAATTCTCCCAACCTGTTGGTCATTAGTTCTTGATCTGAAAGCTTCCCATAGGTGCTATGAGTTTTATGTTAATGCAATGTTACAATTTGGAGGAAACTGTATTTGGGCCAGATAATTTTGGAAATATGCAAAGATAATGTGCTAGCTAAAAACAAGACAAAACAAAAACTAGCTTTCTGTATAGGTGAGACCAATCTCCTATCTGACTCCCAAATTGCTTTCTTTGGATATGACTTTTCAGGTTTGCAATATTTGGACAGATATTCAAATAGTATATTTCACCATATATTTTCTCCCATGTAAGAAGATGCAGCAATTTAATAGGAATATAGTCCCATCTTTGTGTGGGTGCCCTGTGGTACTGCATTCTGCTCCAAGCCCATAATTTTTTGCCAAAATAGTAAAATAATCAAATAATCCAGAATGAGTCCACAAAATGCAAAAGCATTCTCAAGGTGCACATTGGAACTAATAATAAGATACATATCAATAAAACACTTTTTAAATGCACAGAAAACAGAATGAAATATAGAGGGATAAATAAACAAAGCAAAAAAATTTTTGCAGCTATGAAATTAAATGTTACAGACTTTTTAAAAACCAAGTTAGAAGCTGAAGCCTGTTCAGGGGGAAAAAAAAGTGGGTCTTCTAGGTAGCTTGGTAAAACCGTACAGGGTGTTTCTAAAGTCTGGACACATAGGCAATTGACGGCAATGTGGAGTTACTGCATCGAGTTCATGTGAATCTTGCAAAGCACATCAAACTTTGCATCACAAATGATGGAAATCATAATGAAGATGTTATTTGTTAATATTCCAATTAAATAAAAATTTCATTCATTTCATTTCTTGAAAATATGCATTTTTGCCTATGGGTCCAGACTTTAGGAACACCCTGTATAACAAATACAGTGCCTTAGTGAGTTTAGAAAAAGATATATCTTACTTTGCTCAAGCTTTCTCAGAGTTAATAGAATGCCTCTCAAATGAAAACATTATTTAATAAATGAACAACAAATATAAATGGGACGGTAAGTCTTAATAGAGATTTGTAAAATAAACCTGTATTAAGCCTGAAAGCATTGGCGTAAGGAAATTTAAATAAAGCAATTAAGGTTACAAAAAGACAAATATTTACAATGAATGTTAACCAAAAATCTCTACATCATAACCCTCATCACATAATTCCACTACTACAGACAACAATAGTATCAAATACTGTGGAAACTTATAAATGAAAAGTACTTAATTTTATTGCAGATAACATTTTCAGCAATATACCCAAATATGAGGTCAATCAAGTTTTTTCCCTCTGGCCATGCACTGATCACTGCAAGGCTCTAGAACAATAAAAACTTTGGTGCCACAAATAAAAAAGCAAAATTAAACAAACACAAATTTGCTTGATTTTTCGCAACAGCCCAAAAGAGAAGGTCTACATAGAGCCATGTAGAATTATTGATCTAATCTGATACAGCAAATTTGCACACTCTTAATACTAATTCTCTAACTAGAGGTTGCTGAAGCTCAGATGAAACTAATTACTAAAACTACAATTCACAAGGATTCCATTTTTTCACAAGATGATTTAATATGACCATAGATCTAGAGCTGAAAGGGACCTCAGAGGTCATCTAGTTCAGAGGAGTCAAACACAGAAGAGGAGCCTGAACCAGATTTTGAAATGTAATTGAGAACTATTTAATAAAATCAGTAAAAATACAATAAAATACAGATAATGTTAACATGGGAGATTCTAAGTTAATATGTGGTCCCCGGGGATCCTTATGTATGGGCACTCCCTCTCACCCATTTCTATGTAAGGATAGAACCACTGATCTAGTCCAACCCCCTTCATTTTATAGATAAGGATACTGAGGGGTGAGGAGGTTAAATTTCCAAAGTCATACTAGTATTAGTATTAGAAGCAAGACTTGAAACCAGTTCCTCTGACTTTAAAGGTAGTGTTCTTCCCACCTGTCCCATTGGGACATTTGCTTTTGTAAAATGGATTTTTGTGCATCTTATTAGAAGTTATTTATACACTAGAATGTTACTAAAAGACTTCACACTTTGACTCAAAATCCAGCAGATGGGTACAAATGACAAAAAAATTTAGTAAAGTGAAATTTATAGATCCCTATAACCTATTCTTAGAGTTACCTTCCCCCAATTTAAATGCTAACCAGCCTTAATTTTTCTATATGCTTTTTCTGGGAGATAACTGAGGAATTAGGGGACTTTGTGTTTTCATTGTGGTCATGATCTGAAAAGACCCTAAGTTTGGTTTGGCTCTAGAATGTTCTTTTGAGAAAAATGATGGACATCTCATGGCTTGAGACAATTTTTTCTGAGCCATATTCAATTAGACCTGGCTCAACCTGTCATTTGAATGCCCATAAGGGATTCTATATTGTATTTTTACGTTTTCCACAAAAAGTCCTGTGAGGCTGAATTTCGCATTCCTGTAGGAAGAAAAGTAACTAGTAAAGTTTACTAGTAATCTCCTGTCTTAGAGTAGGTTGAGTGACTTAGATTCCTGTCCTAGCTCTGTCTTGGTTTCCCACTTTCCAACGTGAAGTGAATGAGACTCATTTCCCCACAAAACTCAAAGGATTGGAGAGATTAATTAAAGGAAAGGACAGGATTAATGAATTAACATTTATATGGTACTTTGAGACTCTCAGATGAGACTCTCTGTCTAGACATTATCAATATGCTGTGACAGCTGTGCGAATCACTTGAGGAAGGGTATCGTCAGAACAAAATGTGACGTCTTATATTTTCTTGCCATTCTTGCAATAGAGGAATGACGGAAGGGTTTCCTGGACTTAGGCTATATTCGTAATATTGAATTTCAAGAAGTTTAGGAAACTACACTTTAGGCTTCCAAAATTTTTCAACATAAGAGGAAACTACCGAAGGGAAAACTATCATATTATTAGCCTTTGACTTATGAAGAATTGTCATAAAATAACTTTATTTGGGGATTCCTTGGCTAAGTGAACTAACATTTGCTTTTTCTCACTAAAAGTCAATATTTTTACTAAAACTAGATATGTAATATTGATGGATTCATCCCATTTGTTTTTTTCTTGGTTGGAATAAGTCACCAAGTTCTCAGTGTACTGCAAGATTGACTTCAAGAACCTGTTGGGAAAAAAAAGAGGAAAAAGATTGCCAAAAATACCTTTTTTTCTGATACCGATTTATCTATCAATTATCCTAATTACTTAAATTGCTTTTTCTTCTTTCCCAGATTACTCCCAAACTATCTTCCTTCTATATCAAAACCAAGACTAGACTAAGCAGAACATATATCATTCTCTTGATACAACACCATATACAAATGGGCTCTTAAAAATGTCTGACGAGGACTCTAAGGTTTGGGCAACGAGAAAACAGGAGAAAAATGAAATAAAGTACAATGATTCTAAGAGACATACATTCCCATTCTTCCTTGGGTACTTGAACTGTTTAACCTATACCAACCCATAAAATGGAAGGTATAAAGTCATTAGGCTAAATGTCAGTTCTTTTGAAACGAGATTTGTTTTTCCAGTCATCTTTAAACATATCAGTGTTTATTAAATAGACTTGATGACCTTCTATCAGGAATAAACATGAAAAAATTAACATAAATTCAAAGTCAAAACAAATATCCTAGAAGAAAGGGAAATTTTCCTGACAATAAATATTATTAGAGATTGAAATGATTATCAAAAAAGCTTAAACTTCTGCTAGGATTGTTTTACAGACTCTCATGCATCCAGACACCAGTTAATCAAATGTTAGTATCACAGAACTTTAAGAGATCATCTAGTCCAGCAGCTTCTTAAACTTTTTCCACTCACTATGCTGTGTGGCCTGAGGGCATGCACAGTGCAAAGTGCTCAAGCTTTGTGATCAGAACCAAGGCTGCAGTGAAATTGTATGATGCAACATGGGCAAGCACTGCCAGAAACACCGCAGAGTCATTATGTGTTTGATTTTGAATTAATTTTTGGTCAATGTGCATTCAGAAACCTTTACTGTTGCCAAATTTTTCATGACCTATGTGGGGTCGTGACCCACAGTTGAAGAAGCGCTGATCTAGTCCAACCACTCACTCCATCCAGGTTATTTTCTGTACAATATTCCTGATAGACTGTAGCAAGCCTGTGCCTGAACAATTCCAGTGACCACAGTCACCTCACAAGACAGTCTATTCTATTTCTGGACAGCTCTGTTAGAAAATTATTTCTCAAACTCAATCAAAATTTGCTTCCACAAAGAAAATAATTTGTTCTCTCTTCTTTATCTTCAAGTATCTGAAGATAGTTACAATGCCTTCCCCTCACTCCAAGTCCTTTTCCTCCCAACGATTCTTGATACATTATGGTTTTCAGTCCCACTCCTGGTTCCCCTTTCCCTCACTGCTCTAGTTATACTTTTCTGGACATGGTCCAGTCTATCAAAGTCTATCTTAAAACGTGGTGCCACGAAGAGAACAGGAATATTCCAAGGTAGAGTCTGATCAACGCAGGATACAGGGAAACTATCATCTACTTTGATCTAGAATAAAGGCATCAGACACATGGCCCACAGGCCTCACGCAGCCCTCAACATTCCCAAGTGCAGCCTGAACCTGATTAAAATGCAACTGGGAAATATTTAACAAAATCTGTAAATTACACCGAAGCATACATAACATTACATTGTAAAACTAAGTCAATATCCGGCCTGCAGGAATCTACAGGAATGTAGTGGCCCCGTTTCTATTTGAGTCTGACACCACTGTCCTAGGACGCCATGTCTCTAGTAATGATGTCGAGTGTTATTGGCTGGATATTTTGTTACTGTGTCATTCTGATGACTTACCTCGAGCTTGTAATCCTCTAGGACCCAGATTTAGAGCAGGAAGAGAACTCAGGGGTCATACACACCAACCTTCTCATTTTACAGATGGGGAAACTGAGGCTCAGAGAACAGACAGATGAAATGACTTGCCCAATTCAAACCAACATCCTCGGGCTCTGAATCCAGTGCTCCTTCTACTGTACCAAGGTACTCATAGATCTGACTTTTGAGTTGCCAGAGCAAACGTAGGGGGTTTCTGAGGAGACTGCTATGACTACCAGCTGTAGCCTCAAGAAATCCTCAAAGAGCTAATACAGTATGATCCCTATGTGGCCCCAGCTTTCAGACTGTAGAATATAGGCAAGGAGGCTACAAGGGTTATACCGCATCTTTAGACCCTAATGCTATAGGAGGCTTTAGATATTTTGGAAATGTGTTGTCCTCTCTTATGCCTGAAAAATGCAGCTCTGCCAAATAGATTTTGTTCTAAGTCACTGAGCTTTAATAAGAATTTATCTTCCTTAGAATGAATCTTCCTTATCAACCACTGAGGCTGTTAGCAGTGTATGAATGTATAAATTAATTGAGAACACAACTGCTAACACATAACTGTGTGCAATGCACTACATATGATAAGTGCTGGGGGTACAAATGGAAAATCTAATCCACTTTCGAGTCAAAAATCACCCTCTTGATATCACTGGTCCTCTTCAAGTATGAAGGACGAACAATAACAACAAACACCACATAGGGTAGGGTTCACTAAAAGATTCATGGAAAGATCCAGTGGTCCTCATGGTGCGTCAGCAGGGGAGAAGAGAAGTAAGACCTGGCAGGTTAGATGGCAAGTAGTTTAATTTGGCTGGAACATAAGGGGATGAGGCTGATGTATAAACACATCTTTGTTAGTGTTATTTTGACTGATAAAACAGTATGTTTCTGGAAGATGGCAGCAGGAACCAGGATGGGATCAGGGTCAGTGGTGGGGTTACTACTACTCCAAGGGCTCTTAAAAAAAGGGGGTCTGAACAGAGGTGATGACTAACTCTACTGGCTTTCCTGTCTGCTGGTGACAGGTAGTCAGTGGTTGATATGGGAAGTGGCTGTGATGGTGGGGCCTCATTACCACATGGAGCATGTCCCTTGATGATGACAGAGGGGCTAGGCTAGAAGTGTGGCCCACAGTGATCCTGCTATGATCAGGGTTCTTAGAGATGAGATCCTAAGTTACTTTCATTGGGTAGGCGGTAATGGTGGCAAGTTTAGCCTGTTTCATTCATGCCATCTCCTCTCTCCCTCTATAGAGTACCTTAACTATTTCTGCTTGGCTGGCTCACAGAATATATCTCTCTGATTTGTCTAGAGGCAGCAGGATCAACTAAGTGGTTTTTGATGGGATTGTTCTCTTGGAAAAATTCATTTTATCTGTACCAATAATAGCAGTCCTGTATCCTCAAGTAAAAGAGAAATCTTAAAAAGATTCACTACATTTCTATATCTACACCATGTCCGATGGCAGTATGATATACTGAAAAGACCACAAGAGACTGAAAAATTTAAATCCTACCACTGATGCTGTTACAAAGTTTTTGGGCAAGTCACTTACCTAACTAGTCCTCACTGCCTTCATCTGTAAATAAGAGGGCTGCATGGGATGGCTTCTGCCGTTCTTTCTAGTACTAGCTGTACAAACCTATGTACAAATCTAGAGGAAAATGCTTAAGAAATCAATCTACTGGTTAAAAAGAAAAGATACTGTCAAAGAGAATGGACAAGTAAAAACAAGAGAAGGTGGGTCCATTTAGTTCATTTTAAAATATTACTTACTTTAAGTACTGCTGGTATTCACAAGTATTTTTTTCATTAACAATATGAATGTTGACCAATTCTAGTGTGATCAGCAATAATATTAGCTGGAGTACGGGAGACAAAAGCTTAATACTAAAAATAAAACAGAGTTTAATTAGCTAAAACGTTTCCTTCATGTCAAAAATGACTTCTCTATTAAAAAAAACAACTTTGTCTGCCTCTGCTATTCTATCTAGCTATAATCACACTTCCCTCTTTTCTTTCACCACTAAAACCTGGTAAGCAAGGGGCCTCCACATACAGCCTCAATTTCCTCAACGCACATTCACAGAATTCAGTTCAACAAACATGTACTGAATGCCTACGATATGGATGGCACCAAGCTAGGACAGGGATACAAAGATAGAACTGAAACTGTCTGTTCTTCAGGAACTTGCATTTCATTGGGACAGCTGGATGCGACATGCACACAGGGAAATAAACAGATGCAGAATGAGACATACATTCTTGGGCATAGCCAATGGAGGAATTTGCTTTGTTTGACTATCCATATTTGTTACTAGAATTTTTTTCCTTTGCTTTTTTTTTTCAGTGAAGGTAGAGAGGGTGGTGGGAGAGAAATGAAATGCTTGTTAACTGAGAAAGGTAAAATAAAAAATAAATTAAAAAGAAATAAGTGTAAGGAAATCTTGAGAGGGAGAGGGCATTAAAACTGAGAGAAATCAAGTAAACCTTCATTGGGGAGGTGGTATCTGAGCTGAGCAATGAAAGAAGATAAGATTCTGAGAGATGACTATGAGAAACAAATACACTTCAAATGTTCCTCGTGACCTGCATAAATACATAGAAGTAGACAATGAAATGTATAATTCTAGGGATAATTAAAAGCCCAGTTTAGCTACATATAACTCACATAACAAGTACATGAAAGAGAACAGTAGGAAATAAAATTGGATGCTTTAGAGCTAGGAGACTAGCTGAATGGGTACAGAGCCACATGGTAGAGGGCCATATACTTCAACTACCCAAGGTTTTTGAGCAAGGAAATACCCTGCCTGGGCCTTCTTAGGAATACTATTTTGGCAGATGGGCAGAAAATAGAGTAGAGAAGGGAAACCTAGAAGCAGAAATGTCAACAGAAGGCCATGAAAATAACTGAGATGAGAAGTAGGTGGTGATGGCCACCTGAAGGGGGAGGGGAAAAGTACAGAGAGGAGAGAGGTTATGTACCTACTATGTATAAAGCACCACATTTGGGGCTAGGAATACAAAGGAAAAATGAAAAAGTAGCTTGGTTGGTTGTTGTCTTTCATTCTCAAAGAGGACTGGAATGACATCACTATGTTGGAGTCAAGAGACAGCGTGTCTGACTATGGTTGATCAGACGAATACGAGCTTGGAAGGCTTTATCACAAGTCAGGCAACAAAGAGTCCATATGTACATCTGGAGTGGAGATGTCTCTAAATTCATGCATTTCAGGTGTCTTTTGAGCTACTGCAATTCTGCTTTGCTCACAGAGCACAGTAATTTCTTTGATGCTGGCACGCCATGCTGGATGGTCCTGTGCTACTTCTCCCATGTCTCACAATTGATTCCCAAGTTCTTCAGAGAGAACTTGAGAATGTCCTTGTATCACTTCTTCTGACCTCCATGTAAGCATCTGCCTTGTGTGAGTTCTCCTTAAAATAGTTTTTTAGGCAAATGTTTGGCATGCAAACAATGTGGTCAACCCATCAGAGTTGGGCTCTCTGCAGAAGAGGCTGAACAGTTGGCAGTTCAACTCAAGAAAGGACCTCAGTGTCGGGTACCTTATCTTGCCAGGTGAGCTTCAGAATCTTCCTAACACAATTTAAAAGGAAGTGATTCGGTTTCCTAGCATGGCACTTGTATACTATCCAGGTTTCAGAAATAAAACAATGAGATTGGCACAACAGCTCTGTAGACCTTCAGTTTGGCAAGTGATCTAATACCTCTTCTCTCCCACATTTTCCTTTGGAGACTCCTGGACAATGAGCTAGCTCTGGCAATGCACAAAGCAACTCATCATCTATGTGCACAGCCCTACAAAGTATAATACCAAGATAAGCGAACTTATCCAAAGCATTCAAAATTTCTTCCTTTACTATAACCAATGGTTCCACATATGGATAGTGTGGTGCTTGCTGGTGAAGATTCTGTGTTTTCTTGGTGTTGACTGTTACGCCAAACTTAGCACAAGCAGCAGAGGTCCATACTTTGTGGCATCTCAGCCTCAGAGGCTGCACTGAGAGCACAATCATCTGTGGACGAAAGTCCACACCAGCTCTCCTGCCACCTTAGTCTTGGCCGGTAGCCCTTTCAAGTTAAACAATTACTGACAGGGCGGTAGCTGACCTTGATGCCATGTTCATCCTCATTGAAGGCATTTGACAACATGCTGAAAACATCGCGCTAAAAAGCATGGGAGCAAGCCCACAGCCCTGATTCACTCCACTGGTGACTGGGAAAGCACAGAGCACCGTCCATTATCTAGAGCCTGTGCAAGCATGCTATCATGAAACTGGCATACACGTACATGTACATGTACACACACACACACACACACACACACACACACACACACAGCATGTAAATGAAACAGGAAATAAAAGATCATTTGGGAGGAAAAGCAGTGCCAACCATGCTGCTGACCACCCTCCAGCACGCATGACAGCTCTCTCCAGACTTTCCTCTCAGTCTAACCTTTGCTGGTTTGTCATCCAGATCCACATCCTCCCCGAAGTGTTCCTGCAGGCTCTGTCCTGAGCGCCCACTCTTCTTACTCTACTCTATTCTCTCTCTCAGCACACTCCCCCCAGCCTCTACCAAGGGGTCTTGGTTATTACATTCCCAGATCTCTTCCCTGAGTTTCAGACACGTATCAATAATTACCTACTGGAAATTTCAAACTGGATATCCCAGAAACATCTGAAGCTCAACATATTTAAAACAGGAAACATTATATTTCCCCCCAAATCCTCCTCTGTTCCAAACCTCCTCGTATCTATTGAAGGTATCACCATTTTTTTCCAGTCTCCCAGGTTCATAACCTGGGCATTATACTTGACTCTTGACTCTCCCTCACCTCAAATATCAGAAAACTGCCCAATCTTGCTATTTCTACCTCTATAGCTCTCACATCCAAACCCTTCTCTCTACTCACACAGTCATCACCTCAGTCCATTTCTCACCTGGATCACTGTGACAGCTTTGTAACTGGCCTGTTTTCTTACTTCAGTCTATCTTCCACAGAGCTGTCAAGGGGATCTTTCTTAAGCACAGATCTGATCCTGTCACTCCCCTACTCCAAATTCCTACGGCCTCCTAACTCCTCTGCTTAGCTCTCAAAGCCCTTCACATGCTGGCCCCACATGCTGGACTCCTGGCCTTCCCTCTGCTGCTCTCACAGGACACTCCATCTGCCATCTCTGTGCCTCTCATGCAGAGAATGAGAGAATGCACTCTCCCCAGACCTCCTCAGAATGTCCCTTCCTTCCCTCAGGATGCTGCTAAAGCACCACCCTCTCCATGAAGACTTTGCTTAGAGGCAAGCTGTTAACATGTAACAATCTCTCTTTCTTAGCAGCTGCCGTATACTCAGGTAAATGACCACATTCTGTTACTGTGAGGCCATAATACCCTGTGGCTTTCTTTGGGCCCAACAATCTACTTCGTCAATGTAAGAAACTCCTGATGAGAAAACTCCCTCCACCAATGCAAATCATCTTAGAGAATATTCTGCAGCTCAGGGGTTCAATGGTGGCACAGCCAATACGCATCAGGGGCAACACTTGAACCCAAGTCTTCCTGACTTCAGGACAGAGATTCAGCCACTGTGCCACGCTGCTTCTGGATGCTACTAGTAGATATTGCACTCATTTCAGTAGATGGATTTCACATTACTACACATGAAAAATTTGAGATTTCTTAAAAGTAAAAAACTTAAACTTCAGCTTTCTCAGAGTAAACAAATTAAGACTACACCTAAAGTTAATATTATAATTTGTGTTCCCATCCAAAATAAAAAAAATGCATATATATGTGTGTGTGTGTGTGTGTGTGTGTATGTATGTATGTATATATGTAGAGAGAGAGAAATTTTATAAACCTGTTTAACATGCGTAGATAGTTCTGCCTCTGGCGAGACCGGAGTGTCTTTTGCATCCACTGCTTAAATCTTATTTCTGTAGTGGCAATAATTTGATCAGACACTAGGTGGCAATGCGCACTTATTTTCTGAAGAATAACAAGGACTTCAAGGACAGACCGTGGACAATACAAAGTTCGGATGCGTTTGCTGCAAAGCTCATGAAGCAAAAGGGACCACCTGGAAATGAGAAATGAAACTTTCATCACATGCTTTAAAATGGCCTGGCAAGAGATTCGCTTTCCCAAAACATGAATAACTTTTGTCAAAAAAAACACTAGCAAATTTCCTGAAGCTTGTATATATGTGAAGATCCACCCAGCAGTCTTCTTGCCTCATTGAATTCATAACAACAAATGCCTATCTAGATATTTCTAGAACTCGGAAATTCTCTCTTGGCTACAAAATGTATATATAAAATTTTAAACACTGATAATACGAAGAAGTAACACTCAAGAAAAGTGAGGGGATGCCCATCAACTGGGGATGGCTGAACAAGTTGTGATATGTGATTGTGATGGAAAACTATGGTTCTACGAGAAATGACAAGCAAGATGGTTTCAGAAAAATCTAGGAAGACTTACATGAACTGATGCAAAGTGAAGCAAGCATAACCAGAACTTTGTACACAGTAACAGCAACATGGTCCAATAATCAACTATGAATGACTTATCTATTCTGATCAATACAAGACAATTCTGAAGGCTTTATGATGAAGAATGCTATCCACCTCCAGAGAAAGAAATGATGGAGTCTGAATGCAGACTGGAGCATAACTTTTTCAATTTCTTTATTTTTCTTATTTTTGTTTTGTTGTGCAACTTGGCCAACATGGAAATATGTTTTGAATGATTTCCCATGTATAAGTGATATTACATTTCCTGCCTTTACAATCAATGGGTAGGGGAGAGAGAGAATTCAGAATTCAAAAAATTTTCTTTAATGTTAAAAATTAAATAAATAATAAATTTGAAGATAATTATAATAACACTAAAGAAGCCTTGACTTACTTTGCTGTGGGAGGATTATCCAGTAAGTTGCTCAAATTACAATCACCCTGTGGCATGTAATGTTGGAGTTCAGATGAAATTTTTATAATCAAATGATAACAATCATTGGTTTCAGAATTGCCTTCTAATCTGAAAAAAAAATTTTAGATTTATAACTACAATTTGAGGAGTTCATATTTGACTAAATGAATATGCCACTAGTTTGTATAAACATCCTACTTTTCATGACTTTGTTACGTAACATCTCTTGTATAACATCAGTACCAAATGAGCAGGTACTGATCAGCAAATTTTTCAGTGATTTAACAATATACTTTTGATATTTAGCTTAGTTTTGATTCAATTCCAATTAGTTGCCTTTTCAAAGCCTTTGCAAAGGGCATATTTGCATTATATACATATAAACACACAAACACACACACACACACACACACACACACACACACACACACACAAAGTAACCCTACTATTATTAGTTTCCTATCCTGTACCTTGGGGGCAGCAATGTTTGCTTAATGAAATGGATATTTTACTTGAAAAAATATCTATAAGATGCTTAATTGGGGAAGGTTTTTTTTTTTTGTGAAGGACTGTATGCAATTTTATTATTATTTAGTCTTCTACAGAAATGAAGTAGAATTGGCACTGAAGAAAATCAAGATGAGAAAAAATGCTAGTCTAGACCAAGTATAAACAGAGGAGGTTTATAAAACTGAAGATCTCTCAAAGGACAATGGACAGGGACACAATGGGCAAGAGCGAGTGCAACATATTCTAAATAAGGAATTGCAAAGGAGAAGTAATATGAATGATTTCATCAAAGAAATGCACGAGCAAAAAAACAAAAGGGGCCTGGGTACCATTATCGTAAGAGCAAGAGACAACTGAAAAATCCATCCACTCCTCTGGTACCCTCCCTCCCTAGAAGAGACAGAGAGGAAGAGGAGCATCCCCCAGCATCGCCGGTGGCTCCCCAGTGGCAAAATCATAGCAAGACATAAACAAGAGTTGCACAAGATAAGCAGGCAAGGTGGCCTGGAGGCCTGCATCATTGGAAGAAATACCCACATTGATGAGATCACAGATTCATGTGAGTATCTAAGTACTGGTCTTTTAAAAGCCTTCTCTGAATAAGAATTAATTTTAACCCTTAAGAATCAAAGGCCTATCAAGATCCCACCTAACTCCATGACTTTACAACACCTGTCCTACCTTTCTTTAGATTTAAGCATACCTGCTTGCTTCCTGAATTTGTTCCACTGGCACTAATGGAAGTTGAGGCCATATTCTGATACTTTTCTCACAGTACAGAATCTAGGAAATCAAAATATAATTAATTTTAAGGAATTTAAAGGTATTTTCTGATAAATGTATTTTTCAAAATGATATCAAAGTTAGAATGTAATGCATGTGAAAAACTCATTATGCTCCACTTTTAGTATTTTAGCCAAAAAAAATAGCATAAATAATTCAGCATTTTACTGCCTGGTATGCATAAGTTACAAGTAAACTATTAGAAAGACAGAACAACTTCACAATTAAGTGATTCAAAGTAGTGACTATTATAGATACACATTTACAGTGTCTCCTTAACACCCTGATGTGCAATTATAATGACCTAAGCCTGGATAAGAGATGAAATAACTGGATGTCCAATAGGCATCTTCAACTGAACATGTCCCAAACTGAATTCGATATCTTTCCCCCAAGCCTTCCTCCCTTCTTCCTAAGTTTCCTACTACTTTGGAGGGTAAGACTATCCTTCTAGGCCCCATCCTCACTCATCACTCTCTCATACCCCACATACCCAGTCTCTTGCCAAGTCCTGTCATTTCTGTGTGGCATCTCTCATAGAAGCCCCCTTCTCTCCTCTGACACAGCCAAGACCCTGATACCGGTCCTCAGTCACCTCACACGTTGACTATTGCAAAAGCCTTTGGTTGCTCTCCCTGCCTTGCGTCTCTCTCTACTCCAGTTTCTCCTCCACTCAGCTGTCAAATTGATCTTCCTAAAACACAGGTCTGACCACGTCACCCCCCATAAACTTTGGTGGCTCCCTATCACCTACAGGATCAAATACGAAATGTACCCTTTGGCTTTCAAAGACCTTCATAACATGCCCTGACCTGCCGCAACACCTCTCGAGGCTCCTTACACATAACTCCCCTCCATGTACCCTCAATCCAGGGACACTGGCCTCCTCACTGCTCCTCACACAAACAGTCCACCTCTTGACTCTGTGCATGTTCACTGGCTGTTCTCTATGACTGGAAATGCCTCCCTCCTCCTCATCTTCTTGTTTTCCTGAAAACCCTCACCTTCCTTCAAGTTTCAGGTAAAGTAGGACCTTCTGCAAGAAGCCTTTCACGGTGCTTCTTAACATTAGCACCTTCCTTCTGAAACTACTCCCAGTTAGACAGAGCCCTATGCCTAGAGTCCTTAAGAACTGAGTTCAAATCTGGCCTCATATACTTACTAGCTGTGTGACCCGGGCAAGTCACGTAGCTTCTGTTTGTCTCATCTCTAAAATGTGGATAATAATAGCACCTCTCTACTAGGGCTGCTGTGAGGGTCAAATGAGGTAATAATTGTGATGTACTCAGCACAGTGCCTGGCGCATAGTAAGTGCTATGTAAATGTTAGCTATTATTATACATTTTGTCCGTAGATAGTTTTTTGCATGTTGTCCCTCCTCACCCACCTTGGGCTGTGAGCTCCTTGAGAGCAGGGACTGGTTTGTTTGTTTGGAGAGGGGCAGATTGCCAGTATTCCCAGTGCTTAGAATACTGCCTGGCACATAGCACATATTTCATAAATACTACCTGACTGAGTTAGGAAAGTCCATCTCCCTCCCCTTCATCAGAGAGGGGTAAAAATGGGAACGGAATATTCCATGTGCTGTCAGACATGTTGATGTGTTGGTCATTTTTGAACTGTTTTTTCCTCTCTCTTTTAAAAAAAAAATCTTTGTTACAATAAATGGCTCACTCCATAGGGAAGAAGGGAAGGAAATATTTGGAAATGAATGCTACATTAAGAAAAGACATCAGTAAAAATGAGGATTTTTTTTTAAAGAAAGAAGAGCTCACTGGTGACCAGTGGGAGGGCCATTTCAGTTAAGTTATGAAATTGGACTCCAGAAATCCTGAAAAATGAGAGAACATGGAAGCAATACTGAGAGGAAACTTTTATTTTTCCTCTCCTTGGGGTTTCTGCTGTGAAAGGAAGGGAAGATATGAGAAATAATATGAGGGGATGAGCCCAGCAAATTTTATTTTTAAAGATGGGGAGACCTTCAGGTGTTTGTAGGCAGCAAGGAAGAAGTAAACAGAGGTTGAAAATCAGAGAGAGAAAGAGGAGACGATCAAAGAGGGCAAGCTCCAGGAAGAGACAGGATGAGGATCAGGAAGACCCGAGATCGAATTTGAATCTTGATTCTGTCATGTAATAGCTGTGTGGTCCTGAGCAATTCACTTAATCTCTCAGCCTCAGTTTTTTCATCTGTAAAATGGGAATAATAATAATAATAATTAAATGTTCAATAGGCAACTGGTGATGCCTGGCTAAGGAGAGAGACTGGGGTTAGATACATGAATCTATGAGTCCTCTAAGTAACTGCATCCATGGGAGCCAATGAGGGCCCTAAGAGAGAAAATGTAGAAAGAAAAGATTAGGAAGTTTAGGACAGAACCTCAGGGAAGACTCACATTTAAGGGGTGTGATCGCAGTGATGAACCAGCAAGGGAGCTTAAGGAGTGGTTGAAACAGGAGACCAAAGAGGGGTGAGCAACCAGGAGGAAATATGGTCAAGTGTTAAATGCACCAGATAGGTAAAGAAAGATGAGGACCTTAAAAAAAAAAACAGACTTAGCCATTAAGAGATTATTGGTAACTCTGGAGAGAATAGTTTCAGTCAACTGTTATGGTCAGAAGCCAGAATACAAAGGTTTGAGTAGTAAGAGGAGGGAATATGGAGGCTGCAATGTAGACAGCTTTTCAGTGAGCTGATCTTAGAAAGGGAAAAGAGAGAGAGAGCTTGAGTGGTTGGCAGGGTGAAGGGAAGCTTTTTTAAGGGTGGGGAATGCCTGGGCTCCTTTGAAGACAGTAGGGAAAGAACCAATAGGTTGAAGGTGAGAGAAAGGGAGAGAGGGAGGTAGAAATTCAGGAGAGGAGAGGATGAGGAGAGGATGAAGAAGAATTGAGAGGAAAAGAGAATGACTGAGGCTGCAATGTGCAGGTGAAGACTAGGGGACATAAGGATCAAAGGCAACTCAGTTGTCAGACTGGAAAAAGGAGAGAGTTGGGGATCATATCAAGGTGTTTCAAAATGAAGACAGAGAAGAGAAAGCTCATGTTAAATGGCCTCTAACTACCCTTCTTCTGAATTGTCTGAAATCTCATCTTCTAAAATCTAAGACAAATGTCACATTATTCCCAATTTTCCTTTCCTTCTGTATTACAAATTCTAAGACAAAGGAGGCAATGTCTCCCTCTTATCCCCACACAAAGTTCCATCATTTCTTCCCCACTTTGTGAGAATTAGACCCAGACAAGTTCCTCATGTTCAGCACTCCATATTTTGAAGGATTAAATAATCCCTAAGGCAAGGCAAGATATTCGTATCTGCTCCACTTTTTACAGAAAAGAGCTCTACAGCAGACCAACTGAAATTCTCCATCACTACTATACCATGACTTGGTTCCAGGCTTATAAATGAACAAGTTCGTCAACATACACACACACAAAAAAATTAGAACATGCCTTCCTACCTTTTTTTTAAGCCGAGAAACTGGATGGAATTGAGAACAATAGCAGTTTGCACAGCTGATTAGAGTTTTGATTGATGCATTCTCCTGGTTTTTTAAAAAACAGAGAGCACAGATTAAGCTTAATCACTGTAACTTTTGTTTTAGCTCATGGCTTTCTAACACCAAACTGAAAATCATTTAAAGACACAGGTTTCCCAGAGACCTTACCTCAAAGGAAAGATAGGGAAACAAACAACTATAATGAAAAAAAAGTTCTTCATTAACATTCCATGAAACTTGAAATATAAGGCCAGATTATAGCCAATAACAGTTTTAATAAATAATAAGACATTCTAACAAAATTTAAAAGTATGACAGCTTTAATAATAATTGTCTTCGTATGTTCCACCCCCAGATGAATTTAGGAGACAAGAGAATATTTTATGATATTCATTAACTTAATATATACAGCTTTGAAAAAAGTTTTCTTAGTTCATAGAATGATAGAATCATATGTCCATGGGTTCCCAATCTTTCTCAGTTCCTATCCTCCTTGGCTTTTGATAACCCTTCCTATGCCCTATGCCCTTCTTATATGAGGCAGGTAGGCAGCACAGTATACAGAGCACTGGGCCTGGACTCAGAAAGATTTGAGTTAGAATGTGGCCTCAGATGCCTACTAGCTGTGTGACCCTGAACAAGTCACTTTAACTTCAGTTTGCCTCAGTTATCTCAAGTGTGAAATGGAGTTAATAGCACCTACCTCACAGGGTTGTTCTGAGGCTCAAATGAGATAATATTTGTAAAGCATTTAGCATAGTGCCTGGCACATGTATGCTTATTCCCTTTCCCATCCCTTCACCCCTATACAATACAAAAGGAAATAGAATATGGAGTTTACTATTCACATGCAATAAGAAATGAAAGAACACAATTAATTTCAATAGGATAAGAGTTCCTCTATATTCCCGATACCACTCCGAGCTTCTCATATCCCAGGCTGGAAACCCTATTCCAGTCTGAACTCCTCATTCCACAAACAGATGAAGAATGTGAGAGCCAGAGAGGTTAAGAGACTTATCCATGGTCTCACGAACTGCTTGCTGTCACGCCAGGTGCAGAGAACCAGGTTAGGGTTCTTTCTACCATACCACACAGCCCCAGATCTTGACAATTCTTGTTAGCTTTTAGAAACATACAGAGAGGTATTTCTAAGAAGTAGTTTAAACATACTTCAAATTAAATTAATAGCAAATTTTTAGACTGTCAAGATCTGTCAAGAAGTCAGTAAAAAGATTCCTTCTCAATTTTCCCTACTAGTAGAGAAATAAGTGATTCAAAACAGAACTGAGAACTGACTATATTTTAACATAATCTTGTTTTATGCACACCTGGTAGTAAATATAATTGACATTACTTTTCCATAAGTAATACTACCTTAGAAACTGATAACGCATCTTCTCCAACAAATCTAAGTAAGAGTACAATGGAAAAGGCAAGTAGCTGATTTGTAACCTCCTTTGGAAAGTCATTTAAGTTGATCTCCCCGTGGCTTAAGCGATCTCTTACACGGGGGCCTTCTTGATGGTTCAAGAAATCCCAAAGAAACTCCTGTCAGGAAACAAGTGGAGATAAGACACATGTAATTTTATTAGTGTGAACTGCATGAAGCCAACTATAGAACAAATAACAAACTTCCACTGGGCAATACTTTTGAGAGAAATATTGTAACACAAGCAATACACTGTTTGTCCATAATTTCCTACCTCAGAAATCTTTCTTTGGCATAGGATCACAGGATTTAGAGATAGAAAGAACTTTAGAAGTTATCTAGTCCAGACCTCTCATTTCACTGATAAGGAGATGGAGGCCCAGGAAAATTCAATAACTTGCCAAAGTCATTCAGGTAATAAATGATAGGGTCAGAATCAAACTCAAATCTTCTATCTCTACATCCAGGGCTCTTAGTACTACTAAATATAGAATCCTAATTTCCTATAAACCTTTTGCAAACACTTATTTCTTACAGTACATTTTGGAACAAAACAAAATAAAACAAGCAGAAAACAGTCAACAGGATTCTGCATATTTCACTAATATGCATAATATATTGTACAGCAATATATTAATAATGTAATCTCACCACCTCAGTCTGGATCTAGGCAAGGGTTTTTTGGTTTGTTTTGGTTTTGTGCTTAGGCATTAGTTAAGATCCCTAAGAAATCCAGGGGAAGTTTCAAATGAGTTACAGAGATCAGAGTTTCTAACAGCTATTGGTAAGTGATTTTTTCATAAACTTTTTCTCTGCTACCCAACCTCTCTCCAATTAAGTTAACCAAAATTTTGTTAATCTCTCTTTATATGCATATAGCCTTCAATACTATCCACGAGTACTGTCATTCTTCCCAACTGTCATTTCCTTGGCCTTTCGTCTTTCATTTTGAGGCTCTAATAAATTGAAATAGTTATTTTCTCCTCCTCAACAATGTGGAAATGTAACAGAAATCTCACAAATACACATATATCCATACATATCCCCTTCCCCAATGTGTTCACCCTCTGGCTTCCCCTTCCCAGGTGGTGGCAATCGCTCTCAAAGGTTTTGGGCAGAAAAAGGTTTGAAAAATACTTATCAATTCAAACTACCTCTGCTGCCTCTCAACTTAAGAGTTGGCCTTTCATTGCCAAAAGAGGCCCCAGAGAACTACTGATCTCGTACTTTATTCTACAAATGACAAAGCCCAGAGAGGGTAAATGGTTTTCCCAAGCTCACATATCTAATAACATAGTGAAAATTAGAACTAGTCTCTTGATGTCTTGTCCAATATATTTTCACAAAAAATTCTTAAATATCCTTCTAATATATATACAATTTAAATAGAAAAGGGGGACAGGTTTTGGTCCCTAGTAATTTTAATTAAACAGTTATGATTCACTATTACATATTTTCTTACTAAATTATCGCTAGAAGACTATAAATCCTGAACAAAAAAGCTAGATAGCAGAAAGTGTAGATAAGAATGGTAATAGCAGATATGTATATAGTGTTTTAAGATTTAAAAAGTATTTTACATATATTATATAATTTGAATAATGTATTTATTTATCATTTGCTCAGTCACTGTATATTTACCTAGAATTCACACTGTCTAAATTCTGCTCAAGACAAAAAAAAAAAAAGCGTATTTAGCTGATAAGGGAGATCTAATATCTTCTATTATCCGCTGATGCTCTGGCACTCTATCCTAGGACTATGAGAATCCAGTCTTAGTAGGGCAGCCCAAGTGTGTGTGGCCTCCCCAGAAAATAGGACAGAACAGGAAAAGCAGTCAGAGTTTCCTGCAGCTAAGCAAACTCTCTTATATATAAAACTGGTCTCTGCCCATTCCATTCTGGAGCTGGAGGATAAAGCTCTGCCTTCCAGGGTCAGGGTGAACAGAAGTCATGGTGGGAGCCATTATTACAGACACTCCACTGATTCAACAACCTCTGAGGACAATGAGAAATACTGATAGTGCATTAGTATCTCTCCCTTCTTTTCTCCCTTTCCTCTGTTCCTTCTTTGCTTTATCTCCTTTTTTCTCCTATTTTACTTTTCTCTTCCATTCTCTACTTTTTTCTTCACTTTCTCTCCTTTTGTCATTTCTTCCCCTCCTTGCCTCTAATTTTTCTCCCCACTCTTCTTTTTCAACCTTTAACTTACACCTTTCTCGTGACTTATATCTCTTATACCTTTTTCTAACTATTTTCTCATCTTCAATTTCACCATACAATTTTTTCCACTTCTCTTCATTTACCTCATTTAGTCAGACACAGATATGAGCTTTCTTAGTCCTATTCCCTCCTCTCCACCAACCCCTTTCCCCGCCAAAAACAAAAACAAACAAACAAAAAACCCTTGGGACATCTTCCTTTTAATCTACAATGTTACAGAAATTCAGACATCTAGAAATCTGAACCAAAATGCAACAGTCGGGAAACATTGCTTTAACCCTGGCCAAAGTTAACTACTTTTATTTTGTTTTGACGAAATCATTTCCATACATAAAGAATGTTAAACTTGGAAGATATTTAATACTCTACCATAGCAGGTTCTCCAAGAAAAAGAGGAAGATGATTAATTTCATCATCACTCAATTGTTTTGCTAATATCTAAAGAGGCAAAGAAATAAATTGTGAATGTACTGTGAAGCTTCATAATAACTACTTCTTAACAGCGGTATTATTGAGACAAAATAATGCTTTTAGGAAAATATTTAAAATATGAAAAGTGAGAGAACTACTGAAATTCACATGCGGATTTTACTTTTAAATACCTATTAAACTGAAATAAGAAGTGTTTATTTGGTATACACAAGCAAATATTTATAAATGTTCTAAGATTTTCAAAGAACTGTATTTATCTTAAACCAAGGGCAAGATTTTCAGTCACTAAGATCAGGAGTGAAGCAC
The DNA here is from genome assembly GCF_011100635.1 of Trichosurus vulpecula. Taxonomy (NCBI): domain Eukaryota; kingdom Metazoa; phylum Chordata; class Mammalia; order Diprotodontia; family Phalangeridae; genus Trichosurus; species Trichosurus vulpecula. The sequence goes on from NC_050579.1 coordinate 82,738,622, forward strand.
GGATGTCCATTATTACTATAACTATTCAATATTGTACTAGAAATTTTAGCTACAGCGATAAAACAAGAAAAAGAAATTGAAGCCCATAGGTAGTGAGGAAACTATTACTTTTTGCACATGGTATCACAGTTTACCTAAAGAACCCTAAAAAGCCAACCAAAAAACTAACAGAAACAACTAACAACTTCAGCAAATTTTCAGGATATAAAATAAACCCACAGAAATCATTGGTGTTCCTGTATATTGCCATCAAAATCCATCAGGAAAAGATAAAAAAAATTCCATTTAAATTACCAACAGACAGTATAAAAAACTTGGGAGTCTACCTGCCAAGTGAGACACAGGAACCATATGAACATAATTACAAAATATTCCTCACACAAATAAAAACAGATCTAAATAATTAGAGAAATATTTACTTCTCATGGTTGGCCAAACCAATATAGTAAAAATGATAACACTACCTAAATTTACTTACTCAGTGCCAAATACCAAAGAATTACTTTATAGAGCTAGAAAAAATAATAGCAAAATTCATCTGGAAGAACAAAAGATCACAACTATCAAAGGAATCAAAGAAAAAAAATGGGAAGGAAGGGGACCTAGCAGGACCAGATCTCAAACTATGCTACAAAGTTGTACCATCAAAACGATTTGGTACTGGGCAAAAAACTGAGAAGCTGATCAATGGAAAAGATTAGGTATACAACATACAGAAGCAAATAAACACAGCAACCTGATGTTTGGTAAATTAAAAGATCTCTGCTATTGGGATAAGAACTCACTATTTGAAAAAAAAAAAAACTATTAGGACAACTGCAATGTGTAACTTAACTACTTACTTCATCAAAGGTGGTGTAAAAAGCTGTAGACTTTAGAAGAGAAAAGAAAAAAATTAAAAAAAATAAAGGTGGAATAACATTATTCAAACAGGAAAAAAGAATTAGTGCATGATCACAAATCCTAAACCGTTTTTGGCTTCCTATGGTTGGGAAAGCAATGAATAAAATGACTGAATAACAGCACATTATAGAAGATCTGTGGCGTCATACACCAGGAATTAAGCCATGTTTAAATAACACCCTTTTGAGGGACTTTAGTTGTGGTGTTTTAAAACTCTGGATGCAGTAAGATAACATACGCTTCCCTGGCACATGAAATTTATATATTCACTTTCGCATACATATGAAGGACCTGTGACATGATGAGTGTAGAGGATGCCAGGTGTAAGAAGTCCCTCTACTAGAAGACAGTTGTCTGAACTACATAGGCATTAAGCAGTCTGCCCAGCCTCACACACTCAGTTAGTGCCACAGGCAGGATTAAAACCATCTTCTTGACTCCAAGCCCAGAATCTTGTGCACTGTGCCATGTTGCCTCTCTTATTATTTCATGTATCATTAGTTTAAGAGTATATAAGTGGTGACACCATAGAAAAAAATGATCAAAAAGCCATCATAAAGGTAATAAACATCACACCTGCAAGTCACTGTAAGAATAGGAAATAACAAATAAGATAATCAATCAGAAAAATGTAATTCAAATTTACAGGCCATGAAATTATCTTAGTAATAATGGTTTAATCTCATATAGTGCTTTGGGCCAACAAAATATCTTACCTATACTGTCTCCTTTGATCTTTTCTGTGACTATTAGGAAGGTAGTTCAAATGAGATCAGGGACTGTCATTTTGTTTCTATATCCCCAACACCTAACAGAGTGCCTCACACATAGTAGGTACTTAATAAATGTCAATTCACTAATTTATTGCTTACTTATTTTACAGGTTAAAAAAAAACACCACAGGGTCAGCTTAAATAACTCATGCAAATAGCTCATCCTATACTCTGAAAGCAAATAGGTTAAAAAAAAATGAATAAACTCAAGATATTTTTCTATCACTGACCTCAGATAAAAGGCTAGCTTTCAAGCTATCTCTCAATCACAATAGCAGAACAAGCAAATCATATATACCTCTGCTGTCAAAAGTCTTTTTGGACATTTATTAACTGTGGTAAAGACTTTTCGGAGTCCAGTTTCCAGCTGTGTCAGCAACAGCATTATGCAGTCAGCATATCTGCGAGAAAGATCCAAAGTTCTTCATAAAGATTGATGCAATCAAACTTTACAACATCCAAATAGCAGACCAAGTATTGCTAACCTGATATTATAAGTAAGACAAAATTAAATCACTTCCTTAAACTAGAAGTGAATCCAAAACAAAATAAAAAAAGACATCAAACTCTCAGGGTGTCCCAGGATTCAATGAGGCATCTTTAGTGATACGCAAATGGAAGACTATGTGGTCATGGCAGTCCTATTTGATTTCTCTTTCAACACTAGCCATTCACAAATACTGGAGTTAAAGTGAGTCTCAAAAGGACTTACATATACAAAAATATTTGTGGCAGCTCTTTCTGTGGAGGCAGAGAATTGGAAATTGAAGGGATGCCCAGCAATTGGGGAATGGCTGAACAAGTTATGCTATAGAAATATAATTGAATACTACTCTGCTGTTAGAAATGACGAAGGGAATAGTTGCATAAAAACCTAGAAAACTTAATATAAACTAATGCAAAGTAAGGTGAGCAGAAGCAGAACATTGTTCATAGTTAACAGCAATACTGTGACAATGATCAACTGTGAAATACTTGGCTTAGATCAATATAAAGATACATAACAATTCCAAAGGATTAATGATGAAAAATGCTATCCACCTCCAGAGAAAGAACTGATGAACTGAACGCAGATTGAAATATAATTTTTTAAATTTTTTTTTTGCATCAGAGTTAACATGGAAATATGTTTTACAAGACTTAACATGTATAAATGGGTAAGGGGCTGGAAGAAGGGAAAGAATTTGGAACTCAAAACTTTTAAAATGAGTAGGGTTGGGTTTTTTTTGGTTTTGTTTTTTTTTTTTTTTTTGCTTTTTGGCAGGGAAACTGGGGTTAAGTGATTTGCCCAAGGTCACACAGCTAGTACATGTGTCAAGTATCTGAGGCCGCATTTGAACTCAGGTCCTCCTGACTCCAGGGCCGGTGCTCTACTCACTGAGCCACCTAGCTGCCCCAGTTGGTTCTTTTTTTTAAGTGGATCTCAAGGGCATAAAAAACCAATGCAACACAAACTGTAAACATCATCACTCATGCTAAGCCTCCAAACTCCTTTTTGTTTTCTTACATTTGCTATCTTTCCTCCTTACAGTCTCCAGGAAGGCAGAGATCTTATCTGATCTCCACGGCTTTTTCAGCTTCCCAAGCATCAAGCAGAATGATCTGCTCAAGAAATGCTATCATATTAATTCTATTAAAAAAACAGAAACAAGGTAGAAGGAAACGGACCCATTTAAGTAACAATTACTATAGTAAAACTTAATTAGCAGAAGTTTTTAGATTAGCTACCAAGAGTTTTATTTCTGCTCTATTCAAATACAGTTACTAGCTTGTTGAGTCATCTAAACCCAACTCTTTCATTTACTTATATTCAAACAGCAAACACTCTATGGAAGGTCAAAAATTCTTTTGATTACCCCCAACTCCAAATTCTAAGTCTGACAATCTAATTCTTCACTTACCTCTGTGATCTGAATTTCATTAATGCAGCTTCCCAAAACGGGATCATGATTTTCAGCACAAAAGTAGATTTCTTTATCAGTCCTTCAACTATTGATAATACTTCATCACTAATATCTGCACACAGAAATAATTTCTACATCAGCCAATTTTTAAAAATCAGTAATACTAACCAACACCAAAGAGATTTAGACAATTCTACAACGTACTATGGAACTGACTTCTTTATGTTTATGAACCCAAAACTACGGTACATGATGTAACCCCCATTTATACTGTTCATTTCTGTCTCTGTAGTTCTACAAGATTTACTGACTAGGCCTCAATCTGTGATCCTCTACAGACTTTTCTTTTCGCAGTCTCCAAAATATATTTGTAACTTATATGTATTCAATATATACATGATTTTTCACGATTCTCCTGCATTACTTGTATTTCTTTTCCCAAATTTTCTTCTACTTCTCTAATTTGCTTTTTTAAATCCTTTTTAAGCTCTTTAAGGAATGTCTTTTTGGGCATGAGACCAAATTACATTTTTCTTTGAGACTTCACATATCACCATTTTGACACTACTATCCCCTTATAAGTTTATGCATTGATCCTCCCCTATCATCATAGAAACGTTCTCTAGTCAAGCTCTTCTTTTTTTGTTCTTTACTCATTTTTTCTGCCTTTTATTTTTTTTTCTTTTTTTTTGGTGTGACTGGGTGTTTTCATGTGAAAGTTGTGCTCTAGTCCTGCACTGTGCCAAGCTTGCTCTGGGGCTCTGGGTCTTACTGCTGGCTTTTACTGGGCTTCAGAGCTTAGCTTCTTGCTTTCTCTGGAGGGTAGGTTTCCTTTCTGGCTTGTATTTGGGGGTGGGGAGCCCTCTCTGTTGGCCTCCCTGGAATGTGGGATTTAGCTGTTGGCCTGCTCCTGGGGTGGGGCCTTGCTGCTGGGTTCCTGTGGTAGCAAAGTCTTTCTGCTGAATGGCCCAGGAGGAGAAATCTTATTGCTGGTCTACCCCAGGAGTAGGGTCCTGCAGCTGGGTTGCTATGGAAACTGGGCCTCTCTGCTAGCAGGCCCTGGAGGAGTAATTTTGTTGCTGATCCACTTAAGGGGTGGGGCCCTGTTGCTTGGTTTGTATGGAAACATGGTCTCTCTGTTGGTAGATCCCAGGGGCGGGGCTTCACTATCAGTCAGCAATGGGGTGAAGGCTTTGCTGGTGGCTGCTTTGGAGGCTACTGCTGCTGCTTTCTGCTGCTGCTCTTGGACCGTCCACCCCAGTAAGACAGACCTTTCCTGCTGGCTGTGATGCTTCTGTTGGCATGGAGGCCCCTTCCAGACAGCTCTTTTGCTGCTACTACTGCTAGTGCTCCTCCTCTGGCTCCCAGCTCACTAGAAAGCTGAAGAGGAGACTGACCCTGAACCCATTAAAGAAAGAAGTACCTTTTCTTGGTCCTTTTTCTTGTTTCAGTTTCCTCTGAGTCTTTGGTAGTTAAATCAGGGTTTAGTGACTTAAAGGGAGCATATTCCAAACTCCAAGTTCAGGAAGTACTTGTTGATTAATTAAAACACTTACTTAGAATACCGAATATATAATAAGAACTTACTAACAGGACTGAACTCCGATAATAAAGACACATCTCGCTCCACTGCCTGATTCCATCACTCCATATATGTTCTCTTCTTTTTTAGGTAGTGGTTGTAGTGGTGGTGGTGGTCATGATGGTAGTGGTGGTAGTAGTAGTAGTGATGGGGTGCTTGTGCTTGGACCCTAATTCTAACATCACATTTCCCCTTAGCCTCTGCCTGGGTGCCTCTGCCTGTGGCAGAATTCCAATTTCAGAACACATCTAGTTCTCAAACATATTCTTTCCCAGGCAGCCTCTCTCTAGCTAAAGGGCAGTGTGCCCCAAAATTATCTCTGCTTCTTCCTCAGTAAGCAGCTATGCCCAATTATAGATTGATTCAGGATGCTGATAACTGACTACACACTGAGTCTAACATGTATCCTAGACATAGACAAATGTATACTCCCTTACATTAATCTTGTCTAACAAGACACGTGATGGAATCCACCTGGATATTCCCAGTCAGCTGTGAACTTTTGGTGATTTAGTGACGTTTCACAGGCAAAACTACACCCTGGGGTCACCCCGTTGCGGGTTATTTCCCAGTGAACTCTGGGTAAGATACCTGCACAGTAGATACAAAAAGTGCATGTTCCTTTAAGAACTGACCAACCCCTAATCACGCCTTGACCACTCCCTAATCCCACCCCAAACACCTAATTGACAGGTTTCACCCCTAAATCTTGTACTTAAAATTTCCCTTGTATGGTTGCAGGTTCCCTAAGAACTCTTGCCCGCTTTATTTATGTAAAGCGTAATAAATCTTTGCCTCCTTGACTTAAAGAATGCTTGGGTCTGCGAATTCATTCCAGGCAGCCTTGCCTTGGGAATTTTGGTTTGGGATTTCTACATCCCTGGGTTCATTTCTCCCTCAACAGCAGTAGCTAACATTCCTATAGCACATACTACGTGCCAGGGACTGGCCTAAGAACCTTATAAATATTATCTCATTTGATCTTCACAACGACCCTGTGAGGTAGGTGTTATTATTATCCCCATTGTACAACTGAAGAAAATGAGGTAAACAGAGGCTAAGTGACTTGCCAGGGTCACACAGCTAGATAAGTGCTGCAGGATTTGAATTCATGTCTCCCTGAATCCAGGCCCAGTGCTCTACCCACTGTACCGCCTAGCTGCCAACACTCCTAAGTGATAACTTCCTCACCTCCAGATGACCCTTCTCCTCCAATACCACAGAAAAAGGCTCGTCTTTAGTCTTACACCTATACTATCTGGCTAGTTAAATGGCGGCCCCCAGGTCCTTTAAATATAATGTTCCTTCACTTAGGAAAATCAAAGACCAATTTCTCACAGGGCTGGTGCTATGCCAAACTCCTAGAAATTGACCAGGAGCCCCTCTGACTACATGCCCTTCTAACACACAAGTTATAAACATAAGAAGATAAAAGTTCAAGAATACATTTTATATCAAGTTACTGCATTGTGCAGTTCATTCCCAAAAGTAGAAAAACTCACATCATGATTCTACTTGTTGAATTTACAGCCTAGTTATATGTGTGTTTTACAAACAGATTCAAATGAGAATATATGAAATACAGTACTTGCCAGGAAAAATGATCCATTCCTTTAAGTGCGTAAAAGTTAGAAAAGGTCGATGTACAAATGTAAAATTAGTTTGCTGAAGATAACTTTTTAACAGTTGTCCCAATCCTGCTGTCAACAATACCAGCATAGAACAGTATCTAGGGGAAAGTACCATGGAGATATATTAGGAAAAATACATGAATTTATATTTATACAACTTACAGAGCTAAAAAAATAAATATTTATAGAAAGACAAAGTGTGCTATGCACCTCCAAATCATGAGATACTCTGACTCAGATGCAAACACAGGGCTGGGAATGAAAAAGTAGCAGTGACAGAACAAAAACCAGCAAGCTGTCATCTCTACTCAAGACAATAAACTGCATGAGGGCAGGGACTGTGTAAATTCTGTGCAATTCTCAGAAATTAGAGCAGTAATCTTTGCAGGCTTCACAAATATTTATTGTCAAGCAAGTGAATCACTGACTGAGAACTTCTTAGAATCTTCCTCTCACCCGAGGTCCTGAGTATTCTTTTAGTGACTAGTCTTTGTATACCTTCCAGGCTGAGCCCAGGTGTGGCCACATTAATACTTTCTCTTATTTTCAAAATCCTATTCCCAAATGCCTAGGCTTAACTGCTTTGGTTTTCAGGCTGTCGCTTTATTTGTCACTTATAACATTTAGCATCTTGTCTAGTACTAAACGTTAGTATGTACACTCTCCACATTAAATAGAATACACCTTTTGAAATATCTGAATGAAGCCTTTCAAAGTGGACCTAATTCTATATTTTGAGAAACTACTCCCTAGCCCACCTGTATCTTACTCCTCAAAATGTTTCTTTTTTGTTGTGTGAATATGAAATGAACAATATTCATACCTAAGCCTAAAGAGAAGGACACTTTATCAGCAACTTACTTTGGAGGAATTTCCTGAGGAGATGCAAATCCATGCCACAAAATATTACGAAGATTGAGTCCACATGGAGAACCAATGAATACTCTGAGTATATCCATCTAATTAGGATAATGAGAGCAAATTATTGAGTCAATCAATATAACTCTGAATTTATGTTTACATTCTATTGCTACATTCAAAAATTTTTAGCTTAACCATTTCAGTTGATTTATGATGAGATAAATTTGTTCAGTGCTAATAATAACTTATACTAGAACTTCAAAAGATATTATGCTGCACAATATACAGAAATTTAGTTAATTCATGCTAATTTGTTAGAATGGAAAGTGCTGTGGGCTAAAAGTCAGGTTTCTGTTCCAGAGGCCCACCCTGATCTGCTATATGAAATTAAGGAAGTCACTTAAGTTTGTTTCTGTACCTAGGTTTCTCTTTCTGTCAAATGAAAATAATATCCTCCCAACAGTCTACCTGACAGGACTGTTAATGGCCCACCCAAGAAATCACACACATCTTGATTTTAATAAGGCATTTATTGTTAGTGTCAACATTATTAATTTATTAGCTTTTGAAACACTTTCACATATAATCTGCACAAAATCCCTATGAAGAAGGCAGGGTAGGTATTGCTATTCCAAATTAACAGAGAAGTAATTTGTGTCTAAGAATTGTGACTTTCCAAAATCCACCCCTAGTAGTAATTGGTTTAGAAATGGAAACTCCTGACTTTTAACTCCTATGTCCAATTTTCTTCCCAATCCACCACTCTGATTCATTTGAGAGAGAAGATTTAATATAGGCTATGCTTACAGAATTTAACAAAAAAAAATCATATCTCCTAAACGCGATGAAGTGAATTCATAACTAGTTTACAAACTATATCCAAAAAATACTGACTAACCGATATCAATCTGACGTAGACACTGTTGTCGTATGCCACGAGGCTTTATACCTAGTCTCTTGCTATTCAATACCGCTATCAGTAACTGTGATAAATTTAAATTTTAATATCACACAAGGTTGGGAAAAATAGGTAATACATTGGATGGAATCATGACTATTATCCTCAAATATTTGAAAGTTATCATACAGAAAAAGGATTAGAATTATTCTGTACGATTCCAAAGGCTAAAACTAGAATGAATGATTTTAAGTTATGGAGAAGCGGATTTTAGTTCAATATAATGAAGGACTTTATAAAAATTAGAGCTGTCCCAGCACAGAACTGATTGCCTTATGAAGCAGTAAGTTTCTCATCACAAGAAATGTTGAAGCAGAAGTCTGGCAATCTCTTGTGAGGATATTGTTGAAATAATTTCTCTACTGGGTAGAAGATTGGCCTAGATGTCCTCTATGATCCCTTTTAGTCCCTAGAATCTACATGTAATATATTAGTTTTTGCTTTTCTGAAATACCATCAACTTGAAATCAGTGAAAAGATGAAAAATACTACTGATGTATTTATCTTTGCAAACTACAGATGAAGAAACTTACCACAGATTGTCCAAACACTTCAGCAAGCTCCTTAGATACAAGCAAGTCTCTTAAAAGAAATGGACATTCCTTTCCAATCAATAAAAACACCTATGATTCAAATAAAAGGTGTTTTAAATAGAAAAAAACATTACTTCCAATTAATCAAACTTAAAAACAACAGTCACAAAGCAAAGTGTGAGCAAGAGAGGAAACAGTCATTAGAAAACATGTTAATATAACAGGAAGTTACAATTATATGAATCAAATAATGATTCACACATGTCTTTTATATGATTCTGTCTTTAAGGTAGTCACTTATAGAGAAACAACTACATTGAGCAATCTGATAACAATTATTCCAGTCCCTGAGCTACTACGCAGACAAATAAAATATCAATTTGGCAGTGCAAATGGTTAATGCTTTTTTCTTTTCCTGTTCAAGCAATTTTTAAACTACACATTAATAATTCTAAGCACTTACATCACCCAAAGCTCGTTCCAGACATGATGTTAGTTTCATTAAGCTAAGAGGAATAGCTTCAGGTTGCAGACTCTTCAGAGCAACAAATATTTCAGGAAATAGCTATTGTAAGACAATAAACAACAGATGTTAATCCAAAAAAACATTTTTCAAAACAACTACAAATACCATCCCTTTACATTCAACCTCACAAATGTTTCAATGGCAACTTTCCATGACTTTTAAACAAACAGGCATCTCAAATAACACTAGGAGGAAAGGAAAGGAAATAAGCATTAACATAGCACTTTAAGGTTTCAAAGCACTTTATAAAAATCATCTCATTTTTTATCCTCAGCACAACGAGGGGAGGTAGGTATTATTATTCTCCTCATTTTACAGATGAGGAAACTGAGGCAAAGAGATTAAGTGACTTACCCAAGCCTTGTCCAGTCAAGGAGAATGATCTTCAATTTAGCTTGTAAGTGTTTGAGGCCACATTTGAACTCAGGTCTTCCTGATTCCAGGCCCAACACTTTTCCAACTGGGCAATCAGTTTCCTCTACTATGTATTATGGAAAAATCAGGAGCTAGAGTCTAAGTGCTAAAGCACTTTGTTTCTTTACACTTAGTTAACACTAAAAATCAATTGCAAAATTAATATAAGTGGTACAAATGGGAATAAAATGACACTTTACATAATTAGCTCTTAAAATAACTATAAAGATAGGTAGATAGATACACACACACACAGACAGACAGACAGACACACACACACATATGTAGGCAGCTTACTTTAACATCATCTGTTTAAAATTTAAAAGGATTTTTAAAAGTTATGTAATTTCCACATATTGCACAAAGCCATACCTCTGGAAAATTTGTCCACTGGAACCAAAGGGCATATCGAACTTCAAACTGTGCCTTAGTCAGGGAATATATATGAGTGTGAACAGCTTCACATACAGGACCCAAGAGTCTCACACTCTTTAAGTAATCCACATTTTGTCCTTCTAGGATAAAGAAATGTTTTTCAGCACAACAGAGACACATGTTACATACAGTTTTTCCAAATTATCAATGAAAAAGGTTTAGAGTAGAATACAATTTCAAAGTTGGAAGGGATCTTAAAGATCATCTAATCCAACATTTTTATTTTCAGAAAAGGAACCTGAGGCCCAGAGAATTTAAGAACTTGCCCAAAGTCAGACACTCAGTAAATAACTGAGCTTGATTTAGGATAAACATCATCTGACTCCTTTGCCCAGTCTCTATACACTGCACCACATTGCTACTTCTCCTATTTTTTTTCCATCTGTTCAGTCAAGGAGAATGACCTTCAAATTAGCAAGGGCAGACCAAAAATAGTTAACTGGGAGCTGAAATGTACAATAAGACCAAAAGATAACACCTAACTGCTGTAAATCAGTTCGAGTCTGTTGACCAAAATGAATTACAGGTCAATGTACTGAAACAACTTAAGGTGTGTTTACAACCACTATTTTTCTTTGAATCCTCAGAACTTAACACAGTACCTGGTACACAGCAAGCACAAGCACTCTGCCTCACATTTTACAGAAAAAATTGAGGCCATTCACCTAAGCTCCTTCTCCCCTCTTCCTCATCCATTACTCAGGGGCCTTCTGCCATACTCTCCTCCTTCACATGATGAAGTGGCCTTCTTACCAAGGCTAACCTCTCTACCTGTTGAAGTGATCCCACTCCCTTCTACCTCCTCCAAAAGACAGTCCCCTCTGTCATCCCTACTTTTTCACTTATTTTTAATCTCTTCCTGTCTATGGGTACCTTCCCTATTGCCTAAAAACGGGGCCATGTCTTCCCTATCCTGAAAAAACCCTCACTTGATCCTTCCATCATTGCTAACTATGCCCTGTATCTCTCCTGCCCCTGGTAGTTAAATTCCTTGAAAAGCCATCTACAATAGGTACTTCCGTTTCCTCTCCTCTTACTTTCTTCTTAACCCCTTAAGATAAGGCATCCAACCTTCTCATTTTACAGAAACTGCTCTTTCTGAAGTTAATAATGAACTCTCAGTTGCCAGATCCAAGGGCCTATTTTCATTCTTCTTGACCTGTCTGCAGCCTTGGACATCGTTGGTCACACTTGCCTCCTTGATGATCTCTTCTTTCTAAGTCTAGGGACACCCTTCTCTCCTTGTTCTCCTCCTACCTTATCTGACCCCTCTTTCTCTGTCTCTTGCTAGATCCTCTTTTAGACCATGACCTTTAATTGTAGGTGTCCCTCAGGGTTCTTTCCTGGGCCCTCTTCTCTTCTCCCTCTATACTACTTTGGAGATTTCACCAGCTTCCATGGATTTAATGATCATCTCTATGCTGATGATTCTCAAATCTACTTGTCCTGCCCAAATCTCTCTGCTGAGCTCTTACCTTGCATCTCCAACTGCCTTTCAGTCACCTTGAACTGGATGTCCAGTAGATATCTTAAACTCAGTATGTCCAAAACAGAACTCATCGTCTTCCCCCCAACCCCTCAAACCCTCTCTCCCTCCTATCTTCCCTATTACTGTAAAAGGCAACACCATCCTCCCAATGGAGGCAGAGGAACAATACATACGAACCTGAATCTGTATAGCACATACGTTCAGCAATTGTTTTCCAGCATACTTCACCATGCTGAGATACAATGTTGTTGATATCGTGGCTTTCTTTTACTTCAAACCCAAGCCTGCAAACCATGTCATATACAGGGGGAGACAAGCATGTAGTGATGGAGTCAGTTATTAACATCTGGAATATAGGACATAATGGACACTTGTTATGATGAAGACAAAAAGAAAATAAATATAAAGTGATACAGTAAATAAATTATGTTACCTTTAAAAAGACAGAAAGGGAAATACATTAAATGCTTTAAAATTTAGATAAAATATAATTAAAATATTAATTTCTAAAGATATTTTACCTAAGGCCTTAAAGTACCTTTGTGGACCGTAACAGAGCATTTCTCTCGATGCATCTTCTAAAAATGTCATTTCTTTTAAATAAAGCACATTGAGTTGTACAAGAAGGGACTTAATAATGTTGAACTGAATTCAGTATTCCTGAACTTCCATTTCCTCATCTATAAAATGAGGACAATAACATCACTCACTTCACAGGGTTTTTGTGAAGATTAAATGAGAAAAACCTATGTAAAGAGCTTTTCAAACATTAATAAGCCTCTTCTTTTCATACGTAGGGAAAATGAAATGCAATAAATTAACATGAAGACATTAAGCAAAATGAAAAGATTCAACAACCAAACAACAAGCAAACCAAAATACAGTTCTATTCTTGTCTATCTTCGACCTTCATGATATACTCATGGGGTACCAAAGTCATCTCCTGTACCTGCTTACAAGTCATATTCTGAGCATTAGACAGGGGATTACATTTTAATGTATGTAGCCACTGGATGATTTTACATGGGACTGATGAACCAAAAGAAGTAATAATAATTCACATGTATACGTACTTTACAAAACACTTTCCTAATAATAGCCCTATGAGATAGGTAATGGAAATATTATGTATAATTTTATAGATAACTAAACAAAAGCTCAGAGATATGAAGTAACAGAAGTGGTACAACTGAGAATGCAATAACATTTTTTATAATTAGTTCTTAAGACAAATATACATATATAAGAATACACATACATATTTGGCACCTTACTTTAACATAAACCATTATCTTTCTGAAATTAAAAAGGATTTTTAAAAACCGTAAAGTGTGTCTTGGGTAGGGGGGAGGAAGGTGGAGAAAATATAAAACTTATGGAAGTGAATGTTGAAAACTAAAAATAAATAAATTTTAAAAAAACATATAAAGTGGTCAAATAACCAGCCAATGTCATTTGTTCATTCATTCAAGTGTCAGTGCCCAGCAGCAAAAAAAAAAAACAGTCTTCTGGCTACAAACCCTGAGTACTTTCCACTGTACCAAATGGGATTCTCTTCTCTACATGCAATCTACAAAGTTTTCCTGTTTCCATTCCCAGATAGTATCTTGCCTCTTCCTCCCAAATAAAAATCAATCTTTATTAAAACCAATAATTAATATTTCTAGAAGACAAGATGTGCTTCATCCCAGGGTCATTTGTACTTTAAAAAGGGTCTCCTGGCAGAAAAGTCTTCAAGACCCACAGAATTAAAATTCTAAGACTGAAATAGCAGGTGGGTAGGGTGGATGTTGAGGGGCAGAGAAGCATCTGTTCAACTCACCAAATGTTTATTAAGCATCTAAGGCACTGTGCTAGTGCTCAGGATACTGACAAAAAAGGGAGCAATTCCTGATTCCAGACTCTGGGAATACTAGGCTTTATAGTTGTTTTAGTGAGAAGGGAACTTCCAGCACAGCCCTTGTGCATGGGAGGGAAGGAGTAGACCTAGGACCTCCCCCAAGCCTTTCCTATGTGTACATTCAAAAAGAGGGGTGAAGGGAACAAACTGAGGGAGGCTGCCCTAACCATCCCTCTTCCCCACCTCCAGTCCTTGGGATTTGCCGAGTACATTCCCAAAGTTAAGAAGCATTTATTACAAAGAAAGGAGAAAAAAGTCCCTGCCTTCAAGGAGCTCACAGCCTCATATTGGACACAATATGCCAACAATTACATACTAACAAGATATGTATAGCATAAATTGGTAACCTCAGGGGGAAAGAGCTAGCAGTATTTACCCCAGTGCAGTGCATGTAGATCATCTGCCCACCACCCCGAAACCCACAACACATGCACACATGTGAAAATTTGTTAAAATTGTAACGGTGTGTGCAGATAATGTGTATATACACTAGCATACACATGCATGTATATATGTGTGTCTGTCAATCTTACAAGGCACAGTAAATTTTAGAAAATATATACATACATACTATGTATGTGTGTGTTCTAAAATTTGCTGCCCCCCTGTATGTTTAATACACACACATATAATTGATATATAAAATACATATTCATATGTACTAGTTAGATATAAATACACATGCATAAACATATGATATATACATTATGTGCATCTATACACATATTTATTTTAAACCTGTGTCCTCTATTAACATGGAAAATCCCTGAGGGCAGGAACGGTACTTTTGCTTTTAGCAAAATAAGCTCTTAATAAATATTTGCTCGCTGGCTTCCTGCTGCAGGCGCCCAAACATGCCCCGACTTCAATTCCGTCAATACTGATTTAAGCCCCTCCGGTGTTAAAAGCAGCCCAGTTCTCCACGGGATAATGTCTAAAGGGCAAGGGGTTCGTGAAGATGGAAAAACAGCTGGGCTTTCACTGGTCCCTCAATCTACTGATCCCTCCTCTAGACTCGACCAAGGATTCTTAACCTGGGATCCACAAACCCTCCAAAGGGTCCGCGGGAGATTTCAGAAAATCCGAGAACAAGGAGGGAAAAAAAAAAGTAAAGACACCTTTATTTTCACTGACCTCTAACTGAAATCTAGCATTTCCTTCCATCATGCATTTTAAAACATCATTATTTTGAGGAGGTTTTCACAGGCTTCACCAAACTGTCAGAGGGGTCCATGACCCAAAAAAGATGAGGGGCCCCTACGGTGAATGTAGACTGGCCGCCGCAAACACATGCTCCGCGGCTGACCAGATGGAACCGCGGGAGCAGTGATCGCAGGAGGTGCCAAATTTGCTACGGCCAGGGTTTCCAGGTGGTTTCTCAGTCCCCGGCTGACCACACCACTGGACGGAAGCGATCAACAGCCGGAACCACCAATACTACACAAACCACAGCAGCACTGTCTCCGAGGTCCCTCAAGCAAGGGCCTCTCGCGAGATCAACCTAACTCGCGGCCGAGCAGCGTCTCTTTCTTCCACTCCAGCACTTCCGGCTTCCGGCACAAATCTACGCTGGCGCGATGACGTAACGTCCGCAACATCGCCCTCCGGCTCCTCGTGCCTCGGGAGCATGTGACCAGTCCCTGTGCTTTCCCCAGGCGCGTGCCCGGCGTCGTTACGAGCCGGTTTGCCCCAGTACCTCCTAGGAACGTCCCGGGGCTGTGACTGGAAACCGGTTTCCGTCGGTATGGGTGGGAGGAGGACGTGGCTGTGGAACATACCCGCCTAGCTGCGTCTTAGAAGAAAGAAAAGCACCATGGAAAAACGATCCCTCCCTTCCTCCACTACCCCCACCCCTGCTGGCCGAGGCGCGAAGGCCCCGGCAATGCCGACGCAGGCGCCCGGGACCCCTGCGGCCCAGGCGAAGAGAGAGCGGAGGCCTAGCATGTTTGAAAAGGAGGCAGTGAGTGTGATGGCAGCCTCTGGGACCCTCCCCCAGAAACGATAACGGGCATATTAGGACACCTCCCAGTTAAACACGCCCCAGTTCCCTATCCGCCCCACCCCTACCTTCAGAAACAAAACAAAACAACGACAAAAACACAATATGGCCTGTTTCCTGAAGAGTTAGGGCTCGCCCGAGGCTTTGGGTTTCAACCGAGACTTTGAAAGTTTGTGCTCTTCACTGATGTCCACAGGATTGGACCAGATAGCCTAACGGTTAGCCTGATCCATACGTGAGGTGGGATCACATCTAAAGCATTCTGAGGGACTTGTTCTCCCTTGTTCCAGTATTGGGGAACCCCTGGTGTCCTCAGGGGGGAAATACCTAGTTTGAAATCAGAACTGGGTTTGAATCCTTGCTCTTGTGGGTCATTGGTACTCTCTTGACATGAGTGGATCTCAAGTCCAGAAATGATACTGTGCAGCTTTAGGGGAATCATTTAACCCCTTTATGCTTCAGTATCCTCAACTATGAAAGGAGAGAATTGAATTAGATGACATCTATTCAACCTTCCAGCTCTAAGTGCTTTTTTCCACATCCAGTCCAACCCAGAAGCAGCCTATCCCACTTGAAGGAATCAAAGGAGATTATGTAAAATACTTTACTAATTTTAAAGTGCTATGTAAATATTTCTTTTTTTCCTAATAACCTTAATTATTAGGCAGTGTTTCTCCCTTATATTCTAGGGAGATTTGCTTTGTAACCTTGAAGCCAAGTAAAGCAAATCAAATCCATCTTATCTACAGGATAGCCCTTCTGGTGCTTGAAAAGATCTAATTCTACTTAATAAAGTCCTTTTTTCTCCAGTCTTTAAATATCTCTCAGTTACTCATAAGATACATTTTTCCAGTTCTCACCATTCTGGCCAACCTCTTCCAAATGCACTGTAGTTTGTGAGGACCCTTTTAAAAATGTGGTATGGGGAACTAAACACAGTATTTCTGCTGTTGTCTCACCTATAGATATCTTCTCCCATACAGGGTGAATTGAGATGTAGATATGATTGGAAATGTAAACATTTAATTACTCCCCCATTTGCAGGTGAGAAAAATGAGTCCTAGACAGATTAAGAATTTCCCAAAGTCACAGATAATAGAAGCAAGATTAAAAACCAGGACCCTTGCCTTCAAATCCAACACTTATCATAGTATTTTAGCATTTATGGCTGTCACATTACACCATTGATTCCTCAAGCATTAAATGCTTCCTGTAGGCAGAGATACTAGGGATATAAAGAAAATACACCCTGTCTTCAACTAGTTTACATTCTTCCAGGTGCAAAATAGAAGTGGAGGTAAGGAAGGAGAGAATTCTCAGTATGAGGGACAGCTGGTACAAAGTGGGGCCTGGAGATGAATTGTTATGTATGGGAAACACCTAGGCCCGGTTGGCTGAAATGTCATGTGTGAAAGCAAGTAATGTGACATCAGTCTTGAAAGATAGATTTGAGCCACAGTGTGAAGAAAGGTAAATGTCATTTGGAGGTGTTCTTATTTTACTTTTCTAGCTATAGGGAGTCACTGAACCTTTTTGATCAGAAGAGGATTATGGGCAGACCTAGGCTTTAAGAATATCAGTTTGTCTGCTGTATGGAGGTTGGATTAGAGAAGAAGAAGACTAGAAGTAGGGAGACCTAGTAAGAGGCCATTGCAATAGTCTGGTGAGATGATGAAGGCCTGAACTAAGGTTTTGGTGGTATAAGCAGAAAGAAAGAAATGGTTACAAAAGATGTAGCTTTGTCCCACCCTCCGTGTCTAGATATTGCTATGTCTTGCTCTATATCTCTGTGACACTTGTGTCTGTGATTGTGTATCTGCATCTCTGTTATACTAAAGACACAGGCTGTAGCGAAATCAATCAACAAGTATTTATTAGGTGCTTACCATGTGCCATGCACTGTGCTAAGCACTGGGTGTACAAAGAAAGTTAAAAACATGGATCTTCAAGGAGTTCACATTCTAATGGAATAGACAACATGTAAACAGTTGTCCATACAAGATATATACAGTGTTAGTGGAAGGTAATATCAGAAGGAAAGCAGTGGTTTGGGGTTAGGAGAGGGGACTGGGAAAGTCTTCCTTCAGAAGGAGGGATTTGTGCTGAGTCACAGAAGGTAGAGATGAGGGGGTAGGACATTCTAGGATGGGAATGAAAAGGCAAAGATTGGAGTATCTTATGTGGGGAATAGCAAGAAGGCCTGTGTTTCACTGACTCATAGAGTATGTAGATGAGAATAAAGTTTTGGAAAGGTAGGAAAAGGGTGAGGCTTCAAAAACCAATCAGAAGATTTTATATTCGATGCTGGAGGTGATAGGTAGTCACTAGAGTTCATTGAGTAGGTGGGCAACATAGTCATATTTGCAGCTTAGGAAAATCATTTGAGCAGTCATATTTGGGGAAATCACTGAATTGGAGTTGGGAAAATTATATTGGATTTGGGAAAACCATGTTAGAGTGAAGAAAAGAAACCTGATTTAGGTAAATCAGCCTTTTACAGGAGCGTAGAAGAGAGGTGTTGAGTGTCTGTATTAAGATGGTGCCTATAGAAGGAGATTTATGCCAGATACGAAAAGAAAGAAGTGGAAAGAGTGCTGAATTTGGCGTTAAGAGAATGTAGATTCAAATCCTGCTTCTACTACTATGTCCTTCTACTTATCACTTAACTACCTTAGGCAAGACAAAACTAACTCTCTACGATATCCTAATCTATTAAATGAGGAGATTGAACTACATTAATCTCTAATGGTCCTTCCAGTTCTAAATCTATGACTGTTATTCTAGCCACACTTCCCTCATTCTGGACTCTGGTTTTTTTGTATTTTTTTTTTTTTGGCCTCATTTCACTAGTTCATTATTCTGCTTGTCTCGGGGTTTAGGTATGTTAAATTCAAGGTGTCTTTGGGACATCCAACTTGAAATATCTGATAGGTAATTGGTGATAGGAGGTTGGACCTTGGGAGAGAGACTGATTGGATATGTAAATAAATCTATGAGTTATCAACATAGAGGTGATAGTTAAACCCATTGGAGTTGATGAAGTTACAAAGAGAAAGAGTAAGGGTTCTTAATCTCTTCTATGTCATGTATCCCCTTGGCAGTTAGATGAAGCTTATGGTCCCTTGCTCAGAGTAGTGCTTTTTTAAATGCATACAATAAAATATACAGTATTGCAAAGGAAACCAATTATTTTAAAATAGTTATCAAAATACTTTTTTTAAAAATGCATAGACCCCAGGAATAAAAGAAAAGAAGGCCAGGACAGAACTTTGGGTGACACTCAGAGTGGGAAGGTTTGATATGGACGATGACCCTCAAAGTAGATTGAGAAAGAATAGGTAGCAGTTGGACCCAAAGAGAGAATAGTGTCACAAAAACCTAAAGGGGAAAGAATATCCAGGAGGAAAGGGTGGTCAGTAGTGTCAGTTGTATCAGCAAATTCAAGAAGGACTGAAAAACAACCTGTCAGATTTGGAAATGAAGAGATCACTGGTAACTTTGGAGAGTAGTTTGATTTGAATTACGAGGTAAAAAGCCCAGATTGCAGAAGGTTGAGAAGTGGGGGATTAAGAGGAAAGTAAGTGGAAACAGTGATTACAGACAACTTTTTCAGGAAATGTGACTGAGGAGAGGACAGAGATGGCTTACCAAGAGTGTAGAGAAAGGATAGTCTCAGGACAAAATCTAGGGGTGGAATTACGGAGTAGCATGTAGGTAATGATCCTGCAAAGGTTACTGAGGAACAGTAGATAGGTGAGAGGAGAACCAGAAGAGAGCGGGGTCAGAAAAATCCAAAGGAGAAAGTATCTGTCTAGGAGAGGAGGGTGGTAAAGAGAGGTCAAGAAGCAGGAAACCTAAGAACAGAAAAGAATAAGGTTTATCTGTGAAGAGATCATGGTTTCATTTGAACGAGGTCGGTAGCCGGTTTATAAGGAATTGAGAAGTGGGTGGGAAGAGGCGAAGTGGCAACAATAAGAGTAGACTTTTTTTTTTCCTAGTTTAAGTTTGAAAGAGAGGAGAAATACAGATGAAAGAGCTTGGGGAGGTAAGTGTTCAAGGATGTTTGTAGATAGCAAGGAATGAGCCAATAGATAGGGAGAGACTGAAGATTAGAGGGAATGAGACCTGAGGATATATGGAGAAGACGTGGCCTTTGCTAGGAAAGGGCCGCCTTTTGTAAAACTGCTTTACTGGAGTAAAGCAGGAAGGAATGGGGATGGGGATGATGTCGTGGGATTTTGATGTGTAGAGTGGGAGAGATGAGGAAGCTTGTAGCAAATTCTGTGTTCTCAACAGAGTTTTAAGATCCTCTGCTTAGAGGGTCTAGGGAAGGGGTGATGTGGAAGGTTTAAGGATAGCCACTTTGTGAGGTACAATAGAAAATTGGTTATGGAGGCCTGAAGCAATTGCTTTGCTGCTCTGAGGGTCCAGTTGGATTAGATAACATAAATTGAGAGTGGAGTCAGTGGTATGTGACTTTCTCCAGAAATATTCAGCAGAGACAAAAGGTTAGGAATAATTCAAGAGTGAAGTTTGGTGATGTATAATCAGTGATGGAGCAGAGGGTTCCAGGGGAGGAATTCTAAGGTTAGGATGTTAACTATGAGGTCAGATTTGGGTGGGACAGAAAGTAAAGGCCAGGGACAGGATGATGTTTTGAGATATATTCTCTCTTCCTATCTCCATCATAAGACTTCTGTCTTCAAGGCTTAGCTCAGGTGCCACCTTATCCCCCAATTGAATGTGTTATTGAACTGAATTTATATAGGGCAGTTTGTCTGGAACTTTCCTTTGCCCTCATCCCAGTTGACCTTGAAATAATAATAACTGTCATTTATATAGCACTTTAAGATTTACAAAGCATTTTACATATGTTAATTTCATTTGAACCTCAAAATCTCTTTGAGGTAGGTACCATAGATTTTACTATCTCTATTTTACAGATTAGGAAACTGAGGTTCAGAGCATTTTAGTGACTTGTTCTTGGCCTTGATAAGTTTTAGAGGCAGAATTTGACCCCTTATATGTCCTGCTTGGGACTAGGCTTGGTTTCAGAATGTGGCAGGCCTGGAAAAGATTTAAGGTGCTTTGTTTTGTTAATCCTCCTCTTGTCTACAGGATAGTCCAAGCCATTTTCCCAGGTTTGGCCTTCTCCAATTCTTAGTCTAAATTTGAGACATTGTAGTGTATGTGTGTATGAGTGCTTATGTATGTGTGTGTGCATGTATGTGTGTATGTATTTATGTATGCATGCATATATACATGAACTCAAATATTTGTTAATGAAAGAATAAAACAGTTCATTATTATTTAATCTAGTATAAAAAATAAGCTCATAGGTGGTTGTTAGTCTGTCCCTCCTCTCCCCAACTGTCAGCCAGGGTTACTTCCACTGCAAAAAAGTATTTAAAAGCAGAAACTCAACTAACAAACACTGAGCCATACTAAAATATATTTTTGGCTTTTTTTTCAGTATGCACAAATCTTACGGGAAAGACTCAGAGAATCGATACATGATGTTCTATATGTTGAACCTCCATTTGATGAATCAATTGCTGATATAGGTAAAGATCAATGGAAGACCATGGGAAAAGTAAAATATGCTAACACATATAGAATGGCACCATACAGGAAATTCCAAGCTCAGACAGTACAAAGGAAAGTTCAACAGATACTAACGGTTAGAGCAATATATTTTTTTCTAAAATATTTGATGATAAGATAGATTTCTACAATAAGATGGGTTTTTTATGTGCTATATATCTCTAAGAAACTTAAAGTATATTACTGAATGTTACTGTCACTGCTGTGACAAGTATAGTAGATTGTATTTTTGTTACAATTTACCCTTTTTCACATAAACTGTTGTTTAACATGCTGCTTTTCACATGCTGTACTTACCTAATGGAATTTTTCAACCTAAATTCAAGAGATTTATTTTTATTAAATTTCGTTTGGGGCAGGGGTCTAGCCCTTTAAGATCTTTGGGCAACCCAATTCTCTCATCCAATGTGTTAGCTATACCATCTATCGTCATGTCATCATGAAATTTTATAAATGTACCAACTGTGCTTTCATCTAAGCCATAGATAAAAAATAGCACCAAAGACAAGTTCCTTTGGGGCCCTCCCCTGGAAACTTCTGTCAAAAGTGACATTGAGATCTTAATGGTTATTCTTAAGGTCTGATCATTCATCCACTCCTGGATCCACTTAATTATACTATCATCTAACCCAGTTCTCTCCCTTTTGCCCACATGTCAAATTCCATGTATTGTATGTCTATTGCATTTCCCTGATCAAATCAATCATGACAGCCTAGTAACCCTGTCAAAAAACAGGTGAGGTTAGTCTGATGGGACCTATTTTTGATACAGCTATGTCGACTCTTAGTGATTATTGTTTCCCTTTCTGAATGTTCATAAACCATGCCTTAAATAATACGTTATAGAATGATAGTTCCTCTGTGACCCAGTAACTGCTCATGGATAGGCCAAACAAATATAATGAAAATGACAACTCCACCTAACATAATTTACGATTCAGTGCTATACCAATCAAACTGCCACAAAATTACTTTACAGAGCTAGAAAAATACATTTCCTGCCCATAGCCATGATATTTGTAATGAGTTTTTCTCCTAATTTTTCATACTGTGATCTTTAATGTTGAGATCACATATCCATTTAAGACATATTGTGAAATATAATTTGAGTTGTTGGCTGAAAGCCTAATTTTTGCCATTTCCGTTTTTCCAGCAGTTTTTTAAATCAAATATAGAATTATTTTCTAAGTAATTTATATTTTCTACGTTATTAAATACTGGGCTATTGAATTCCTTTGTTTCTGATTCTCCTTTGTCTAGTCTGGTCCACTGATCTAACTCTCTTAAAATAATGCCAAATTATTTTGACAGCTGCTGCTTTATAGTAAATTTAAGGTTTGGAAGTACCATTCTACCTTCATTCCCTTCCTCTTTTGATCATTTCTCTTGTTATAGTGTAAATCTTTTGCTTTCTCAAATTAATTTTGTTATTATTTTATGAAGTTATATCAAATATCCCTTTGATAATTTGATTGGTATAGCATTAAAATTATAAATTAACTTCAGTAGTATTGTAATTTTTTATTCCTTTAGGGAATAGTTTGTCATTGAATCTATTCAAATCTTTTGTTTGCTTTGTGTACTTTGTAGTTATTTGGAATGGGATTTCACTCTCCGTTATTGCCTCTTAGATTTATTGTTATTTAGAAGTGAAGATTTGTTTTGTATCCTGCAACTTTGCTGAAGCTATTGCCTTGATTAATATCTTTTGTTGATTCCCTAGGATTTTTCAAGTAAACTATCATATCATCAGCAAATGGGGATAATTTTATCAACTCTCTACTTGTCCTTACACTCTTAATTTCTTTCCCTTATTGCCATTATTTGCATTTCCAGAATTATGTCAAATAATGGTGAGGGAGAATGGGTATCCTTGCTTTACTACCATATTTACCAGAAAAGATTCAATTATATCGCCATTGCATATGATATTTGCTTTTGGTATTAGTCAGTTAATAAACATTTGTCAGGTACCTATACTATGTGCCAGGCACTGCATTAAGCACTAGCCATACAAAAAGAGGCAAAAGACAATCCCTGCCCTCAAGAAACTCACAGTCTATTATTAGACAACAAGCACACAGATATGTACAAACAAATATCCACAGGATAAATAGGAAATAATTAAAAGAGGGAAAGCACTAAGTTTAAGAGGGAGTGGAAAAGGCTTCCAGTAGAAAAAGGTATTTTAATTAGGACTTAAAGCTAGGGCAACCAGCAGTCAAAGTGGAGGAAGAAGAACATTCCAGGCATGGGAGACAGCATGGGGGACATGAACAGTCTTGTTCATAAAACAGCCAAAGAGGCCATTGCCATTGGTTCAAAGGGTACATGTCAGAGATTCAGATGGCAGAGGACTGAAAAGGTAGGAGAGGGTTAGGTTAGGAAAGGCTTTGAATGCCAAAGAGAGCATTTTTATTTGATTCTGGAGAAAATAGGGAGTCACTGGAATTTAAGTAGGTGGGTGACATGGTTGGACCTACTTTACTAAAAAAAAAAAAGGCCCATCTATACCTATACTTTGTAGGGTTTTTAGCACAAATGAATATTGGAAAGACCTACATGATCTTATGCAAAGTGGAGTAAGAAAAGCCAAGAAAATAGTCTACACAATGCAGTCTCACATAAAATAATCAAAAGTAAATGTTGAAAATTATAAAAAAGCAGCACTTAAAAGAAGAGCTTTCAGAAGATATACCCAACACACCCCTTTGTGTAAATTTACATACATATTTTCAGAATTTTTCAATGTACTGATCTCTTTTTGTCTTTAAAAAGATATTTCTTTTATGACATGGCTAGCTGTATGGGGGAGGAGGGATACTGGAGGGAAAACTATGGTGATCTGTATAAACAAGACACCAATAAAAACTTTTTTTAAAAAGTACTATGAAGCATAGGAATAAACAGATGTTTCCATAATCAATAATCTGTATCTGACACCAAAAGTTGGTACTATACATAATGAAGATAAACTAGAGATATTTCTAATAAGGATGTGATCAGGTTATTCTCATAGGATGAAATCCAAGCTATCAAAAACCATATACAAAAACAGCCCAAGTCAGTAATGATAATTATACAAATTAAAACAGCAGAGGTTCTACCTCGTACCCATCAGTTTGGCAAAAATGACTAAAAAGAAAATGACCGTTGTATTGAGAGCTATTCAAGGACAGGTGTCTTAATGCACATTGGTGGATCTCTGGATTGATCCTTCCACTGGACAAAGCAATTTGGAACTATACACAAAGAGTCACTAAGCTTGGCATGTCCTTTGACCCAGAAATACCATTGCTAAAGGTTATACCAAAAATAGTAAAAATGAAAAGGGAAATTGCCTATATGCACAAAAATATTTTTGTTGTAACAAAGAGCTAGGCATAAAAGGGGTGCATGCCAGTTGGAAAATGGCTAAACAAAACGTGGCATGTGACTAGAATGGATTATTATTGTACCATAAGAAATAATGAAAGGGATTGTTTCAGAGAATCTTGGGAGGATTCATGATTTAATTGAGAGTGAAGTGAGCAGAACCAGAAAACTAACAAATAGTAAAGAAAAACCAATATTGAAAGCTTTAAGAATTCTTAGCAATGCAATGACCAGCCACAACTCCACAGCTTCTGTGATAAGAAATTTACCCACTTCCTGACAGAGATAAAGAACAGAAAGACATTTTCAGACATGGACACTGAGAATTTATTATGCTTAACTATGTTTATATGTTACATGTTTTTCTTCCTTTTTTTAATTAGAAGAGGAGATTTAGTGGGGGAGAGGTGTTAAACTCAAAATAAGAGTTGGCAAACCATGGCCTGAGGGCTAAACCAGTCCTGAACAAATTTAAGGTATATTAATATAATAAAATATTATTGCACCATAAGAAATGAGGAAATGAATGGTTTCAGCAAAACTTGAGAAGACTTCTGTGAATTTATCTGAAGTGAAAGAATTAGAACAATTTACATAGAACCAAAAGAACAATTTACACAATTCAACAATTTGCCTATTTGTTAAGAGAAACAAATTTTTAAAGACTCAACTTTGATGACTGTTGGCCATTACCAACAAAAATTACATGACTGATTAGGAAATATGCTACTTACCTCCTGAGAGAGATGTTCTACTCAAGGTAGAAAATTAGACATTCATTTGTAACGTATCAAATGTGCATATTTATTTTGCTTTATTATGCTTATCTATTACTTAGATTGTGTTGGAGTTTTTATTTTTTAATTTTTTGGGGAGAAGAGCTAGCTATAGTATTGACCAAAAACAAAAAGGGAGGAAAAAAAAAGAATCACTTAAGATTTTTTTTTCAAAATACACAGAAGAAAACTGAAGGTATTTCCAAAGAAAACAGACAAGCAATACCACTTTGAAACTTGGTGCTTTGAAAATAAAATGTTGCTGTCTAATAGAGAATGGTTTTGCTTGACTATACACATTTGTAATGGGTTTTGTTTTTCTTGCTTTCTCAATGAGCTGGGAAGGAGAAATGGAAGAACAAGAATTCAGAACTAAAAATAAAATGGAAATTTTAAAAATAACACCAAATAAAAACCCATTTTGATTAAGAACTCTGATATATATATGCTCAATTCAAGCATAGGCTGTCTTTTGATTGAGCCTTATATAAAGATAAGCATGATAAAGTTCATTGGACAGAACCTAAAAATAAAGTAATGAAAATAGTATGTTGAATAGAGGTGCAACAGTGGATAGAGTACTGGGTCTAGAGTGAGGATTAAGAGTGCAAATACACCTTCAGACATTTATTAGCTGTTTGGCCCTGGGCAAGTTAGTTAACCTGTCTGCCTCAGTTTCCTCAGCTGTAAAATGGGAGTCATAATAGCACCAACCTTACAGGGTGGTTGTGAGTATCAGTGAGATATTTGTAAAGCACTTAAGACAGTACCTGGCACATAGCTGTTGTTTGTCCTTCATTCTCAAAGAGGGCAAATGACATCAGGAAACTGATGTCTTGACTTGTAAGTGAATTGCATTTAAGTGAGGCAGGGCCATGCAAAAGTCACCATCTTGACTCTCTCCTCCAGAGCAATATGTGTCTAGTGGCAAGACATAGATCAGGACAACTGGAGATGGCCCCTGATGCAGTGGGAGACCTTGGCCTTTTTAAGCAAAGGTCTTTCCCAGGTTTCAGTTTATCTTGAGGTGACACCCATTCAGGGACTAAGGCAGGTAAGAAATGAGGCAAAAGAGGCCTCTTTTACCTACTCAAAAAAATAACAATCTGGAAGGGGAAGACCCTCAGGGTTTCTGGCCAGAACAGAAACAATTACTATTTACACTTACTCTGAACCATAAAAACCCAAACAATAACCAACAAAGGCTTAGGCTGAGACTTCTTATTGGCCATTCAGTGAGAGGCAGAGTGAATTGGTTGAAGGCATACCCAAGTAGCTCCATACTGGGCACTTAGTACATACATAATAAATGCTTGTTCTCTTCCCTTTTATGTACTTTTTTTTAAAGTAAGCTGTTTAAAATTATAATATAAAATTATATTAAAATTATTATATTATAATCTTTATGTTCTGCCTGTTATGTGTGAATATCCTTTTTAATTTTAAATTCAGAATTTAAAAACATGTTTTTTTTAAAAGACTAAATAAATTTATTGACTTCCCCAGTTGAATGAAAGTTTCTTGAGAATGGGGATTGTTTCCTTCTGTGTATTTATATCACTAGCATCTAACACAGTGTTTGGCACATAATAGGTACTTAATAAATGATTGATTAATAGATTAAATAGGTCATATTAACATAGTCATAATGTACAAAGCACATTCTCATTCTTATTCTTCTAATTTACTGTTGATTTAAACTTTTCTGTAACCAGTTTATTTTTGTCTTCTAATATTGGTAACCATTCATGTTTTGTTTTTTAAAGATAAAATTAATTTTATTTTTTGTGGGGATTGTGTTTGCCATGCTCTTGGCCCTAATCTCTAAGCAAATACAAAATGGGGGGCTTCTGAGTAATCAGAATCTTTTGCGATTTATTTCTTAATCCTTGAATATAGTTTCCAGTGTTGTGAGTTTACATTCAGAAAGTTCTCACTTTCTAAGAGAAAAACTAGCTATTGCCCCTTCAGAGTTCTAAAATACCACTGATCTTGAGATTCTTCTTCCCTAATTTTATCAGCTTAAGTCTTCATTCTGAAAATGATATCCTTACAGCACTTTCAATTCCATTTAACCAGTTAGCATCAATTAGCTTTTACATAGGGATATAAAGACATATCAAGAACAAAAGTCCAAACATTCCCTCCCCCTGTATACACATTTCTGAGGCATACACTCCCCTTTACCACCGTAGACTCTGGGAGAAAGTGGGCATAAACTTAACTGCAGTGTATACAGAGCATTGGTCCTACCAAGTTCAAGTATAGATGTGGCATGTCTGCTGGATGAGCCCTTGTCTCAGCTGTCACTGGGCTGGGTCCTGAACATTGCCCCTTGCTTCTCAGGGTATCATCAATGCTAAATCAGCTACCTGCAAAATCCATCATGGACTTGACTTCTGGACTGGGCAGAACTCCTAAATTATCACAGTCATCTCCAGCCTCCTTCACCTAAAATGAAAGAATAGACACTGAAGCAAAGAACTAGTATTTGCATGTTACACGTCAGTCTCGATAGGGAAAGCCCAGAGACTCTCTCCTTTTATAGAATTGTTTCTCACCAGAATTCTGAGAGACTGGAAGAAGTGAAATCAAGAAGAGGATGAGCTAGATTAGCACCCCTAGTTCTGGCTATGCACTTGCAGACAGTTAAGAAGCTTCTATTCACAATGTGCTTAGCAGACCAGAACCAATTCTAGTCTTAGCTATTCATGCTCCAAAGGCTATCCACTACTATTACATGTCATGATTCTTCAGAAGTAGGTTCTTTTCCATTAGGGGACTGCTTCAAAGGCAGTCTTGCTTATCTTTATTATGAACAGTACCAAACAAGGTGAGATGATAGCACTTCCCTATACTGAACATGTCAATATGGATATTACTCAGTTCACCTTATTTGCCATTGGACAAAGTTCTCATGTTTGGAGTGCCAACAGTTAAAGTTAATTTTTGTAGACAGTAAAAATTGTATAGCATTTATCACTCTCAGCTCTTTTATGCAAGCAGGACACTGTTAATGCTGACGTGAAAAAAAAATGCATAAACAAGATTGAGGGACATTTTGTGGGGTATTTGGTTTTTTTCCTTATATTATGTATCACCAAGGGCAAGAGATTGATTACCTAATGGCTAACCTGATAATGAGTGTGCTGGTTCTTAGACAGTAAACTTAATATGTCATAAGTCATTTGAAACCTTTTCAAATTTGGTAGAAAATGCCGTAATTCTCATAGTATAGCCTCCAAGTAGCCATGGTCACCTCTATGCCATTTAGAGGAGAACTTTAAAAGGAAAGCAAATAGATGTTTCCTTTTTTGTTGTTTTAATTTGCCAAATTCTAATTTTTATGCTGAAAATTTTTAGATTGAAATTAAGGGTTGCTTTTTTTTAATTCTTTTAATAGGACAAACTTAAAAATCTCAAGTATGATGAAAGCACATTTTCTTCCTTGTCACTTGAACTGGCAGATCGTATATTAGCTGCTGTCAAAGAATTTGCTTTCTCTCGATATAAATACATTATAAAAATAATACTTATTCAAAAAACTGGTCAGTCAATAAATGTAAGTATAGAAAAATTTGTCTACTGACACTTTTATACATCTTGTTCAGTCGTATTAGCCATGTGTGACTCTTCATGGCCCCATATGGGGTTTTCTTGGCAGAGATGCTGGAATGGTTTGCCATTTCTTTCTCCAGCCCATTTTACAGATGAGGAAACTGAGGCAAAACAGGGTTAAGTGTCATGCCCAGAGTCACAGAGCTAGTAAATGTCTTTCTGACTCTCATTCTGGCACAGTATCTACTGTACCACTTACATTCCCAGTTTATACAGCTGTGATTCATTAATTTCTGTTATGATGATCTTTGAGAGGCCATGTGGCATAATAGATAGAGACCTGGTTTTAGAGTCAGGAAGACCAAAGTTCAAGGTCCTGCCTCTGAAATATACCATGTGATCTAAATCAAATGGTTTAATCTCTTAGTGTTCCAGGCAGTTCTCTAATTCTAAAACATTGAGTTCCTGATCTGCTTCAGTGAAATGAATTTCCACACTGAAATTCCCCGTGCTGATTAAATCATGTTTAGGTTGTTTTAAGGATACTAATTAGATATTACATAACTCTGAGTCTTTAAGTGAGGATCAAATTATGTTCAGTATAATTTTATTCAGGGGTATGCAAGATCCAATTTATACTGGCTTGCTAAAGCTGATTATTAAATTTTCAGTGTGAGCATTTACACCTAGGAAATAAGCAGACACTACAGATCAGAGCATAATTTATTGTTTTGTTGATTTTGAGACAAAGTGATGGAGAAAATGTTAACAATGCAGATTAAACTCAAAAGTGTATTGCACATACATTTTTTTTTTGGAGAGCCAATTGTCACATATTTACCATCATACCAATGGTTTATTTAATGATAGTGTATTTAACGCATTTCTTGAAAATTAGCAATCCATTTGGTTAACTCAGGCATCCTATTGTTAAATAAGGTTCATGATAATGCCATATCTCATGTTTTCTGTGTCGCTTAATATTTAACACATTTTTATTGAGCGCTTATTATATGCAACTTAGTGTGTAAGACACCAAGAAAGAACCAAAAAAGCATCCTGTTCTCATAAAATTTACATTTTAATTGGAGAGCTATTATATGTGTATGTGTATATATATTATAAATACATTTCTGTGTATATACACACATAAATGTGTATATACTCATATTTACACAGATAATGTAGGCAGTACATAATAATAAATTGATCATAGGCAAATGTGTGTTTCAGGAACTGAGTAGAAAGAGTTTATTTTTACTTGGGTTGGTCTTTAAGCTTTTTATATCCTAGAACCCTTTAGCTGTCTGTGAAGCCTATGGACGCCTTCTCAGAATAGTGTTCTTAAATAATTGAAGGAACTATTGAATTTCAGCTAGAGGTTAGCAAAAATAAAGATATAGTTTTTATTCTCATCCAAGTTGACAAATCCCCTGAAATCTTTCCATGGACCCTAGATTAAGACTCCCTCATCTTGGAGTTTTTTGTGTTTTTTAATGAAATGGGTGATATTGTAAAATGGACCTTGAGGGAAGATGAATTGGATTTGAGTGAAGAAGATTCAAGATAATACAGTACCAATTGGGGAAATAATATGAATAAATATGAGGAAATAGGAAAGCATGGTCATGTTTGGGAGGCAGTGAATAGACTGATTTGATGGGAGCAGAGAGTTCTATGACGTAGTAGTAGGAAATAAGAGTTGTAAGTAAGAGCCAGTTTGTACAGGTCCTTAACTATAAGGAGCAAGAATTTTAACCATATCCCATGATAAATCATTTAAATATTTTAAGCAACATGAGTTTTTTAGGAAGATTAATTTGATATGCAGAATGGATTGTGAGACCATTTAAGAGACTTGTGCCAAAGGAAGTATGGTGTAATAGATAGAGACTTGGATTCAGGAACTAGTCATTAAGTACCAACTTTGTGCTGGGCACTGGGAATACAAGGACAAAGTAAAACTCCTGTCCTTCAGGAGCTTACATTCAGGAGAGTCAAACATAATTTTATATGCATATATACATATACAGAAAAGAGGTAATTAAATGAGGAGAGGCACTATCAATAACAGGTAAGATCTGGAAAGACTATATATATATATATATATATATATGGAGAGAGAGAGAGAGAGAGAGAGATAATTCAGCGGAAACGAGATTCAAAGAGGCAGCAGAAGTGAGAAGGAAGTACATTCTAAGCATAGGGGATATCCATTGCAAAGGTTTGGAGGTAGGAATCAGTCAGGAAGTGTTTGTTCAGTGCTTACTCTGCCTGACATGGTAGGAAGTGATTGGAAGACAAATTCAAGTAGAAAGATAATCCTTGCTATTCTAACAGCAATTGAAAAGAGTGGGTGGGGGGACCCAAGGTGGATAGTGCAGAAGATGTGCATTAATGCAGAAAAATTGTTTTTTGTTCTAATGAAGTTTCTTTCATCCTTCAAGCAGATTGAACCATGAGTTATAAATTATTTAATCCTGTTTCATTAGTATGTTCTGCAGAATTGTTGGGGTGTTTTTTTAATGTTTAGCTGGTGTCTGTAGGAATGAATTACCTACCTTTCCCATACTTGATTCATATTTACTATGCATTGAATATATTTTTTACACCCTCCCCATCCCATCCCATTCTTTTCAGGGGAGGCCCTAGATATGAGTCATAAGCAGAATCAATGCCTGGTTCCTGAGGTGGAAGATTTAAGAAGCCAATAAGTGAAAACAGAGAGCCCATTCTCATTAGAGGCCAGGCTCTTCCCAGGACTAGATCTGGTACAAACCGCATTCTAGGTTCACAAGAGAAAAGGCTGAGTGTCCCAGTTTCTATTGAACCACCCAAGAAGTTACTTATCGCTAGAACAGAAGTAGATTAAAAGATCAGAACATAATCAGTATAAGGCTGACCAAATGCTACTGTATGCATGAGTACTTGTATTTCCCTCCCTAGGGGCCACAGTAGTCAGAGCCCTTCAGGTGCTACTGAAGGCTAATCCTATCTGTGAGAACCAATTTTTTTCCCACCAGAAAACTACCTTGAATTTGTTTTGCACTTAATGTTCTGTGCCCATGTTTTCTACGTAAAATGTAAGTTTCTTAAAGACGGGACAGATTTTTATTTTTGTCTTTGTGTTTCCTTAGCACCTAACACAATACCCAGTGTGCAGATGAGGTGCTTATTACTTATTACTGAATTTATTGGAGGACTGTGGGGGCTGGAAGCTCAGGGTTAGTCATTACCCCAAATATTCAAGAAATCACAAATTTGATTGGCAATATGTTAAAAAGGAAAGAAAGAACAAATATGACCCTCTATAAATCATAGTAAATAGTAGTGAAATGGTGCTCCAAATTTCATAGAAGAATAGCATACATATTGGGGATTATATGCACTTGGAGTATATAAAAGTATAACTCTACTGTGACCAATTTTACCCAAAAGTAGTATTAAAAATGTACTTCAACATTTTATAAGATCTGTGGTTTAATCTGTATGTATTCTTCCTGCAAAGTACTTCAATCAATATTTAATGAATTGAAAATGTAAAATCTAAAATTGGTCATTTCATTTCACAGATTTCTAGCAGATGGATCTGGGATGTTGCTTGGGACACCTGGCTAGAAGCTAAACACGAAGCTGAATCATATGTTGCATTGGCCCTAGTATATGCACTTTATTGTGAATAGCTTATCATATCTACTATTTTTTATCACATTTATTGATAAATAAATACATGAGTTACATATGTGTTGCTAACGTTTATTCAGCAATCTTTTTAACTGCTATGCAAATATTTTTAGTGATTATTTTTTTACAATTGAAATTCCTTAATTTTATCCTTAAGGTAAAAACATTCTTTACCTGTCTTCTACCTATTGAACAATAGTTATCTTTGTTGTTATTTAGTTGTTTCACTTGTGTCAGACTCTTTGTGACCCCATGTAACGCCAATCACAGTAGCACGCTTGAGGACTGCTGCTGTGAATAATTTTAAGGGTCTAATCGCACAGTATAATGAACTCTCTATTCAGAACTAAACATTGTTTAATAAATGAAATAACATTCATAGCAACATCCTTAAGCAAAACATATCATTTTATATACACACATTTATATGTCTCATAACATTGAATATGTCATATGACACATGGCATATATCGTTGCATCAGTAGCATTCTCCAAAATACTTGTTTATATAAGCAGGGGGTCCCAGGCCGGTGTCTTCCCTAGTATAACATATCATTCTTAAAGGGTAGCAGAAAATACAAACGCCATCCACCCCTGGGTCACAGTAAGGTGAAATCTCTTTAATCAATACAGAGTGTCCAAGCAAGATCCTCTTTCATCTTGACTTGAGGCTGACTTCCATACCCCATGGCTCCTGCTCCGTGGTCCAACCACTCCAATCTCTCACTTGGGTTCACTCTCAGGCAGCTCTCTGCTCCTGTTACTTGTCTCAGCTCAGAGGGACTGCTCTACTACAAGCTTTTCCTGCTCCTGCCTGACAGCAAGCTCCAGGGGCTCCTGTCTGAAGTTTCTATTTCTGGAAAAAGAAAGCTTAACACAATATTTACACACATTACCAGCACCATCATCTCAATTCAGTTTAACAGCTCCTAAATGGGTCTTAAGCTAAGCCTCCTTCCCATGGGCAGGTCTCCACCCTTCAGCTCAATTCACTCATAAAGACCAACAGACAGGGCTTCTACCTGAGAAGTTAACACAGATCCACAGACTAGACTTCTGTCTGAGAAATCAACACAGACCAACAGACAGGACTTCTGTCTGAGAAATCAAATACAGATCAACAGACGGAGCTACTGTCTGACAAATTAGCACAGGTCAACAGATATGATGCTGACATCACAAACTTTCTGTTAGGCCTCCCCACAAGCAAGTTCCCCTAGCCTGCTCACTTCTCCCTCTCAGCTCTGCTTCTACCCATGCCTCTCTAAGAAATATATACTGTTTCCAATCAAAGACTCTTGATTCAATCAAAGGCACTTGATTGGCTTAGTGCTAAGAAGAACTCCAAAAGAAAAAAAAACAGCAAAAAATCCTGCTGTTACACCCCATTTGGAGTTTTCTTGGCAAAGATACTGGGGTGGTTTGCCTTTTCCTTCAGCTCATTTTACAGATAAGGAAATTGAGTCAAACAAGGTTAAGTGTCTTGCCCAAGGTCACACAGCTAATAGGTGCCTGAGGCTGGATTTGAACTCAGGTCTTCCTGACTCCAGGCCTGGCATTCTACCCACTGTGCTACCTAGCTGCCCCCTTTTAGAAATACAGTTTGTTACATAGGATGGCATTCTGAGATGAGGAGTGGGAGAGATAGTAAGGGAAATTATTATGCTGTCTCAAACAAAAGACATCAATAAAAACTGATTTAAAAAAAAGGAAATCTTTCCAAGTGTAATAGAAGCAGTCGATAAGGAACCAGTCCTTAGAGCATGTTTGGATTTGATCTTTCTGGTGCATTATAAAGAGCATGCTCAGATATTTTCTTCCAGGTTCCAGTCTAACATGTGGAAGTTTGATTGGCTGAATGATAAATCATTAGAGAAGATCCTCCATATTACACTGTAAGCTCAGCACTTATGTGTCAAGCTCCCTGCCCCCTTTTTCTGACTCTCCCACTTGGAGACTGATAACAGGAAACTCCTAAGACAAAGGATAGGAAATAACTCTTAAGCATTCCTGAAGAGCCAGTTCTTAGGAATGGGGGGCTGGGGGTGGGGAGGGCAGCAGGGGCAGGGCTCCTCTCTCTCTGGCGGGAAAAATTTTCTTTGTTCAGGACCCTATAAAAGTCACCACGTGGGACAGGCACATTGGAACCTCACCCATGGGGAGGATGCTTCACCTGGGTCTACATTCAGAAGGAACTCACCAAGGTGGCTAAAAGACAGGGTTCTCCAGCTTAGGAAAAGCTTTGGTGTAGGTGGTGAACGTATGTATGTTGTATGTTGTGTATGTGTCCTTTGTCAATGTCTCTGCATTTGTAGAGAAGAGAGGGATTCCCCAGCTTGGAGAAACCTAGGGCGGGCGGTTTGCCTCTGAATGGGTGTTGCCTCTGTGTGTCTGTGTCTCTGTCTTTGTCACTGTGTTAACTGTGTAGTAGGAAATGTTAAATAATGTGGTTGCGGGTTAATAGAGTTATTTCCCCTATCTTTCAATAAAAAACTTTGTTCTGTTGGGAGCATGCCTTATTGCCAGTGGGAATCCGAATCTGAACCTAACTTAGCTTAATCAACATAATTGGCGTCACAAACAGGATCGGATTTTTCACTCTGCAATAATACCATTCCAAAGAACAGATGAGGCTGCCCCTGAGGTGGGAGAGTTGGGCATGCCTGGGTGGAGGAGCTACCCTTCTCCTCTGTGGCCAGGGAGTCCACAGACCTGACCAGTCTGTGGGAAGACTGGGGTGGCTGGCTTGAAGCAGCGGAACCCTTACATGTGACCCAGTGTTTGTAGAGTATACCCATAGAGAAAGGCTGGGTATTGCTATGTGCCTATCACAGGAGGCATGGCCAGAGGGAAGGAGCAGGAGGAGAAAAAAATTAGCTTTGCAAAGGGGACTTTGTTCGGAGTCCACCAGAGAGAAAGGGTAAAGAGAAGGCATGTGTAGAAAGTTTAAGGAAGATATAATTTATTTGCACAGTGTGGATAGAGGTTTTTGGAAAGTAAAAATGTTTGGGAACTTTGTGGAAGTTGTAAAAAGAAAAATGCACTCTCTCTTTTTCTCCCTCCATTCTAATTCTGGCCAAATTTGGAATGTGAAGAGAGATAAGAAAGAAAGTGGGAAGCTTTTCTCATCAGACTTAAGTGAAATGTGTAAAACAAAGTTTTTTAGGGGTGAAGTTTATCTTAGTAAAATTCTGTAAAACTAGGGATGCTACTTTATAATAGGTGAGTCCAAATTGTAAAACTTCCTTTAGAGTAATGTGATTGGAACTTAGAAATGTATGGCTAAATAAAAAAAAAGAAGGAAAATGGGGGTGCATATTGTTATTTGGCATTGACAAATTTATTAACTATATAGCCCCAAGAAATTCTATATACTTTAGTTTATTGTTCAGTAAGGGGATGGTGGTGGAATTCATTCCCAGGGATATTATGGGAGTCACATGATTGTAAAAATACTTGGTACAATGCTTGGCATAAAATAAATGCTATTTGAATGTAAACTGTTTTAAGTTAAATATAATTGCTTCATATTCATTAATTTTATGTGAATTTTCTTCAATGTAAGATTTACGTCAATGGGGATGAGATAAATAGTTCTCAGTAAAAGGCAATTTGGGAACACATCTGACTGAGGTAAAGCCACCGGAATGGTAATTCATTGATTTTGGTTCTGAAGTTTTAATAGATGATAATTGTTTATGGTATTGCTGTATTTGTAAGCTAATCTGTTGCACTTATTTGATATTGATGATAATTATGTCCAAACTACTGTGGATTTTTAAATTTTATTTAAGTTTCATTCCTAGGTTTGTTGTGACTTTGGATCGACTTTGAATAAGTGTGCTCAGAGAAACAGCAAGGGATAGCAAACATGCCCAAGGTTTTTCTGTTAACCCCTTCCTGGGATCCTTGCAAATTCTCTTTATTTTGCAAATTGCCAAAGCCCTAGAAACCATTTGTGTGGGCTAGGCCATTTCATTGGCCCCAGTAAAAGAATTTGTTTACTTTATGTAGGCCCTAAATAACCAACTTAGCTTGCTGAGAAGTATAGAAAGGATTCCTATGATTGCCTTTCCCACCAGAACAAGTTCAAATTTGAGAAGGAAAGATGTCTAATGAAATCCCCTATGTATGAGAGTCCTAGTAAATTTTTATTGCTTATTGAAAAGCAAGTGTATCTGGCTTGATTGGTGAAACTTGCTGTTTAAGGCAAAAGGCACTTGGGACCATAACTAATTCAGTTTTTAGTTTGAATTTGGGATAGTGGTCTGCATTAAATCAGTATTTGAAAAAGAAATGCTGCAAGCTACTCAGAGGGAATGTGATTCTGTACTGTTAAGAGGTGGAGGTCTGCATTTGGGAAAAAGCTGAGGGGACAATCTTAGTCTCAATCTAGGATGGGATACTCTTTGGCTCAGTTTTCCTTTTGTGTTCTTTTGAAAAGGAGTGTCTCCTGCCTGACTATTCCTGAGTTTAGCTATGAGGTGGAAAACAGATATTGCATAATTGAAGAATTATAACTATATCTGAGTTCAAACAAAGCCAAGGATGTTTTACCCTGTTATATTTGGTATGTCACATGTCCCTGTTTTTTCCTTCTGTAGCAAATTTCTGTGATCAGAGCTAGTAGTCAGTAAAAGATATGAACTCTTTTGTGTTATCTTACTGGGCAATTTAATATTATTTTATCTATAACTAGAGCATGTGCAGAAATTTATGCAGATTGATTAAGACTGACCTTAAGATGTTTCCTTTGTTTAAACGAATTCTAAAAGCAGCAGTATTTTTTTCTTGTGATCCGGACCTTACTGTTACCAATGTGAGATTTCATTACAACGCCTTTTTGTGATGTAACTTTGTGATGTAACTAAAATGGATAGTTCAACCAACTTTCTACTAGTCTGTTTAATCTCCTTGTCAGATTTGTTTCTTCTAGGCTCAGTGCACTCCACTTGCAGATGGCAGCCCAAGCTGGATGCCAACCTTAACTGTCCAACAACACTGTCCAAGGCTGTGACCCATCACCCCCTGGACCTGGCGCCAACCAAGTTCCAGACACTGGCTACAGACCCAACTCCTTGAATGAGGGACCCTGGGAGGCAGGGACAGCTCTACGTCTTCTCTCAGCGTGAAGCAGTTCCAGAAGCTGAGACCTTCATCCCTTACCCCAAATGATTTTGGGTACCATCTAGTTAAGTGGGAATAATGGGGTGTTGGGGTGCTTGTGCTTGAACCCTAATTCTAACACTTCTCCTTAGCCTCTGATTGAGTGCCTGTGCCTGGACCCCAGTTCTAAAATCACATCTACCTACTCGGAGGTCCTGGTAGCTTGCCCTTATAAACGGGCCATATCATATCCCCTATTATCCCCAAACAGGAGGTCTGATAGAAAGAATGAATGGGCTCTTAAAAGGAAAATAGAAAAGGATGGAAAATAATAGCTAACATTTTGGGTAAAAAGTAAGCCTACAGATAGACCAAGGGCTGCCGAAATTATTGCTGAAAGGGAAAATAATACTGTACTAGTTTGCTATCCTGGTGCATTATTGTGTGTTAGCACCACTGATATTATTAATCGTGTCTGGTAGGCAGATCATATGACATCTGGCCAACCACTAAGACACCCCTCTTCAGTAGTCAGAGTCCCTAATAGCTGTGTTAATGTGACCCAGAGTATGCAAAAACTAATGCTACATTATAATGTTGCTTTTCCTCTATTCAAACCATGCACTTGATGCAAAAGAGCTTGGTATGACACTTTGCTTGGTGGAGTAGGGACAGGTTTGCGCATAGTAGATTTTATAGATCTTGAGACCCTTTCAAGCAGACTGCGCAGTGCTGGACAGGATGTATCCCAAGCTTTAATTATTAGTACTCAGTGGCTGATCCTACCCCACCAACCTACTCTAAATTATCGGAAACAATTTTTGACGTTTTAATGTTTCCTAGCCCTTTAATTAGACCCAGTGTTCTATGGAAAATCTGTATATGTTATTAGCAATTTGTGTACTGACACTATTATGTACCTCAAGGTGCGCTCTGTTGTTATAACGTGTAATTTCCATGTTATTCCTCTTGTACTACATGATTACTTTGTTTTCTAAGTGTCTGTCCTAGTTGTAGTCGTGGATTTGTATGTGGAATGGCCACACAGCGGATGGAATCCTGTCTGCTGAACCATTCCTCCAATCTATGTGACCTTACTCTGTATCCTATATCTCATTTTTCTATGTTGTATGAAGTTTCTGCTCAGTTTGTCTGTATTGTCTCTAACAGCCCCTTTTGCTGGACGTTTAACAAATATGTTTTATCTCCATTGGCCGGATGATGATTTCTGCTTTTCTCCTGACCAAGTGGATGATGTAACTCTTTCTACCTATTTCCTCTTTAGAGCTTAAGCAACTATTGAAAAATAATTGAAGAGCGCTCAATGAACATTGAATACCAACTCATATAGTTGCTGACAAATTACTAGAGGCCTCACATTTAGTCAAGTCTTCACTGTAGTACCTGTAATTTTGTGTCTATGTAATTGTTACACATTCTGTTGAATGAAACAAATGCATACCAAAATGATCCCTAAAGTTTTCACGGCCTGCACTTAAATATGTCAGATCTTAGGGCTGAATGAATGATAAATCATTAGAGAAGATCCTCCATATTACACTGTAAGCTCAGCACGTATGTGTCAAGCTCCCTGCCCCCTTTTGCTGACTCTCCCACTTGGAGACTGATAACAGGAAAATCCTAAGACAAAGGATAAGAAATAACTCCTAAACATTCCTGAAGAGCCAGTTCTTAGGAATGGGGGAGGGTGTGTGTGTGTGTGGGGGGGTTCCTCTCTCTCTGGTGGGAAAAACTTTCTTTGTTCAGGACCCTACAAAAGTCACCACATGGGACAGGCATATTGGAACCTCACCCATGGGGAGGATGCTTCGCCTGGGGCTACATTCAGAAGGGACTCACCAAGGTGGCTGTAAGTGTCTCCAGCTTAGGAAAAGCTTTGGTGTAGGTGGTCAATATATGTATGTTGTATGTTGTGTGTGTGTCCTTTGTCGGTGTCTCTGCGCTTGTAGAGAAGAGAGGGATTCCCCAGCTTGGAGAAACCTAGGGCGGGTGGTTTGCCTCTGAACAGGTGTTGCCTCTGTGTGTCTGTGTCTCTGTCTTTGTCACGGTGTTAACTGTATAGTAGGAATTGTTAAATAATGTGGTTGCGGGGTTAATAGAGTATTTCTCTTGTCTTTCAATAAAAAACTTTCTTCTGTTGGGAGTGTGCCTTATTGCCAGTGCGAATCTGAATCTGAACCTAACTTAGCTTAATCAAACATTAGCCTACTTCTAGCCATGAGTGACTAGGAGATTTGTGATGTGGAGAAACTAGTCTTGTGATTAGCTAAGGAAATGGAAGGACTGATGACTCAGTAAGTACTGAGCTCAAACTGAAATGGAAAAGGATTGATAGCTTCCCCTCACCCTTGAACCCCCACACTTTTGTCATTTTTCTCTTCACTGGTAGCTTTCAAGTGACAAGGAAGACTGCTGTGAACTTCTGGGTGGGGGAGGAAACCAAAATTAGAAGGCATAAGAATAAATAGACCTTTCCTTAATATAAGCAGCATCTATCTAAAGCAAGAGCAAACAGTACCTGTAATGGCAATAAATTAGAGGCCTTTCTATTATAATCAGCTGCTATGTGGCTATAAAGCAGAGATCACTATCTCCAAAGAATTTTGTGGTGCACTGGTGATGAGAGAATGTTAAAAGGTCTAGAGAGAAGTTCCTTAATGTATGAAGATATGCTAAATCTTGTATGGAGGATTTATAAAAAGGGTACGAATAGCATTGTACAGGAAGACAAAAAAGTGAGTTGCAATCTGTGTTGGTCAAGGGAGCACCTGCATTAATGAGGTCACAAATCCAATGAAGCATGGAAGTAAATATTACCTATTTCACCAAGTTGCCGGGCAAATGAAATGAGATAATGTGTCTGTAAGAAAGTGGCCCTTTTGGATATGGACAATTTGGATATGGACAAATATGGACAGCTGTGAGAAAGCTGTGAAAAAGCAGTCCCTCGAGGAAAAGACACTTTATTCGGGATAAATTGGATCCAAGTGAAGTTTCCCAGCATCTGATTTCCATATGAATGGTTTTGAGGAAATGGAAAGCAGTACTAGAAAACTCAATTCCTAGAGCTGTGTGGTGACTAGGAACAAATGTGTGAGTGGCTTGAGTGGAGCAGCCAGTGAAGATGCAGCCCAAACTGTCAGTGTATTGTTGTATGTACAGTGCCTAAGAGAGGCAAAGGATATGGAGGCCCCCAGTACAGACATATGAGGTGCCCCAGGGACATTATTCCTTGGAATAGTGGAAAGTGATTAATAATAAACAGATTGGGAAAACCCAGCCCTGAAGGAAGCTGCTATCATTCATGCATAAAGAAGATACTTTTTGTCACTATTTGCAAATTATGTGCTTCTACTTGGGTTTTCCAAATTAATAAGTTCCACGGAGTCAATATTATTCTCTTACCCAGCCTCCCTTTCTGACCCTGTATTGGCATAATAGCTCATTAAACTTTCTTATCCTGCCTTGATTGTGCTTGTCTTTTTTTACTTCACAGACAACAAATAAGCTCCCTTAAGGTAGGAACTAAGTCTTACTCAGCTCTGTATCCCTCTATAGTACCTACCACAATGCTTTACACAGAATAGACACTGAAAGTTGTTGGTTAAAGAAATAATGAATGGAAGACAGACCAGCAGCCTGTGGCTGTTAATGAAACAGCTATGTTCTGCTAATAAAGAAACTGAAATCCCCACCTTCACCTCAATTAGCATCATGTTCTAACAAAGCTAAGCAGCCTAGATGAACATGTGAAATACTTCAACCACATACAACAATAAGCTGAAGATAAATCAGCCATGACGGATGTTTTAGAAAGTCTGGACTAAGGATCCTATCTAATCACTCCTCTAATATTTTCCTTACAACATTTTCTGAATCAAGTAAATGCATCACACATTTTCATCCTCATACAGTCCTTTTACTTCAAGACAAATAAAGACAGTATAAATAGGCCAGTTGAAATTGTCATATACAGTTAAGCAAGATACATGAAAACAGAATTTATAAGCTTCATAATATTTGCATGATTTGTGTCCCTTTGGTTGGTTAAACTTTGGGAATGCT
Source organism: Trichosurus vulpecula (assembly GCF_011100635.1). Lineage (NCBI taxonomy): Eukaryota > Metazoa > Chordata > Mammalia > Diprotodontia > Phalangeridae > Trichosurus > Trichosurus vulpecula. The sequence goes on from NC_050579.1 coordinate 82,780,719, forward strand.
ACTCTTTTTCAAAAAGAAAATCTCTATTTTATCTTTTGTTGAAGGTTTGTAGTGAGGGTAAATAACTACTTATAGAAATTTCTAAAAGTGAAAAAATACTGCCCCCCTAAACATTGCCATTTCTCCATACTTCCCAATACCTGAATGAGGCAAAACGAAATGACTCAAAATTAGGAAATCAATATTCACACATTCTCAGAGCTCAGTGCCTTATTAGAATCATAGAACTTATAGCTGGAAGGGACTTTATTTTATTTTTTTAGATATCATCCTTCATATTTAACTCACCCTGTGACAGAATATGTGACAGGGTGTGACAGAAGCGTCTATATACCCTAATACTGAGATTTCACGAATTATACACATCATCTTTCCATGTAGGAATGTAAACAAAACAGTTCAACTTCTGTAAGTCCCTTATGATTTCTTTCTCTTGTTCACCTTTTCATGCTTCTCTTGATTCTTGTGTTTGAAAGTCAAATTTTCTACTCAGCTCTGGTCTTTTCCCTGAGCAAGCTTGAAAGTCCTGTATTTTATTGAAAGTCCATATTTTGCCTTGAAGCGTTATACTCAGTTTTGCTGGGTAGGTGATTCTTGGTTTTAATCCTAGCTCCTTTGACCTCTGGAATATCATATTCCAAGCCCTCTGATCCCTTAATGTAGAAGCTGCTAGATCTTGTATTATCCTGATTGTGTTTCCACAAAATTCAAATTGTTTCTTTCTGGCTGCTGCAGTATTTTCTCCTTGATCTGGGAGCTCTGGAATTTGGCGACAATATTCCTAGGAGGTTTCTTTTTTGATCTTTGTCAGGAAGTGATCAGTGGATTCTTTCAATTTCTATTTTACCCTCTGGTTCTAGAATATCAGGGCAGTTCTCCTTGATAATATCTTGAAAGATGATGTCTAGGCTCTTTTTTTGATCATGGCTTTCAGGTAGTCCAATAATTTTTAAATTTTCTCTCCTGGATCTATTCTCCAGGTCAGTGGTTTTTCCAATGAGATAGTTCACATTGTCTTCCATTTTTTCATTCCTTTGGTTCTGTTTTATAATATCTTGATTTCTCATAAAGTCACTAGCTTCCACTTGCTCCAATCTAATTTTTAAGGTAGTATTTTCTTCAGTGGTCTTTTGGACCTCCTTTTCCATTTGGGTAATTCTGCCTTTAAAGGCATTCTTTTCTTCATTGGCTTTTTGGAGCTTTTTTGCCATTTGAGTTAGTCTATTTTTTAAGGTGTTATTTTCTTCAGTATTTTTTTGGGTCTCCTTTAGCAAGTCATTGACTTGTTTTTCATGGTTTTCTTGCATCACTCTTATTTCTCTTCCCAATTTTTCCTCTGCTTCTCTAACTTGCTTTTCCAAATCCTTTTTGAGCTCTTCCACGGCCTGAGACCAGTTCATGTTTTTCTTGGAGGCTTTTGGTGTAGGCCCTTTGACTTTGTTGACTTCTTCTGGCTGTATGTTTTGGTCGTCTTTGTCACCAAAGAAAGATTCCAAAGTCTAACTCTGAATCTGAGTGTGTTTTTGCTGCCTGTTCATGTTCCCAGCCAACTACTTGACCCTTGAGTTTTTCATTGGGGTATGACTGCTTGTAGAGTAGAGAGTACTTTGTCCCAAGCTTGAGGGGCTGCACTGTTGTTTTCAGAGCTATTTCTACACAGCAAGCTCTGCCATACCAGCACTCCTTCTCCCCCAAGAACTGCCAACCCGGACCACGACTCAGATCTAAGCAGGCTCTGCACTCCCACTCTGATCCGCCACTTAATTCCTCCCACCAGGTGGACCTGGGGCTGGAAGCAACTTCAGCTGTAGCTTTGTAAGCAGCCTCAGAGCTGCATCACCTCCACTGCCCCTGGGGCAGTGGCTGAACCATGAACTCCTTTCACTCAGTCCCCACGGTTTTTCCCACTAACCTTCTCTGTTGTCTTTGGTGTTTGTGGTTGAGAAGTCTGGTAACTGCCACAGCTCACTGATTCAGGGTGCTAGGGCCTGATCCGCCCAGCTCCTGGGTCTGGTTGGTCCCGGTGCAGCCCATGCTGGGCTCTGCTCCACTCTGCTCCCAGCTCTGTGCAATAGACCTTACCCAGCTACCATCCAGGATGTCCTGGGCTGGAACCCTACTTCTCTCTGCTATTTTATGGGTTCTTCATTTCTGGAATTTGTTCAGAGCCATTTTATAGGTGTTTGGAGGGTCCTGGGGGAGAGATTTAGGCAAGTCCCTGTTTTCCAGCTGCCATCTTGGCTCCACCTGCTGGAAGGGACTTTAGAACACATATACTCCAGTTCCCAATTTTACAGAGATGGAGACCAAAACACTGAGAGCAAAAATGATTTACCCAAGGTAACATCAATAATAAATAGAAGAAGCATGATTTGAACTCTGGAACAAACATTGCCCCCTTGCCACCATGCCTACTTTCACATATGAAGACACTATTGTACAATGCTATAATTGTCTAAAACTGTTTAAGGTCACCACAAAGGAAGGTATGGTGTTTTTTCTAGCACTAGAGTAGTTACAACAACATTAAGACATTCACTGAAATTTTAAATGTGTTCTTTTTCATGATATCCACAATGCAGCATCTGTAGATAATGTAATTTTATATGAGATAAATATGTATACAATACTTATATTATGTAATAATGTATTATAATCAATTATTATCATCTTTGTTGGAGAGGAGAGAGAGAATATCTTTTTTCATACTTGATATCTTCTTTGGATTACATTTTTCAGATGTGTGAACTTTGCAATTTACCACTTTACATTACCTAGCACAGATTTTGGTCAGAAAGAATTATAAAGAGAAGAGAGAGCCTCACAGGTTGCTCTGGACTAGGCCTGAGTTACACCAGTCTGTCAGTAGTTTTGGTTCAACTATGGAACAAAATAGCTCATAAGTCATTCAGCAGTTTAAAAAAAATATTTACTTTGTCATAGCAGAAGAATGATCTTCAGCAAGGCTGGGGCTTGAGGACAGACATCTCAAGTTGATTCATTTAAATATAGCTCCCTTTTTATATTGACCATCCTTATATACCAGCCAAACTTGCCTCTTATAGCTGCTTTGTATGCAAGTGATGAGGATGATGTCAACAGGCTAATCTTATTCCTCTAAGCCAATCAAATCTTGAGAAAATTTTCAATATCTTTTAAGGAAAAACCAACTTGACCTTCATGGGGACAGGTTAAAATATTGCTCCTACCACCAGTGAGCTTAAGTACAGCTTGAGGAAGATGAGTAGGTCATCAAGTCAAGAGGACAATTCAATAAGGTTTATTATGTACCAGGCATTGTGCTAAGCTCTAGAGATGCAAAGAAAGGCAAAAATAGTGCCTCCACTTCAGTTCACACTTCAATGGGGAGGCAACAAGCAAACAATTATGTATATTCAAGATATATTCAGGGAAAGTGGTGGTCATATCAGAAGGAAGACACTAAGGGGACCAGGGAAGGTATCTTTTCAGAAAGTGAATTCGAGTTGAACCTTGAAGAAATCCAGGCAAGCCAGGAGACACAGATTTGGATGGAGAGCTTTCCAAGCATGGCAGACAGCCAATGGAAAGGTAGAGAGTCATGAAAAAATGGCAACCATGTCCTAGACACAAACCAGAGTATATACTGGTTCAGGCCAAAGTCTGAATAGTTTAGAGAAGCTTACCTGCAATCCTCTAGAAACCACAGTCTAAAAAGAACATAGATGGAGTAGGGCACGTACATATATGTTATCAGATAATAATAATAATAACTGGCACTTTGCCATTTCTTTTGTATCAGTGATGTTCAACATAAATTTTTTTGTTAGAGTTAACTGTTACATAAACTTGGATTAAGAACACTAAGCTTAGATCATCTTTGATTCTCTTTTAGCCCATTAGAGTATTTTTAAATGATCTTTTAAATAAAGAAAAAAAAACACAAGTAAAGCAAATCTATCACCAAAAGCCACTAAAATTCATAGAGCATTTAGTAGATACAGGGTGTGGTGGATAGAGTATTGGACCCGAAGTCAGGAAGACCTGAATTCAAATCCAGACTCAAACACTTACTAGTGATGTGACCATGGGCAAATCACTTCTGTTTGCTTCCTCATTTATAAAATGGGGATAATAATAGCACCTACCTGTGAGGGTTGTTGTTAAGAACAAATTAGATAATATGGGTAAAGTGCTTTACATTCCTTAAAGTTCTATATAAATGCTAGCTATCATTATTATTGTCATCATCTTTATTATTCTATTAAAATTACTAAACTATCTATAGACCCTAGCTGTTTTGTACTTAGTCACCAGTTTGTATCAACCTAACTAGCCATCTTCCTCATTCAGTCTCCCATGTGATTACACTTAGGCTCTTAACTAGGTTTTCCAAATAGGTTACCTTATTTCCTGGAAAAAATGTATTCTTCTCCAAACTATGAAATTGGCTTTATGACCGCCAGCATTACCAACATTCTTCCTTGTTAGACAGATACTATAGAAACATCTTTGACATTTCATTTTCTCCCTACATGTTATGATCAATTATTGCCCTGCTGTTTCTGACTTCAGAATGCTTTATTTTAAATTTATCTGTTCATTTCTACTCCCATTGCTGCTACTACAATACAGATCCCCATCATCCCATGTTTGGATTACTGAAGTATTCGCCTAACCAAATTCTTCCTACATTCACTCTTCTATCAAATCCATTCTACATAGAGTATACACTGCCAGAGCAGGCTTCCTTAATTACTGCTTTACATATCACCTTCCATTGAAAAACCTTCAGTGGCATCCCTCTGCATGGAGAGGGAAGTTTACACTTTGGGAAAGGCACAAAACATTTGAATCCTTTATTATATAGCCCTGATCTACTGCTTCAAGTTTATCTTTTACTCCTCCCCTACATGAACATTCCACTCCATGAGTGTTATTGCCTATATAACTTTATTTTTGCTATCTCCCTTACAAAAATATTATTTCCCTTTCCTAGTTCTCTATAACTAGCCCTACTCAAGCCAAACACCATTTCTTTATGTCATACTTCCTCACCTCCCTCCAGCTCTTCAGTTCTTGACTGGTCCTTGTGCTCCTAATTGGTGAGAGTTTCCCACAATTTGTCTCTAATCCATACTTAACCACCACTGCCCATCTGCAATAATAGATGCGATAATATCACATGTGTACCCTCCTCATTTCTAACTTTAGATCTGGAAAAAGTAATCAAATCAACATTACCATTACTGGAAAATAAATGTACATTAATTGTCTTTCGTTATGCTCAACATTCCCAAGTTTCCAGTCCAAAACACCCCTTCCTGTCCACTGTTCCCTTATAATTATCTTCCCTTATTAGAATGTAAACTATCTGAAGGCAGGAACTGGCTTTCTGTTTGTACTTGTATCTCCATTACTTAGTACAGTGACATATGATTTTTCTTTTCCTTCCTCCCCTTCTTTCATTTCTTCCTTTCTTCCTTCCTTTCTGTCTTTCTGTCTTTTTTCTTCTTCTTCTTCTTCTTCTTCTTCTTCTTCTTCTTCTTCTTCTTCTTCTTCTTCTTCTTCTTCTTCTTCTTCTTCTTCTCTCTCTCTCCCTCCCTCTCCCTCTCTGTCTCTCTCTCTCTCTCTCTCTCTCTCTCTCTCTCTCTCTCTCTCTCTTCCTTTCTCCCTTCTTCCTTCCTTCCTTCTTCCTTCCTTCCTCCTTCCTTCCTTCCTTCCTTCCTTCCTCCCTCCCTCCCTCTCTCTCTCGCTCTCTTTCTTTCTTTCTCTTTCTTTCTTCTACCCCATATTCCAACCAAAGTTTTATGTGTTGTCACATGTCCAATTTATTAGTCATAAACATTTAAGTATGAAAAACAACACTTACATGTGTATTTGATACCACTGTGTTTGGGAGGCAGAAAAAGAAGTATCTATTTGTACTTCCTATGGTTTTTAAACAGAAAAGTTATTTCAAAAAGATGAAACTACCTGTTTTAAGTAAAACTTTAAGTAGAGATAAATATAATAAAGAGGCATGTCTAGCTGCTAGTGACCTATGTTAAATGATAATAAAAAGAAATCCTGTGGGAAAATGCATTGTTCTTTTCAGACAATATCCTTTCGGACACTGCCTTTCCTTACTTGGTCCAAGGTCAGTGTTGCCTGTTTACAGGTGCTGCACCATACCCTGAGTTTTCCTGACTGAGCATCTTGACAAGCTCTTTTGTAGAAAACATAGAAACTGTTGTAAGTGGGAGTACCTGTTAGGAAAATATCAGAGAAAACACATAATCTATACTGAATTAAAATTAAGATGAGTCACTTTCTTTAGGAAGTTTGATACAGGCAAATTGCAAAGTTAATTCCTCAGGTATGATTGAAAATATATATTAGATAGATATCCCAACAAGGAAGCAGCAATTTAATACAGAAAAACAAGTTTTATGCACAAAAGAGAAAAATCTATTTCTCCTTTTTGGCAACATGCATTTGACTTACCCAGTAAAACCAGTAACCTGAAAAATTAGTAAATTGTAAAGCTAGTCATGATAACTGGCCAAGTGCATTTTAAGAAACTGGAATTAAATACACTGCCTCTTATTGATGTTTTAGACTAGGCTGGGAAATTCTGAGACTGTTGATTAAGTATCCCACAACTCTTGATTTCTATTTCATGGCCCTGTCCTCAGTTTTGATTGGTCCATACTTTTCCTCCTAAAATCTGATCTTTAGGGAAAAGTGAACCCCACTTCCCAGAGTACAAATAATGATCACACAAAGTTTTCTCTGAAGAATTTCTAGCACCATGACCACAGATTTCAACATAAAGTGATACGAGTTATGATGAGCTTACCTCATCTAACCTAATAAAATGAATAAACAATGTACATTTCTAGAGTCCTCTCTACATTAAAAAATACCACAAAATCATGGTTTTCTCTAGGATAGAAACTGAAGAGAGAAACAGAAATGTATAAGCATATGTTTTGTTAATGGGAATGGGAAGCTCTTTCCCATCCATTAATAGGACTATGTGACCTGTTTTGAGCCCCTGAGTCACATGGAAGCCTCAGTCACATAAGCCTGTGGTGGGAGGAGCTTGCCAAAGGAGTGGAGCAGGAAGTGAGTTGGTGAGACAGAGCAGTCAGAGCTGGGAGAGAGAGAGAGCAGGCAGAGCAGCTGTGAGTGAGAGAGGGAGTGATTGTGCTTAAGGGAGCTTATTTGTGGGGAGGTCTCATGGAGGGAAGGTTTCGAGATGGTCGTGCCCCCTGCACTGGTAATCTGTATAGACTTCTTTATTACTAAGATGGATTTGGCTTCCTGGTGTCTGAATAAATGTCTTGGTTTCATCTTCAATGAAGAAAGTCTGTTATATCTTGTGATTCAAACCTGGGAATATGCCTGCATATTCATAGCGGCCACTGTGGGTATCACATTGGCGATATAGCATACCAGGTCATTTCTATCTCATAGGGAGCAGGGAAAATGGAGAATCATATTTGTAATGGCAAAAGAATTATTCAGATAGTTTCTCTTCTATGATGGACTTGACTTTACCAGGTGTACACTATAAGTACAAGCTTTCTTGATGCAAAAAATGTAGCCATTTGGGAATTTAGGATGATAAGATCATGGGATTTTAGAGTTATTTAAGAAAGAGAATGGAACACAATACAAGTTGATTTATAAGCTTTTTATTATCATCACCATTGTCATTATTCAAAAGTGATGTCTTCTGATAAATGTGACTAGAATGTCTAGGTTCTAAATGAGCACATGATGCTTGTCAAATTAAGATAATGCATTTCAAAATTAGTTTAAAACAAAAATAAAAACAAAAGACTAGATGGTGTTATATGGCTCCATTTGCTGATTCTGAATAGTTACTTGTCATACCTTGAATAAAACTCTTCTTCCATCTTTACCTGCTGAAATCCTGCCTATATATCAAACCTGACTTGGATGTGACCTCATAGTCTTCCATGATATATCCAGACAAAAACAATCTCTCCTTCCTTAGATCTCTCATGATGCTTTGTACCTCTTCACTGCACATACCATATTCTAATTTGCATTTTCATATTTGCTACATCTCCCCCAAAAGAAGACTCTAAACTATTTAACAGTAGGGACTCATTTTATTCATCTTCGTCTCCCCAATGCACTCCTTGAACACCCTTAGATGCAGTGGGTGTTTAAAAAGAAAAAAAAAAGTTTTGTAGAAAATTTTGTTGAATTTTTATTAACAACTTCTTGGTCTACTTTGTGTAAACAATTTTATGGTTTTTATTATCTATAAGATAGGATATAGCCTTTATTCATCAGAGATTAATTTTGATTTACAGTGGGAAAGAGAAAAATATGTACATACATGTACACATACATGCAAACACACATAAACACTCATACATACAATGTGGTTAGAACAACATTCTGAGGCCCTACCCCACATTAACTCTGCTACTTTAAAAGGAATTTAAGCCATCTTTGAGACATAACCCATAAGTCTCAAACCAATGACAGAGCTTTTGACAGCCTAAATACAAACTTCCCTGCAGGAAGAGTTAGCAGCTCCTTCCCTAACCTTCTCACTAGACAGCACAGTCAGAGAAGCTGTGCATAACTAAGTCTATTCCAGGTCCTCACTAAATACCCTTACCCTGTTAAGTAAACCTTTTGTTAACTATTGGTCTACGAACATTTCGTTTCATTCCAGTTCTAAGCCTGAAGCATCACATTTGCCTGAATCAGGCCCATCCTACAACATCTCCCCCTACCCCAAACTCAGAGACACAGACATGCACAAGAAAGAAAAAAAAAAGCTATTTTTAGCACTACGGTATATTTCAAGCATTTTAACATTTGAGACATTCAAGTTGGCTTGTCACAAATTGCAGAATGAATCAACAGATTTCTTAGTTACATGTAAGATATTTTATCTTGCTTGATTCATAACTCCATAAGTCAAGCCAACAAGCAAAGAGAAAATACCACCCATTCATATTGTAGATATTTCAGCAACATTCCTCTTTGTAATTTTCCAAAGACAGAATCTGCATCAGCCAAGATCTCGTCAGGTCAGACAAATGGCAACGTTTTTAATGAGAATGCTTCTATGAGACTGAAATGTGGAGGAAGAGCCCTGGCTATCAAAGCACCCAATAGACAAGGCAAATTTTACTATTTTCTTAACCTTCTGCAAAGGTTAAACAGGAAAAAGGAAAGGAAGGAAATTCAAGAGGACTGACTGGCTACAGAGACACTAATGTTATTGAAAGAACCTTTTTAAAGGGCATTTTAGAATATTAAAAGAAGCATCTCTGAAATTGCAGGGGCCCAAATGGTACATCAGTGTGCCAGAGAGACAAAGCAATGTCTGCAATATTGTTTCTACTAATGATATACATAGGTAAGATGTGAAAGGCTGGGAAATTCTTGTATTTCAGCATATTATAACCTCCTAATAAAGTCCCTGAGAAAGTTATTCAAGAATTACCAAGTTCCAATGTATGTGCTCTTTGTTTTAATATGTATTTCTCGAATTAGAAGTGATTTAGAGCATTTTTGCTTGTGACAATTGATAGCTTTGAATTTTCTTGTGAAAACTGCCTGTTCATATCTTTTGACCATTTATCTACTACAGAATGACCCTTCTTTTTATAAATTTTGGCTCAGTTCCCTATATATTTGAGAAATGAGACCTTTTACAGAAAAACTTTAAAATTTTTCCCTAATTTCTTAGTTTGTCTAATTTTGGCTGCATTAGTTTTGTTTGTGCGAAAGCTTTTTAATTTTATGTAATCAAAATTATCCATTTTACTTCCTATGATAGTCTCTATCTCTTGCTTGATCACAAACTCTTCCCTTATCCATAGATTTCACAGTTACATTTTTCCATGCTCCCCTGATTTACTTATACCAGTCTTGTTGCCTAAATCATTTATCCATTTTGCTCTTATCTTGGTATACAGCGTGAGATTTTGAGCTATGCCTAGTTTCTGCCAAACTTTGGCTTTCTGGTTTTCCCAGCAATTTTTGACAAATGTTGAGTTCTCATCCCCAAAGCTTGCATCTTTATATTTATCAAATGCTACATTACTATAGCCATTAACTACTGTGTATTATGTACCCAATCTATTCCACTGATCCGCCATTTTACTTCTTAGCCAGTACTAGATTATTTTGTTGATTAGCACTTTGTAATATAACTTGAAATATATAACTGTTAGGCTGCCTTTGTTCCTTAATTCCCTTAATATTCTTGACCTTTTGTTCTTCCTGATGAATTTGTTCTTATTTTTTCTAGCTCTATAAAATAATTCTTTGGTAGTTTTATTGGTAAGGCATTGATTAAGTAAACTAACTTATGTAGAACTGTTATTTTAATATATTAGCAAGGCCTACTCATGAGCAATTAATATTTCTCCGATCATTTAGATCTTTGTGTGAAAAATGTTCTGTAATTGTGTTAATATAATCCCTGGGTTTGTCTTGCTAGGTAGATTCCAAAGTATTTTATATTGTCTGCAGTTATTTTAAATGGAATTTCTCTTTCTATTGCTGTTGAGTTCTCTTGTTAGTACATAGAAATGCTGATGATTTATGTGGGTTTATTTATGTCCTCCAACTTTGCTAAAGTTCTTAATTGTTTCAACTGTTTGTTGTTCATCTTTTGATCATCATGTGGGTGATGTCTTAACTTGTGAGTGAATTAGATTTAAGTGTGGCACAGCTGCACAAAATCATCAGCTTCAGAGTCCTCGAGAATCACTGGAGTCCAGTTAGGATGACTGTTGATGGCCCAGGATGTAGTGGGAGACCTTGGCCTTTTTTTCAGGAGTATGATTACTCTGTAAGATTTTTGAGGAGAGGAATGACATACTCAAATCTATTTGTAAGAACAACTACTCTGACAGGTATATGAATGTATTAGTAATTAAGGTGGGACTTTCTTTTACTGTTTTCTCTTTTAGCACTTATTTAATCAAGTGCCCTTGAAGAGTCTAGCCTTTGTTTCTTTGATTGGATCAGCAGTCTTTGATGACCTCCTTACCTCAAGGGAAAGCCTAGTTTCCTTGGGTTTGAGTCACATGTTTGTGACACTTTTAGGTCACTTGGTCTTGAGTTGCACATTGTGACCTCCTTTGACCCTGAGCAAGATATATAAACTTAGAGGTTGATGTTTTTCCTTTGGGGCTTCCACTTACTGGAAGAGTGGCATGTGACACTGGGCAAGCCGTTGTAACTGCCCCTGGCTTTGCTAACCCAGATATTGGTTTGTATTTGGTCTATTTATAATGAATGTGCTGGTAGCTCTTGTTGCTAGTCTTGTTGGGTCTTAAACCTCAACAGCTGCTGCTAGCCGAATTGTTACAATGAGAGAGGGGTTCAGTTGGATAGATAGACTTAGGAGTCCTTTCCAACTCAGATTTTATGAGGGAGCATTTATGTGACAGTACATACTAGGGTGATCAGAAAGGAAAAAATCCTTCTAAACTACACTTAAGAATTCTGCTGGATACCTCTAGGGAGATGCCCAGTTCTATGGCGAATGCCTATCCTAGGCATATATGCCTGGCAGGAGAATCTCTGGATCAAAGAGTATGGACATCTTAGCCACTTTGTTTGCTTTCCAGAGTTGGTGGGCCAATTTACAACTCCATCAATAGTATATCAAGGTACTGGTCTTTCCACAAGTCCTCCAACAGTGACTAATTTTATCTTTTTGTCTCCTTTGCTAATTTGCTGGGTATGAGATGAAATCACAGAGTACCTAGTTTTTAGTAGATTCTCTAGGATTCTCTAAGCAAACAACCATATCATCAGCAAAGAATAATACTTTTGTTTCCTCATTATGTATTTTTATTCCTTCAATTTCTTTTTCTTCTCTTATTGCTATAGCTAGCATTTCTAATACAATATTGAATAATTTTGGTGATAATGGACAGCCTTGCTTCACCCTTGATCTTACTGGGAAGGCTTCATGTTTATCTCCATTATAGATAAGGCTTGTTCTTGGTTTTAAATAGATACTACTTATTGTTTTAAGAAAGATTCCATTGATTCCTATGCTTTCTAGTGTTTTTAATAGGAATGGATGTTTATTTTGTCAAGAGCTCTTCCTGCATCTATTGATATATGATTTTGTTATTGATATGATCAATTATGTTGATGGTTTTCCTAATATTGAACCAGCCCTGCCTTCTTGGAATAAACCTCACCTGGTCATAGTATATGATCTTTGTGATATATTGCTCTAATCTCCTTGCTAGTATTTCATTTAAAATTTTTGGGTTAATAGTCATCAAGAAAATTAGTCTATAGTTTTCTTTTTCATTTTGCTTTCCTTGGTTTAGGTGTCAAAACCATATTTGTGTCATAAAAGGAATTTGGCAGGATTGCTTCTTTGCCTATTTTCCCAGTTTATAAAGTGCTGGGATGAATTGTTCCTTAAGTGTTTGGTAGAATTTACTTGTGAATCCATCTGGGCCTGGGGATTTTTTCTTAGGGAACTAATTGATTCAATTTCTTTATATAAGAAAGGGTTATTTAAATATTGTATTTCCTCTTCTGTTTATCTGGGCAATTTATATTTTTGTAAATATCCAGTCATTTTGATTGTCAGTTTTACTGGCATAGATTTAATCAAAATAACTCCTAATAATTGCTTTAATTTCATCTTCATTGTAGTGCATTCACCCTTTTCATTTTTTCTACTAGCAATTAGCTTTTATTCTTTCTTTTTTGAAATAAAATTAATCAATAGTTTATTTATTTTATTGATTTTCTCATAAAATAGCTCCTAGCTTTATTAATTAGTTTAAGGGCTATTTTATTTTCAATTTTATTAATCTCTCCTTAGACTTCCAGGATTTCCAATTGGTGTTTAAATATTTTTAATTTGTATTTTTTCTAGTTTTTTTAGTTGCATACCCAATTCATTGATCTGCCCTTTTTAATGTACATATTTAGAAATATAAATTTCCCCTGATATATTGCTTTTTCCTCTATGTGCTACTGCACCACAAATTTTGGAATGTTTCCCATTGTTGTCATTCTCTTTAAAGAAATTATTGTTTCTATGGTGTTTTTTTAACTCCCTTATTCTTTGCAATTATTTAGTTTTCAATGAATTTTTACTCTATTCTCCCATGGCCTTTATTAAATGTAATTTTTTATTGTATTATGCTCTGAAAAGGGTACATTTAACATTTATGCTTTTCTGCACTTGGTTGTAAGATTTTTAATACCCTAATCCAGGGCTGTCCAATCTTAAGTTTTTATTGAAACAATAGACAATATATTTTGATTTGCCATTTTAGTGAAATCTCTGTGGTAGCTTGGGATTTATGTAAATTTATGTAAATTTCTATGCTTGTAGAGGTGGGCTGCATTTTGGACAGCCCTGCTAATCCATGGTCAATTTTTGTGAAGGAGCAATGTATAGCTGAGAAAAGGGTATATTTTCATCTATTCCCATTTAATTTTCTCCAGAGGTCTTTTGTCTAACTTTTTCTAATAGTCTATCCACCTCCTTAACTTCTTTCTTATTTATTTTATGGTTAGACTTATCTAGCTCTGAGAGGGGAAAGTTGAAGTACTGATTTGGTACATATATTTTAGTATCCTATTACTTCATTGTCTATGGTTCCTTTTAGCAAGATGTAATTTCCCTACTTATACCATTTGATTAGGTCTATTTTTACTTTTACTTTGTCCAAGATCATGATTGCTACCCTTGCCTTTTTTATTTCAGCTGAAGCACAACAGATTCTGCTTCAACCCCTTATTTTAATTACATGCCTCTCTGTTTCAAGTGTGTTTCTCATAAACAACATATTGTTGGATTCTGATTTCTAATTCATTCTGCTGTCCACTTCAGTTGTATGGGTGCCTTCATTCTATTCACATTCAGTTATGATTATGAACTCTGTATTTCCCTACATTCTATTTTCTTCTCTTTATACTTGCCTCTTTTTTAATACTGTCTTTCCTTCTAAAGTCTGTTTTGCTTCTGACCATTGCTTTCTTTTATCTGTCCTCTCTTTAGTCACCTCCCCTGCCCTTTTCTCTTACCTCTCCCATTTCCTCATGGGCAAAACAGGTTTCTATTGTCAATAGTATATTACGTAAAACTAAAAAGTTTTTGCACAAGCAAAAGCAATGCTGCCAAAATTAGACAAGGAGCAGATATAAGGGGAAAAACATCTTTGCAGCAAGTTTTTCTGACAAAGGTCTCATTTCTAAGATATTTAAATTCATAAGATTAAAAGCCATTTCCCAGTTGATAAATGGACAAAGGATAAGAATAGCTAGTTTTCAGAGGAAGAAATCCAAGTTGTCAAGAGCCATATGAAAAAATGCTTTAAATTACTAATAATTTGAGAAATGCAAATGAAAACACCTCTGAAGTTCTAATTCACACCCATTGATTGATAAAGTTGATAGAAAGGAAAATAAATGCTGGAGGTGCTGTTGAAAAACAGAAACAGAAAAACAGAAAAAAAATTCACATCAGTGAACTGTTGGTCTGGATGGTGACCTCTTCCAGACATTCTGGAAAGCAATTTGGAATTATCCCCCTAAAGCTACTAAATTGTGAATACTCTTTGATCCAATGATATTACCACTACACTTATACTCCAAAGAGATCAAAGGAAGAGTAAAAGGATTCATATGTACAAAAATATTTATAGCGGCTCTTTTTGAAGTAGCAAAGAATTGCTAAAAACATATTAAGCTCATCAATTCTGGAATGGCTGAACACATTATAGTATGTGAGATAGAATAATACTGTGTTGTAAGAAATGATGAAGATGATGGTTTCAGAAAAACCTGGGAAGAGTTATATGAACTGATGCAGAATAAAGTAAACAGAACTGTAATACAATTTCTGCCTCTGTAAGAGACTTAGGATCTATAATCAGCACAATGAAAAACCACAATCCCAGAGGCCTCTTGATGAAACATGCTACCTGCATTCTAATAGAGAGGTAGCTGATGGACTCAGTACAAATTAAAACGAATTTTATTTTGGACATCGGCAGTTTGGGAATTTGTTTTACTTGGTTATTCCTGTTTGTAACAAAGGTTTTCTTTTTCTTTTTTTCTCAGTGGGGTAGAAGATGATGGAAGGGAGAAAAGGAGAATCTTTAAAAAATAAGAATATTATGGTATAATTAAGAAATATTAAAAATTTGAAGAAACATGTGAAGATTTACATGAACTGGCTGAGATACATAAAACCAAGAGAACAATATATATATATATATGTATACACATACATACATACATACATATGTATATTCATACATACATATATATATATATAATGACTACAACAACTTAAATGAAAAGATCAGTGAAAGAAAGTAAAGTTTTGAGTAATTGAAAAACCAATAAAGGAAATGGAAAACAGATGATACATACCTCTCCACAATACTATGAAGGACTAAAATGTATACAATAGTATACATTTTCAGATGTCACTGTATTGGATGTTTTTACTTAGCTTCGATGTCTTTTTAATCATAGCAATAGTAATCTGAAGGGTGAAAGTTGAAATGACTGATGCAAAGACAGAAGACATTAATAAAAGGTATTTTAAAAACCAAAGTAAAAGTCACTTTATAAAGGTTAATATTAAATACAACTGGGATGTTAATCATTGGCAGTTAACAATGTGGGATGGGGGAGGGGCTCAAGCAGAAAGCAGTAGAGAAAAAACATCAGACCCCCTCAGGGGTGCACCTAGAACAGTGAGGGGGCATTTTAAGTAAAGCCTTAGGTAAGTTCAGAGAATATGTTTTTACACGGATTTGTTGTCTCTTCTTCTATAATGTGTAATGGGGACTGATCAATAAGCTCAGTTCTTATTAGCCCCTTATAAGTGCAGCAGCCTGGTTGGCTAATGCAGTTCTCCTCGTGGAAGTAGTTGGGGAACTTGCTTCCAGGAGGTTCATGATGGCAGGTAATTGAAGTGCCTTGGAAGGACTCTGAAGAATGTGTAGATATTCTGAAATTGGTTTTGCTTTGCTAACCACATGAATGGTGGCCTCTATGACTTACAATCTAGGAACCCAATCCAGAGGTACATACAAAAAGCTTTAGTCAATTTTGGCTTCTCTCTTTGTGGGACCTCCTACCTGGGTTTGATTCCATTGATGATGTCTGGTAAGAGATAATGTCTGGGGAGAGGTCTTGAGCTTTTTCCCTCCAAGGCTGATCTGTGGTCCCTTGGGCCTCAGTTCTTTGCCTGCCTTGGCAGAAAATGTTGTTTCACTTTAGTTGAAGGAACTGGAAGCTCTAACCTTGTGGGTCAGGAGATCCAGACCAGCTCAATGGAAAGTGCACCAGTATAGCAGATTGGGGATGGAGGGTATGGCACAGTAAGGGAGTTATTGGATTATCCTTATTATATATTAATAGTTGTGTTACTATCTTTACTATCACTCAAGTCTGAAATTTCTGATCATAGATTTTGGCAGTCTTCTTGCCAGCTCTTTCATTTTACATATGAAGAAACCAAGGCACAAGAGATGATTTGCTTAGGGTCATACATAAAGATAATAAATAGAACTAGTATTTGAATTGAGGTTTTCTAACTTCAGATCTGAAGCCTATTCCACTGGTTAGCCCTACCTATCAAATCTCCCAAATTAAATCATTTTGTCAATCTTATTTTAGCAATTCGCTTATATCTATTTCTTTTTCTCCATTTCCATTGCCAATATCATTCTTCAGGTCCCATTACCTCTCACCTTGATTATTGCAATGGTCTAATTGGTTTTCTTCCTCCAATGTCATACTTTCACCTTTAAAATTCCTCAATGGATTTTTAATGTATATTTGAGAATGCCAGAAGGTTGGTAATAGGAAGCTGAAACAAAAAGACAAATAAGTAAAACACAGGTAGGCATCAAGTATGTCTAAAATCCTTAGTGTGGCATTCAAGGCCTTGAAAGATTTGGTCACAAAATACCTTTCAAGTCTCAGTTCCCACTACTTTCCTCCCTTTCCTTCTACAGACAAACCCTTCTCCAGGCAAAATTTCCTGAATGGGATTCCTGCTTTTCCACTTTCCTATCTCAGTTCACTGTATCATTTAAGAATGCTTTTCTGCTATACCTCCACCTGCCCAATTCCTATCTACTTTTCAAGGCCCAATTCCTTCATTTAACTTTCCTGATCCCTCTCCCAAGCCAAAAGTTGTCCTCCACAACCAACACCATCTTGCAAGCAGTACATTTTTCTCATTTTAGCTTGTAGTTATTTGCGCATGTCTCAAATCCCCTATCTTAATACAAGGTTACAGAATCCGTGGCATTATTCCTCCTATGGAGACACACAGGATTTCAGTTATTTCAGTGCTATGTAATTCTGTGGGTCATTGGGAGTTTATGTCTGAGAAAGCAGGAATGTTAGGGAAGTTGTGGGGGGTGAGGTGGGGGAAATAAAATTTAAAAGGCAGAGAACTAGAGGTAGCTTAAGCTGAAGAAAAGTGGCCTGGCCTAGAGAGGAGAAACAAGGAAACAGCTAGGCATGAAGATTATCTATCTATCTATCTATCCATATCTATCTATCTATCTATCTAATCTATCTATCTATCTAATCTATCTCCATACACCCCAGTGGTGATATATAGATCTCTATCTCTATGCCTATCTAACCCCAATCTAGGGTGATTGGTTAGAACATATACATACCAACTATATATATATATATATATATAAAAAACATACATAGGTATACATATGTATATATACATACACACATGGTTACATTTATACACAGATGATTATATACGTACACGGACTACATATTGGACTCTCTCTCATACATGTGTGCGTACGCATGCATGTATGTACAGCCCCATCACCCCAGACTGGGATCGATATTCTATCTCAGCACGGAGTGACTGGGTGCATGGTTCCATTCAGGGATCCCCAAGTTTGTAAATGCCACTCAGTCCCGGGTCGGTTTATATTTGTCCCCCCCCCCCCAGTTCCCGGGGCTCCCCTCGTGCAGAGCCCTGTGAACCGCCCTGGACGAGAGCTCTCAAGCCCTCTTTGTGCCACAACCAAATCCGCGGTCCTTTTCCCAGGGTGTTTCCAGTGAACAAGATACAATGGCAGGGATGATAAAGGGAGTCCGGGATGCGGAGAGGGGGCAACAGTATTAAGAAGCCGGCCGCCCCGCGTCCCAGAAAGCCGGCCCGGGAAGGTCCCGCTCCGCCCCAAGGGCAGGCTTAGGAGCAGAGCGGGAAGCGCAGGCCCCCGGATGCGCACCACACAAAGGCGGGGCGGGGACAGCGGCCAATGCGCACAGCAGCACAGCTGCGGCTGCGGGGACAGGCGAGAACAGAGCGGGGCGGGGCCGTCGAGGCTGGGGCTGCGGAAGGAGGCTGGCGGGGAGGGGGCGGGGTGGGGAAACCGAGGCGAGGGGGGAAGAGGGCCCGGCGGAGCCGGCCGCGCAATGGGGAAGGGGGCGGGGGAGCCGGGCTACGGTGGGAGGGGAAGGGGGTGACGTGAGGAGGGGGCTGAGCCGCGTTCTCCTCCATTCCTCTCCCGCTCCCCTGCTCTCTGGGCAGCAGCAGCGGCGGCAGCGGCAGCAGCTTCAGCAGCGGCGGCGGGAATTGAGCCGGCGACGGCGGCAGCAGCGCTGGCGGCGACCGTGGCGGTGACGGTGGCGGCGGCGGTGCCGGGCCGGGGGGCGCGCGGCGGCGGCGCTGGCCGGGGCTCGGGCCGGGGCCGGCCGCCCGGCGGCGGCGGCGGCGGCGGCGGGCGGGCGGAGGGGGCAGGGGAGGGGGCGGGGCCGGGGGAGCGGACGCCTCGGCGGCCTCTCCGCGCGGCGGCGGCAGCGGCGGCCAGGACGAGGCGGCGGCGACGGCGGCGCCGGCGGCGCGGGGGGCTCGGGCTCGGGCTGATGGCGGCGGCGGCCGCCACCCCCGGGGCTGTGCTTTCCCCGCGGCTGTGCGACAGCGACCCGGCTACGCCCGGAGCCCAGTCCCCGAAGGTGAGCTGCCCTAGAGCGGGGAAGCTTCCGGCCTGCGGGGTCTCCTAGCTCGTCCCGCTTCGGGGAGTCCCCAACGGCGGCCCCTAGCCCAGGGTGACGCCAGCCCCCTTGAGGGCCAGGCGAGCTCGGGGGCTGGACGGGGTAGGAGCACCCCGGAAACAGGTGCTGGCGGACAGGGTCCAGGGAGGGTCCGGTTTGGGGCCACCAGCTAGGGAAGTTGCCGGGGATGTGCCCGTCAACCTCTCTGAAAAGTCCAGCCCCAAGCTGTCAGCGACCCTGGAAACTGAAAATACGGAAAAGGAAAGGGAGGCCGCCTTATGATCCCCGGTCCCCAAGTGAAGAAGAGTGGGCTCTTCTAGTTACTGATTTTCAAACTGCCCCCTCCCCAAAGGTTCTCAGAAAGCCCCAGAGGCACGTACTCGTTCCCTAAACCCTCAAAATAAAGTCTTCCTTGATCCTACTTAATTTATCCCACTAGGGTGTCCCAGACTGGTTTCTCTAGTCTTTAAGTATAATTTGATACATACTTGAGGCCCTTAAGATAAGTTTCAACAGTTCAGGTTGCTGCCTAGAAATGACTTGTTAGTTAGGGTTTTTTTTTTCTTTTTTGTTTGTGGGCTTTGCTCAGGTGTGGATGTTGACTGGGATCTTAGAGAGTTTTGAAGCCTCTGGATAATGCAACAGGAACAGTAAAGTGGAAAGTTTTTCTAACTAGTTATATTTTTGGAGAGTCCACATGGATGAAATCACAAATGCATTGGCGTATTGAAGTAATACTTATAAT